>NW_027512768.1:0-371862 GCF_048772815.1 Callospermophilus lateralis
CACATCAGAGTCCAAAGGAGGCATATTAGGAATTCTGTGTTCTGCTGGTCCCGATGCTCTACCACAATTTGAGTAAAACCTATCTTGCCTTTGTAGAGGAAGACGTGCATCAGAAGAATATGGTTGGCCTGGCGGAGGGATCATCAGCCTGCTGGCCTGTTCCCCTGGAGGAGAGAGGGGCCCAGTCTGAGAAGGTGCTCTCTGAAAATCAGTGAACTTATGACAGCTGGATTCTCTTCCTTTACTGCTAGTCGCATGGTGCAGAGGATTCTCCAGGGCCCCTTGACCCTCCTCCTCCTCCCACTGGAGTGAAAGGTGAGAGTGTGAGTGGACCACTCTTTTCCAAATGAGGAGGTCTCCTTTCAGATGAAGGGTGACCTATTGGTGAGGGCCCATTTGGAGAAGGCTTTCTGCCCATTGCTGAGTTGGAAACATCCAGTGCATCATAGGGATCTTTTTCTACAAGTTCAAATCTAAGCTCCTTCTCAGTTAATTTTTGTCTGTTGCGTGCATTTTGTTTCCTGAAATAACTGAGGTTTCTTTCAGCAATCCGAGCTGCCAACTCACTAGCATGTGCTTCTTTCTCAGAGGAAATAATCTTCCCCAGACAGGAATGAATGGTACTCTGCAATTGTTCTTCAAGATATTGGGCTCTCTTTCTGTAGGTCTCCAGCTCTTTTATTGTATGGCTCATCTTTTCTTCGACTTTGGAAAGTTTCTCCTCTTGCTCCACACAGTAGTTTTCCTCCACTCTTAATTTCCTGTGCAGTTTCATCATATTTTCTTGATAGCGTTCCATCATGACTTTAAAGTTCTTCTGTAGGGTGTCATTCTCACTTTGCAGCTGTGCATTTTCTGACTGCAAGGATGCCTGTTCAGTCTGCAGACTTTTAAGGTGTTCTGTAAGGTCTTCCGTGGTTTTCTCCACTTCAGATGAGAAAGTACATTTTTGAATTCTTCCTCCTTCCAAGATTTCTAAGGAGGCCTTTAGCTTATCACCATAAACCAGGTTCCTCAAAGCTCCTTTGGACTCATCCTCCAAGTGAGCACCAATTTCGGGTTCACTCGTCTTTCCCAGTTCCAGGTGACCACTATCCCTTTGGGCTCCCAGGCTTGGAGAAGACCTATCCATCATCTTCAGCAAGCATTCACCCAGAGACTCCATGTGATTTTCTGTGTCCCTTAGAACTTGTTCTCCAGCTACTTTAGAGTCCTCTAATATGATTTTTGCTTTATATTGGACACCTCCTTGTTCCCTCTGTGCTTCAGCTTCTCCTTGTATTGTTGGTCTCTGCGTTTGCGGAAGTAGGGATCCTTCATTCAAAACCTCTTTGATTGCCAGCTTCAGTTCTTCCTCATTCACTTGAAAGAGTCTCCAGTTTGTTTTAGCTTCAGCTATTTGTGATCTGAGGGATTCAGATTCACCTTGGAGGGACTGTATCCTTCTTGATAGGTGCGCCATCGTTTCATCCTGTTGACCATGTTGAGCCTTCTGTGCTTTGAGCTCTTCTTCTAGAAAGAGCACTTCAACGCCATGGCTGGATTCGGACCTATGCAGCTTTTCGTCGGTTGCCTCCAGCTGTCGTGCTTCCCTTGAACCCTTCTCAAACCTGCAATCCTTTAAAGGTGATTCTAAGCCTTCATGTTCTTTTTCAACAAGGCTCACTTTTTCAAGAAGTCCACATTTTGCCTCAATAAGTCCAGCAAGATTTAGAGCCAGCCTTTTTTCTCTTCCCACGTAAAGCCTGCTACGAACCGACTGAAAACCTCTCCACAAAAGTGAGAGAACAGCGGAAAATCCAAGAGCTGTACACATCACCAACTCCCAAGGAAAGCCATAAGGAAGATGGCCTGGCTTCATGTCTTCGGACAATGCTGCCACAACCCTGGGTGCTTCTTCCAGAACCACCCACTAGTATGGCTGAGAGGCAGCCCTTGGCTCCTCCATCACGCCAACACAGCTTTGGCTCTTGCCACCACAACCACAGCCTGCCCAGACAGGCCAACACAGGCTGTGGACACTCAGGTGTTTGGTCAGGAACTCCAACCTGCACCAGGCAACGGAGCAGACCACTGTGATCCCCTTCAGGGGCTGGGCGTATGGTGGGTGGTGGGCGTATGGCGGTGGGAGCCATGATCAAAGGCTCCCAGGAGCCTTGTTGTGCTCAAATGCCCATCAGGGCAGTCTTGTCCGCTTCCCTACACGGTGCATCCTCAAGTGCCACAGGTTTAGGTCCCTCCCACTCCAGCCAGAGAGAATTCCTCTCCATGCCACCCACCCCTTAATTTGGTTTAGGCCAGGCCAAGGCGGGGTTAGTAGGAAGATTCCATCCAGTCATAATAACATTCAGTTTGATGTCACTCAAATTCTAAAGCTGACTAAACTGTTCAAACAGCTTTTATGGCCTATATTGGTCTTTGTGTCCCTTGCCTTTTGTTTGAGTGACTCAGTCCTTTCCCTGCCCTTGTGCTCTCCCTATTTCCTACCTTCCTTCCTCCCTTCCTGGTTTTTCTCCTTTTCTTCTTCCTTCTTTTCTACCTCCCTCCATCCCTCCAACTTTGCCTTCCTCCCTTCCAACTTTCTCTCTCCCTTCCCTTCCTTCTCTTTTCTTGCAAGTGTTTGGGGTGAAAGTCCATGGCAGGCCAGCCCCAAGCTAGGCAAGGTCACTGCCACTGAGCTACAACATCCCCAGACCTGCTGCCACTTCCTATGCAAGTAATTTGAATTATCTCTAAAGAGAAACTCTCACATGAGTCTACTTTCAAAGTAATTTCAGAAGAGTTGCTAACATGGGCATAAATCAGTCATGACAAGTCATTTTTGAAAAGCACGGCACAGCTAATGTTCCTCAGAAGAAGGAGTTGAGAACTTCAGTTGGTTTTCAGGTCAGCATTTCTAGACTAGTACAAACCCTCCTAATCCTGATCTCTCCTTAGTCCTATGATTTCTTTAAGTGTCCCCTTTGCTCCTGTTCATGGAGTCATGTGTACAGAAATTATACCTGGTTCTATTGAACTCTACTTAATTCTTTCTCACCTCTGTGCTCCTTTTGTCAAGTCACTCCTCAACACTTACTGTAACCCTTTCAATTTTTTGTCCATTTTCATTTAAAAAACTCTTTCAAAAATTGAACCATTTCGCATGCAGATACAGTCTTCTTGATCTGCTATTAATCCCCCACTACTGACATTGTAAGTTATTGAAATGTACACTTCCAGACCGTTTTCAGATTTTTGATTTCTGTATATCTATCTGTCTATCTATTTACAAACATAACATGGTATTCTGAGAGTATCGTTCTGCTTTTGGAGCTCTACATTGTGTTTTTCAGAAGCAGGCCTATTACACAGATGAATCCATGTTACCTAGATTGAGTTCAAACCGGAATGTGCACTCAGATTCCCATTATATTGTTCTAACTACTAATGGACAGTTCAGTTATATCCAGACCTCACCACCTCCCCCATTAAGTAAAACCCTTGTGAAGAGACATGTAGATGCCTTTATGAACATATTGATAATATTTCATGGCAGTGTTTTCCAAAAACCAGTTAGTAAAATCAATTTATTCCTTTGCAGCCTGAAATTACCTTCATTCCAGTTTACTGGTATAAGAACCGCAGTATATCAGCAACAATTCTCCAATAGTAGTTCAGGCAGAAGTCATTCTAGATAACAATCAGTGCCGGATCCTCCATGTATTTTACACAGCCCATGACAGGGGACATCCGTCCACTCGTTTAGAACAACTGATGTTTTACGCTGGCCATTTAGGTTTATTTAAAGGATTGGTTAGAAAACAGGTGAGACAGACTGATTAGATTCAGTATGTATGTTGGCTTTGTTTTTCTAGGCCTGAATTTTTCACATTTCAATTAATTGTAGGTTAAGTAGCAGGCAGATTCTTCACTGGGCTTCAAATGTGATAAAGTTGCTTCTTATTTTTAAGAAGGCCGTTGCAATCCTGCATTTATTTTACACCTCAGTGCTTGTTTTACACACAAGCACACACGCCCACACACCACACACACCAACAAACACACAAACACATAATTAGAGCACATTTAACACTCAAATAAAGCTTTACCTACTAATTCATAACTAGGGTATTTTTTTTAATAAGTATTGTGTCTTGGTCTCTACTGGGGAAACATTGTTCAATGTGAGTTCTCTGGTTTGTTGCAGGGCAGTGAATGTTCACTTGTTGGCAATGATATAGAAATGGGGAGTAAGAGTTTAAAAGTTTTTACAGTAGGTAGGCAGAGTCAGAGTATGGAATCTAAGAATAAGAAATTGGGGAATTTCCTCTTTGTTTCTTCATTTCAATCTCCTAATAATTCATGTATATTTTCCAAAAGTCTCCCAGAAAACAAGGACTAGGTCAATCCACATATCAGTGAACCATAGCAGAATGCGATTCTGAATTTCATATAAACAGTCATAAAATCCAAAAGACAGGTGCTGGGGTTTTGGCTCAGCACTAGAGTGCTGGCTTCACACTTTCAAAGGTCCTGAGTTGGATCCCCAACACCATGTGTGAAAGGAATGAATGAACCAATGCATGAGTGTATGATGAATGAATTAAAGGTATCAGGAGGAGGAGGAAGAGGAGGAGGAGGAGGAGAAATAGAAGAAGATGATGAGTAGTAAAAACGTGGATGTGTAAACAATGTGATTGTGCAATCTGAATATGGGGTCAAAATGGGAGTTCATAACTCACTTGAGTCTAATGTAGGAAATATGGTATCTCAAGAGCTATGTAAGGTTTTAAGCAACCAATATAAAAAAGAGGTCTTCATTTTTCTTTGTAGTTGAGATCTCCTGTTTCCGTGACATGTTTAGTTGTGTTCTCTCCTTTAGTCCTCCCATGCTTTAGTTATTCTGATATGGAAAAACTAGCTGAAATGCCCAACCAGTCTCTAAATCAGTGACACTTTTTCATTAAGCCTAAAGTCACTTTACATTTGCTACAGTCATACTAAGTACACTTCTTTGTTGGGAGTTTAAAAGATATTTCCATCAGCTAGATTACAAGTACCTAGAACTCCCATTCTTGTTTATGTAAGAGTGGCTTCATCAGATTAAATGCTGTTCTCTGGAATGACATAAAATAGGAATAATTTACTCGTAAGATTCCTACGTAAACCATCTTTATTTACAAAATAGTATCTTAAGGATTATTGTTTCATTGAGCTTCAATTGGAGCCAAAGTATAGTCAATTACTGAAGTAAAAGCAGTTACTTAAAAACTAAAAATGAGAGATAAGTCAAATTACATTTGAAGAGAGAGCAACAGCATGAGGTTTCTTGTTTGGTTCTGGATGTTGAGTAACAGGCTCATTTGCAGGTGGAAGGAACCCTTCAGGGAACTCACTTGTACTTTCAGAATGGGGGTGTAGAGGGCTGAATTCCAGCTCTTGGGGGAAGATTGTGAGGAAAACCCCCTCCCTGCATAGACACTTCGCATTGGAAATGGAGTGGGTGGCGGGTCAGGTGGAACATAATCTCCAGGTTCCCAGACAAGTTTCCTGGGAGAGGTGGAGGAAAAAAAAGGTCCTCTTCTCATGAACTGACTCCTTGGGTCAACTGGAAGCAAGGCACCTCTGACTGGAGGGAAAGGTGCCAACACAGAGCCAGAGCCAGTTGCTTGGTTTTCAGCATGGAGAGGTGAATCAGGCACATCAGAGTCCAAAGGAGGCATATTAGGAATTCTGTGTTCTGCTGGTCCCGATGCTCTACCACAATTTGAGTAAAACCTATATTGCCTTTGTAGAGGAAGACGTGCATCAGAAGAATATGGTTGGCCTGGCGGAGGGATCATCAGCCTGCTGGCCTGTTCCCCTGGAGGAGAGAGGGGCCCAGTCTGAGAAGGTGCTCTCTGAAAATCAGTGAACTTATGACAGCTGGATTCTCTTCCTTTACTGCTAGTCGCATGGTGCAGAGGATTCTCCAGGGCCCCTTGACCCTCCTCCTCCTCCCACTGGAGTGAAAGGTGAGAGTGTGAGTGGACCACTCTTTTCCAAATGAGGAGGTCTCCTTTCAGATGAAGGGTGACCTATTGGTGAGGGCCCATTTGGAGAAGGCTTTCTGCCCATTGCTGAGTTGGAAACATCCAGTGCATCATAGGGATCTTTTTCTACAAGTTCAAATCTAAGCTCCTTCTCAGTTAATTTTTGTCTGTTGCGTGCATTTTGTTTCCTGAAATAACTGAGGTTTCTTTCAGCAATCCGAGCTGCCAACTCACTAGCATGTGCTTCTTTCTCAGAGGAAATAATCTTCCCCAGACAGGAATGAATGGTACTCTGCAATTGTTCTTCAAGATATTGGGCTCTCTTTCTGTAGGTCTCCAGCTCTTTTATTGTATGGCTCATCTTTTCTTCGACTTTGGAAAGTTTCTCCTCTTGCTCCACACAGTAGTTTTCCTCCACTCTTAATTTCCTGTGCAGTTTCATCATATTTTCTTGATAGCGTTACATCATGACTTTAAAGTTCTTCTGTAGGGTCTCATTCTCACTTTGCAGCTGTGCATTTTCTGACTGCAAGGATGCCTGTTCAGTCTGCAGACTTTTAAGGTGTTCTGTAAGGTCTTCCGTGGTTTTCTCCACTTCAGATGAGAAAGTACATTTTTGAATTCTTCCTCCTTCCAAGATTTCTAAGGAGGCCTTTAGCTTATCACCATAAACCAGGTTCCTCAAAGCTCCTTTGGACTCATCCTCCAAGTGAGCACCAATTTCGGGTTCACTCGTCTTTCCCAGTTCCAGGTGACCACTATCCCTTTGGGCTCCCAGGCTTGGAGAAGACCTATCCATCATCTTCAGCAAGCATTCACCCAGAGACTCCATGTGATTTTCTGTGTCCCTTAGAACTTGTTCTCCAGCTACTTTAGAGTCCTCTAATATGATTTTTGCTTTATATTGGACACCTCCTTGTTCCCTCTGTGCTTCAGCTTCTCCTTGTATTGTTGGTCTCTGCGTTTGCGGAAGTAGGGATCCTTCATTCAAAACCTCTTTGATTGCCAGCTTCAGTTCTTCCTCATTCACTTGAAAGAGTCTCCAGTTTGTTTTAGCTTCAGCTATTTGTGATCTGAGGGATTCAGATTCACCTTGGAGGGACTGTATCCTTCTTGATAGGTGCGCCATCGTTTCATCCTGTTGACCATGTTGAGCCTTCTGTGCTTTGAGCTCTTCTTCTAGAAAGAGCACTTCAACGCCATGGCTGGATTCGGACCTATGCAGCTTTTCGTCGGTTGCCTCCAGCTGTCGTGCTTCCCTTGAACCCTTCTCAAACCTGCAATCCTTTAAAGGTGATTCTAAGCCTTCATGTTCTTTTTCAACAAGGCTCACTTTTTCAAGAAGTCCACATTTTGCCTCAATAAGTCCAGCAAGATTTAGAGCCAGCCTTTTTTCTCTTCCCACGTAAAGCCTGCTACGAACCGACTGAAAACCTCTCCACAAAAGTGAGAGAACAGCGGAAAATCCAAGAGCTGTACACATCACCAACTCCCAAGGAAAGCCATAAGGAAGATGGCCTGGCTTCATGTCTTCGGACAATGCTGCCACAACCCTGGGTGCTTCTTCCAGAACCACCCACTAGTATGGCTGAGAGGCAGCCCTTGGCTCCTCCATCACGCCAACACAGCTTTGGCTCTTGCCACCACAACCACAGCCTGCCCAGACAGGCCAACACAGGCTGTGGACACTCAGGTGTTTGGTCAGGAACTCCAACCTGCACCAGGCAACGGAGCAGACCACTGTGATCCCCTTCAGGGGCTGGGCGTATGGTGGGTGGTGGGCGTATGGCGGTGGGAGCCATGATCAAAGGCTCCCAGGAGCCTTGTTGTGCTCAAATGCCCATCAGGGCAGTCTTGTCCGCTTCCCTACACGGTGCATCCTCAAGTGCCACAGGTTTAGGTCCCTCCCACTCCAGCCAGAGAGAATTCCTCTCCATGCCACCCACCCCTTAATTTGGTTTAGGCCAGGCCAAGGCGGGGTTAGTAGGAAGATTCCATCCAGTCATAATAACATTCAGTTTGATGTCACTCAAATTCTAAAGCTGACTAAACTGTTCAAACAGCTTTTATGGCCTATATTGGTCTTTGTGTCCCTTGCCTTTTGTTTGAGTGACTCAGTCCTTTCCCTGCCCTTGTGCTCTCCCTATTTCCTACCTTCCTTCCTCCCTTCCTGGTTTTTCTCCTTTTCTTCTTCCTTCTTTTCTACCTCCCTCCATCCCTCCAACTTTGCCTTCCTCCCTTCCAACTTTCTCTCTCCCTTCCCTTCCTTCTCTTTTCTTGCAAGTGTTTGGGGTGAAAGTCCATGGCAGGCCAGCCCCAAGCTAGGCAAGGTCACTGCCACTGAGCTACAACATCCCCAGACCTGCTGCCACTTCCTATGCAAGTAATTTGAATTATCTCTAAAGAGAAACTCTCACATGAGTCTACTTTCAAAGTAATTTCAGAAGAGTTGCTAACATGGGCATAAATCAGTCATGACAAGTCATTTTTGAAAAGCACGGCACAGCTAATGTTCCTCAGAAGAAGGAGTTGAGAACTTCAGTTGGTTTTCAGGTCAGCATTTCTAGACTAGTACAAACCCTCCTAATCCTGATCTCTCCTTAGTCCTATGATTTCTTTAAGTGTCCCCTTTGCTCCTGTTCATGGAGTCATGTGTACAGAAATTATACCTGGTTCTATTGAACTCTACTTAATTCTTTCTCACCTCTGTGCTCCTTTTGTCAAGTCACTCCTCAACACTTACTGTAACCCTTTCAATTTTTTGTCCATTTTCATTTAAAAAACTCTTTCAAAAATTGAACCATTTCGCATGCAGATACAGTCTTCTTGATCTGCTATTAATCCCCCACTACTGACATTGTAAGTTATTGAAATGTACACTTCCAGACCGTTTTCAGATTTTTGATTTCTGTATATCTATCTGTCTATCTATTTACAAACATAACATGGTATTCTGAGAGTATCGTTCTGCTTTTGGAGCTCTACATTGTGTTTTTCAGAAGCAGGCCTATTACACAGATGAATCCATGTTACCTAGATTGAGTTCAAACCGGAATGTGCACTCAGATTCCCATTATATTGTTCTACCTACTAATGGACAGTTCAGTTATATCCAGACCTCACCACCTCCCCCATTAAGGAAAACCCTTGTGAAGAGACATGTAGATGCCTTTATGAACATATTGATAATATTTCATGGCAGTGTTTTCCAAAAACCAGTTAGTAAAATCAATTTATTCCTTTGCAGCCTGAAATTACCTTCATTCCAGTTTACTGGTATAAGAACCGCAGTATATCAGCAACAATTCTCCAATAGTAGTTCAGGCAGAAGTCATTCTAGATAACAATCAGTGCCGGATCCTCCATGTATTTTACACAGCCCATGACAGGGGACATCCGTCCACTCGTTTAGAACAACTGATGTTTTACGCTGGCCATTTAGGTTTATTTAAAGGATTGGTTAGAAAACAGGTGAGACAGACTGATTAGATTCAGTATGTATGTTGGCTTTGTTTTTCTAGGCCTGAATTTTTCACATTTCAATTAATTGTAGGTTAAGTAGCAGGCAGATTCTTCACTGGGCTTCAAATGTGATAAAGTTGCTTCTTATTTTTAAGAAGGCCGTTGCAATCCTGCATTTATTTTACACCTCAGTGCTTGTTTTACACACAAGCACACACGCCCACACACCACACACACCAACAAACACACAAACACATAATTAGAGCACATTTAACACTCAAATAAAGCTTTACCTACTAATTCATAACTAGGGTATTTTTTTAATAAGTATTGTGTCTTGGTCTCTACTGGGGAAACATTTTTCAATGTGAGTTCTCTGGTTTGTTGCAGGGCAGTGAATGTTCACTTGTTGGCAATGATATAGAAATGGGGAGTAAGAGTTTAAAAGTTTTTACAGTAGGTAGGCAGAGTCAGAGTATGGAATCTAAGAATAAGAAATTGGGGAATTTCCTCTTTGTTTCTTCATTTCAATCTCCTAATAATTCATGTATATTTTCCAAAAGTCTCCCAGAAAACAAGGACTAGGTCAATCCACATATCAGTGAACCATAGCAGAATGCGATTCTGAATTTCATATAAACAGTCATTAAATCCAAAAGACAGGTGCTGGGGTTTTGGCTCAGCACTAGAGTCCTGGCTTCACACTTTCAAAGGTCCTGAGTTGGATCCCCAACACCATGTGTGAAAGGAATGAATGAACCAATGCATGAGTGTATGATGAATGAATTAAAGGCATCAGGAGGAGGAGGAAGGGGAGGAGGAGGAGGAGGAGGAGAAATAGAAGAAGATGATGAGTAATTTGACAGAAGGGAAAAAGGGGAGGAGAGTGAGTTTAAAGTGTGGTTTCCAATTCCCAAACGTTGAATTACAGCAGACGGGATAGAGAGAGAAGATGGGAGGGCAGGAGAGGGGGGATAGTAGAGGCCAGAAAAGGTAGCAGAATACAACAGTTACTAATATGGCATTTTGTAAAAACGTAGATTTGTAAACAATGAAAATGTTTTTCTAGGCCTGAATTTTTCACATTTCAATTAATTGTAGGTTAAGCGTCAGGCAGATTCCTCACTGGGCTTCAAATGTGATAAAGTTGCTTCTTATTTTTAAGAAGGCCGTTGCAATCCTGCATTTATTTTACACCTCAGTGCTTGTTTTACACACAAGCACACACGCCCACACACCACACACACCAACAAACACACAAACACATAATTAGAGCACATTTAACACTCAAATAAAGCTTTACCTACTAATTCATAACTAGGGTATTTTTTTAATAAGTATTGTGTCTTGGTCTCTACTGGGGAAACATTGTTCAATGTGAGTTCTCTGGTTTGTTGTAGGGCAGTGAATGTTCACTTGTTGGCAATGATATAGAAATGGGGAGTAAGAGTTTAAAAGTTTTTACAGTAGGTAGGCAGAGTCAGAGTATGGAATCTAAGAATAAGAAATTGGGGAATTTCCTCTTTGTTTCTTCATTTCAATCTCCTAATAATTCATGTATATTTTCCAAAAGTCTCCCAGAAAACAAGGACTAGGTCAATCCACATATCAGTGAACCATAGTAGAATGCGATTCTGAATTTCATATAAACAGTCATAAAATCCAAAAGACAGGTGCTGGGGTTTTGGCTCAGCACTAGAGTGCTGGCTTCACACTTTCAAAGGTCCTGAGTTGGATCCCCAACACTATGTGTGAAAGGAATGAATGAACCAATGCATGAGTGTATGATGAATGAATTAAAGGCATCAGGAGGAGGAGGAAGAGGAGGAGGAGGAGGAGAAATAGAAGAAGATGATGAGTAATTTGACAGAAGGGAAAAAGGGGAGGAGAGTGAGTTTAAAGTGTGGTTTCCAATTCCCAAACGTTCAATTACAGCAGACGGGATAGAGAGAGAAGATGGGAGGGCAGGAGAGGGGATATAGTAGAGGCCAGAAAAGGTAGCAGAATACAACAGTTACTAATATGGCATTTTGTAAAAACGTGGATGTGTAAACAATGTGATTGTGCAATCTGAATATGGGGTCAAAATGTTAGTTCATAACTCACTTGTGTCTAATGTAGGAAATATGGTATCTCAAGAGCTATGTAAGGTTTTAAGCAACCAATATAAAAAAGAGGTCTTCATTTTTCTTTGTAGTTGAGATCTCCTGTTTCCGTGACATGTTTAGTTGTGTTCTCTCCTTTAGTCCTCCCATGCTCTAGTTATTCTGATATGGAAAAACTAGCTGAAATGCCCAACCAGTCTCTAAATCAGTGACACTTTTTCATTAAGCCTAAAGTCACTTTACATTTGCTACAGTCATACTAAGTACACTTCTTTGTTGGGAGTTTAAAAGATATTTCCATCAGCTAGATTACAAGTACCTAGAACTCCCATTCTTGTTTATGTAAGAGTGGCTTCATCAGATTAAATGCTGTTCTCTGGAATGACATAAAATAGGAAAAATTTACTCGTAAGATTCCTACGTAAACCATCTTTATTTACAAAATAGTATCTTAAGGATTATTGTTTCATTGAGCTTCAATTGGAGCCAAAGTATAGTCAATTACTGAAGTAAAAGCAGTTACTTAAAAACTAAAAATGAGAGATAAGTCAAATTACATTTGAAGAGAGAGCAACAGCATGAGGTTTCTTGTTTGGTTCTGGATGTTGAGTAACAGGCTCATTTGCAGGTGGAAGGAACCCTTCAGGGAACTCACTTGTACTTTCAGAATGGGGGTGTAGAGGGCTGAATTCCAGCTCTTGGGGGAAGATTGTGAGGAAAACCCCCTCCCTGCATAGACACTTCGCATTGGAAATGGAGTGGGTGGCGGGTCAGGTGGAACATAATCTCCAGGTTCCCAGACAAGTTTCCTGGGAGAGGTGGAGGAAAAAAAAGGTCCTCTTCTCATGAACTGACTCCTTGGGTCAACTGGAAGCAAGGCACCTCTGACTGGAGGGAAAGGTGCCAACACAGAGCCAGAGCCAGTTGCTTGGTTTTCAGCATGGAGAGGTGAATCAGGCACATCAGAGTCCAAAGGAGGCATATTAGGAATTCTGTGTTCTGCTGGTCCCGATGCTCTACCACAATTTGAGTAAAACCTATCTTGCCTTTGTAGAGGAAGACGTGCATCAGAAGAATATGGTTGGCCTGGCGGAGGGATCATCAGCCTGCTGGCCTGTTCCCCTAGAGGAGAGAGGGGCCCAGTCTGAGAAGGTGCTCTCTGAAAATCAGTGAACTTATGACAGCTGGATTCTCTTCCTTTACTGCTAGTCGCATGGTGCAGAGGATTCTCCAGGGCCCCTTGACCCTCCTCCTCCTCCCACTGGAGTGAAAGGTGAGAGTGTGAGTGGACCACTCTTTTCCAAATGAGGAGGTCTCCTTTCAGATGAAGGGTGACCTATTGGTGAGGGCCCATTTGGAGAAGGCTTTCTGCCCATTGCTGAGTTGGAAACATCCAGTGCATCATAGGGATCTTTTTCTACAAGTTCAAATCTAAGCTCCTTCTCAGTTAATTTTTGTCTGTTGCGTGCATTTTGTTTCCTGAAATAACTGAGGTTTCTTTCAGCAATCCGAGCTGCCAACTCACTAGCATGTGCTTCTTTCTCAGAGGAAATAATCTTCCCCAGACAGGAATGAATGGTACTCTGCAATTGTTCTTCAAGATATTGGGCTCTCTTTCTGTAGGTCTCCAGCTCTTTTATTGTATGGCTCATCTTTTCTTCGACTTTGGAAAGTTTCTCCTCTTGCTCCACACGGTAGTTTTCCTCCACTCTTAATTTTCTGTGCAGTTTCATCATATTTTCTTGATAGCGTTCCATCATGACTTTAAAGTTCTTCTGTAGGGTCTCATTCTCACTTTGCAGCTGTGCATTTTCTGACTGCAAGGATGCCTGTACAGTCTGCAGACTTTTAAGGTGTTCTGTAAGGTCTTCCGTGGTTTTCTCCACTTCAGATGAGAAAGTACATTTTTGAATTCTTCCTCCTTCCAAGATTTCTAAGGAGGCCTTTAGCTTATCACCATAAACCAGGTTCCTCAAAGATCCTTTGGACTCATCCTCCAAGTGAGCACCAATTTCGGGTTCACTCGTCTTTCCCAGTTCCAGGTGACCACCATCCCTTTGGGCTCCCAGGCTTGGAGAAGACCTATCCATCATCTTCAGCAAGCATTCACTCAGAGACTCCATGTGATTTTCTGTGTCCCTTAGAACTTGTTCTCCAGCTACTTTAGAGTCCTCTAATATGATTTTTGCTTTATATTGGACACCTCCTTGTTCCCTCTGTGCTTCAGCTTCTCCTTGTATTGTTGGTCTCTGCGTTTGCGGAAGTAGGGATCCTTCATTTAAAACCTCTTTGATTGCCAGCTTCAGTTCTTCCTCATTCACTTGAAAGAGTCTCCAGTTTGTTTTAGCTTCAGCTATTTGTGATCTGAGGGATTCAGATTCACCTTGGAGGGACTGTATCCTTCTTGATAGGTGCGCCATCGTTTCATCCTGTTGACCATGTTGAGCCTTCTGTGCTTTGAGCTCTTCTTCTAGAAAGAGCACTTCAACGCCATGGCTGGATTCGGACCTATGCAGCTTTTCGTCGGTTGCCTCCAGCTGTCGTGCTTCCCTTGAACCCTTCTCAAACCTGCAATCCTTTAAAGGTGATTCTAAGCCTTCATGTTCTTTTTCAACAAGGCTCACTTTTTCAAGAAGTCCACATTTTGCCTCAATAAGTCCAGCAAGATTTAGAGCCAGCCTTTTTTCTCTTCCCACGTAAAGCCTGCTACGAACCGACTGAAAACCTCTCCAGAAAAGTGAGAGAACAGCGGAAAATCCAAGAGCTGTACACATCACCAACTCCCAAGGAAAGCCATAAGGAAGATGGCCTGGCTTCATGTCTTCGGACAATGCTGCCACAACCCTGGGTGCTTCTTCCAGAACCACCCACTAGTATGGCTGAGAGGCAGCCCTTGGCTCCTCCATCACGCCAACACAGCTTTGGCTCTTGCCACCACAACCACAGCCTGCCCAGGCAGGCCAACACAGGCTGTGGACACTCAGGTGTTTGGTCAGGAACTCCAACCTGCACCAGGCAACGGAGCAGACCACTGTGATCCCCTTCAGGGGCTGTGCGTATGGTGGGTGGTGGGCGTATGGCGGTGGGAGCCATGATCAAAGGCTCCCAGGAGCCTTGTTGTTCTCAAATGCCCATCAGGGCAGTCTTGTCCGCTTCCCTACCCGGTGCATCCTCAAGTGCCACAGGTTTAGGTCCCTCCCACTCCAGCCAGAGAGAATTCCTCTCCATGCCACCCACCCCTTGATTTGGTTTAGGCCAGGCCAAGGCGGGGTTAGTAGGAAGATTCCATCCAGTCATAATAACATTCAGTTTGATGTCACTCAAATTCTAAAGCTGACTAAACTGTTCAAACAGCTTTTATGGCCTATATTGGTCTTTGTGTCCCTTGCCTTTTGTTTGAGTGACTCAGTCCTTTCCCTGCCCTTGTGCTCTCCCTATTTCCTACCTTCCTTCCTCCCTTCCTGGTTTTTCTCCTTTTCTTCTTCCTTCTTTTCTACCTCCCTCCATCCCTCCAACTTTGCCTTCCTCCCTTCCAACTTTCTCTCTCCCTTCCCTTCCTTCTCTTTTCTTGCAAGTGTTTGGGGTGAAAGTCCATGGCAGGCCAGCCCCAAGCTAGGCAAGGTCACTGCCACTGAGCTACAACATCCCCAGACCTGCTGCCACTTCCTATGCAAGTAATTTGAATTATCTCTAAAGAGAAACTCTCACATGAGTCTACTTTCAAAGTAATTTCAGAAGAGTTGCTAACATGGGCATAAATCAGTCATGACAAGTCATTTTTGAAAAGCACGGCACAGCTAATGTTCCTCAGAAGAAGGAGTTGAGGACTTTAGTTGGTTTTCAGGTCAGCATTTCTAGACTAGTACAAACCCTCCTAATCCTGATCTCTCCTTAGTCCTATGATTTCTTTAAGTGTCCCCTTTGCTCCTGTTCATGGAGTCATGTGTACAGAAATCATACCTGGTTCTATTGAACTCTACTTAATTCTTTCTCACCTCTGTGCTCCTTTTGTCAAGTCACTCCTCAACACTTACTGTAACCCTTTCAATTTTTTGTCCATTTTCATTTAAAAAACTCTTTCAAAAATTGAACCATTTCGCATGCAGATACAGTCTTCTTGATCTGCTATTAATCCCCCACTACTGACATTGTAAGTTATTGAAATGTACACTTCCAGACCGTTTTCAGGTTTTTGATTTCTGTATATCTATCTGTCTATCTATTTACAAACATAACATGGTATTCTGAGAGTATCGTTCTGCTTTTGGAGCTCTACATTGTGTTTTTCAGAAGCAGGCCTATTACACAGAGATGAATCCATGTTACCTAGATTGAGTTCAAACCGGAATGTGCACTCAGATTCCCATTATATTGTTCTACCTACTAATGGACAGTTCAGTTATATCCAGACCTCACCACCTCCCCCATTAAGTAAAACCCTTGTGAAGAGACACGTAGATGCCTTTATGAACATATTGATAATTTTTCATGGCAGTGTTTTCCAAAAACCAGTTAGTAAAATCAATTTATTCCTTTGCAGCCTGAAATTACCTTCATTCCAGTTTACTGGTATAAGAACCGCAGTATATCAGCAACAATTCTCCAATAGTAGTTCAGGCAGAAGTCATTCTAGATAACAATCAGTGCCGGATCCTCCATGTATTTTACACAGCCCATGACAGGGGACATCCGTCCACTCGTTTAGAACAACTGATGTTTTACGCTGGCCATTTAGGTTTATTTAAAGGATTGGTTAGAAAACAGGTGAGACAGACTGATTAGATTCAGTATGTATGTTGGCTTTGTTTTTCTAGGCCTGAATTTTTCACATTTCAATTAATTGTAGGTTAAGTAGCAGGCAGATTCTTCACTGGGCTTCAAATGTGATAAAGTTGCTTCTTATTTTTAAGAAGGCCGTTGCAATCCTGCATTTATTTTACACCTCAGTGCTTGTTTTACACACAAGCACACACGCCCACACACCACACACACCAACAAACACACAAACACATAATTAGAGCACATTTAACACTCAAATAAAGCTTTACCTACTAATTCATAACTAGGGTATTTTTTTAATAAGTATTGTGTCTTGGTCTCTACTGGGGAAACATTGTTCAATGTGAGTTCTCTGGTTTGTTGCAGGGCAGTGAATGTTCACTTGTTGGCAATGATATAGAAATGGGGAGTAAGAGTTTAAAAGTTTTTACAGTAGGTAGGCAGAGTCAGAGTATGGAATCTAAGAATAAGAAATTGGGGAATTTCCTCTTTGTTTCTTCATTTCAATCTCCTAATAATTCATGTATATTTTCCAAAAGTCTCCCAGAAAACAAGGACTAGGTCAATCCACATATCAGTGAACCATAGCAGAATGCGATTCTGAATTTCATATAAACAGTCATAAAATCCAAAAGACAGGTGCTGGGGTTTTGGCTCAGCACTAGAGTGCTGGCTTCACACTTTCAAAGGTCCTGAGTTGGATCCCCAACACCATGTGTGAAAGGAATGAATGAACCAATGCATGAGTGTATGATGAATGAATTAAAGGTATCAGGAGGAGGAGGAAGAGGAGGAGGAGGAGGAGAAATAGAAGAAGATGATGAGTAATTTGACAGAAGGGAAAAAGTGGAGGAGAGTGAGTTTAAAGTGTGGTTTCCAATTCCCAAACGTTCAATTACAGCAGACGGGATAGAGAGAGAAGATGGGAGGGCAGGAGAGGGGATATAGTAGAGGCCAGAAAAGGTAGCAGAATACAACAGTTACTAATATGGCATTTTGTAAAAACGTGGATGTGTAAACAATGTGATTTTGCAATCTGAATATGGGGTCAAAATGGGAGTTCATAACTCACTTGAGTCTAATGTAGGAAATATGGTATCTCAAGAGCTATGTAAGGTTTTAAGCAACCAATATAAAAAAGAGGTCTTCATTTTTCTTTGTAGTTGAGATCTCCTGTTTCCGTGACATGTTTAGTTGTGTTCTCTCCTTTAGTCCTCCCATGCTCTAGTTATTCTGATATGGAAAAACTAGCTGAAATGCCCAACCGGTCTCTAAATCAGTGACACTTTTTCATTAAGCCTAAAGTCTCTTTACATTTGCTACAGTCATACTAAATACACTTCTTTGTTGGGAGTTTAAAAGATATTTCCATCAGCTAGATTACAAGTACCTAGAACTCCCATTCTTGTTTATGTAAGAGTGGCTTCATCAGATTCAATGCTGTTCTCTGGAATGACATAAAATAGGAATAATTTACTCGTAAGATTCCTACGTAAACCATCTTTATTTACAAAATAGTATCTTAAGGATTATTGTTTCATTGAGCTTCAATTGGAGCCAAAGTATAGTCAATTACTGAAGTAAAAGCAGTTACTTAAAAACTAAAAATGAGAGATAAGTCAAATTACATTTGAAGAGAGAGCAACAGCATGAGGTTTCTTGTTTGGTTCTGGATGTTGAGTAACAGGCTCATTTGCAGGTGGAAGGAACCCTTCAGGGAACACACTTGTACTTTCAGAATGGGGGTGTAGAGGGCTGAATTCCAGCTCTTGGGGGAAGATTGTGAGGAAAACCCCCTCCCTGCATAGACACTTCGCATTGGAAATGGAGTGGGTGGCGGGTCAGGTGGAACATAATCTCCAGGTTCCCAGACAAGTTTCCTGGGAGAGGTGGAGGAAAAAAAAGGTCCTCTTCTCATGAACTGACTCCTTGGGTCAACTGGAAGCAAGGCACCTCTGACTGGAGGGAAAGGTGCCAACACAGAGCCAGAGCCAGTTGCTTGGTTTTCAGCATGGAGAGGTGAATCAGGCACATCAGAGTCCAATGGAGGCATATTAGGAATTCTGTGTTCTGCTGGTCCCGATGCTCTACCACAATTTGAGTAAAACCTATCTTGCCTTTGTAGAGGAAGACGTGCATCAGAAGAATATGGTTGGCCTGGCGGAGGGATCATCAGCCTGCTGGCCTGTTCCCCTAGAGGAGAGAGGGGCCCAGTCTGAGAAGGTGCTCTCTGAAAATCAGTGAACTTATGACAGCTGGATTCTCTTCCTTTACTGCTAGTCGCATGGTGCAGAGGATTCTCCAGGGCCCCTTGACCCTCCTCCTCCTCCCACTGGAGTGAAAGGTGAGAGTGTGAGTGGACCACTCTTTTCCAAATGAGGAGGTCTCCTTTCAGATGAAGGGTGACCTATAGGTGAGGGCCCATTTGGAGAAGGCTTTCTGCCCATTGCTGAGTTGGAAACATCCAGTGCATCATAGGGATCTTTTTCTACAAGTTCAAATCTAAGCTCCTTCTCAGTTAATTTTTGTCTGTTGCGTGCATTTTGTTTCCTGAAATAACTGAGGTTTCTTTCAGCAATCCGAGCTGCCAACTCACTAGCATGTGCTTCTTTCTCAGAGGAAATAATCTTCCCCAGACAGGAATGAATGGTACTCTGCAATTGTTCTTCAAGATATTGGGCTCTCTTTCTGTAGGTCTCCAGCTCTTTTATTGTATGGCTCATCTTTTCTTCGACTTTGGAAAGTTTCTCCTCTTGCTCCACACAGTAGTTTTCCTCCACTCTTAATTTCCTGTGCAGTTTCATCATATTTTCTTGATAGCGTTCCATCATGACTTTAAAGTTCTTCTGTAGGGTCTCATTCTCACTTTGCAGCTGTGCATTTTCTGACTGCAAGGATGCCTGTTCAGTCTGCAGACTTTTAAGGTGTTCTGTAAGGTCTTCCGTGGTTTTCTCCACTTCAGATGAGAAAGTACATTTTTGAATTCTTCCTCCTTCCAAGATTTCTAAGGAGGCCTTTAGCTTATCACCATAAACCAGGTTCCTCAAAGCTCCTTTGGACTCATCCTCCAAGTGAGCACCAATTTCGGGTTCACTCGTCTTTCCCAGTTCCAGGTGACCACCATCCCTTTGGGCTCCCAGGCTTGGAGAAGACCTATCCATCATCTTCAGCAAGCATTCACCCAGAGACTCCATGTGATTTTCTGTGTCTTTTAGAACTTGTTCTCCAGCTACTTTAGAGTCCTCTAATATGATTTTTGCTTTATATTGGACACCTCCTTGTTCCCTCTGTGCTTCAGCTTCTCCTTGTATTGTTGGTCTCTGCGTTTGCGGAAGTAGGGATCCTTCATTCAAAACCTCTTTGATTGCCAGCTTCAGTTCTTCCTCATTCACTTGAAAGAGTCTCCAGTTTGTTTTAGCTTCAGCTATTTGTGATCTGAGGGATTCAGATTCACCTTGGAGGGACTGTATCCTTCTTGATAGGTGCGCCATCGTTTCATCCTGTTGACCATGTTGAGCCTTCTGTGCTTTGAGCTCTTCTTCTAGAAAGAGCACTTCAACGCCATGGCTGGATTCGGACCTATGCAGCTTTTCGTCGGTTGCCTCCAGCTGTCGTGCTTCCCTTGAACCCTTCTCAAACCTGCAATCCTTTAAAGGTGATTCTAAGCCTTCATGTTCTTTTTCAACAAGGCTCACTTTTTCAAGAAGTCCACATTTTGCCTCAATAAGTCCAGCAAGATTTAGAGCCAGCCTTTTTTCTCTTCCCACGTAAAGCCTGCTACGAACCGACTGAAAACCTCTCCAGAAAAGTGAGAGAACAGCGGAAAATCCAAGAGCTGTACACATCACCAACTCCCAAGGAAAGCCATAAGGAAGATGGCCTGGCTTCATGTTTTCGGACATTGCTGCCACAACCCTGGGTGCTTCTTCCAGAACCACCCACTAGTATGGCTGAGAGGCAGCCCTTGGCTCCTCCATCACGCCAACACAGCTTTGGCTCTTGCCACCACAACCACAGCCTGCCCAGGCAGGCCAACACAGGCTGTGGACACTCAGGTGTTTGGTCAGGAACTCCAACCTGCACCAGGCAACGGAGCAGACCACTGTGATCCCCTTCAGGGGCTGGGCGTATGGTGGGTGGTGGGCGTATGGCGGTGGGAGCCATGATCAAAGGCTCCCAGGAGCCTTGTTGTGCTCAACTGCCCATCAGGGGAGTCTTGTCCGCTTCCCTACCCGGTGCATCCTCAAGTGCCACAGGTTTAGGTCCCTCCCACTCCAGCCAGAGAGAATTCCTCTCCATGCCACCCACCCCTTGATTTGGTTTAGGCCAGGCCAAGGCGGGGTTAGTAGGAAGATTCCATCCAGTCATAATAACATTCAGTTTGATGTCACTCAAATTCTAAAGCTGACTAAACTGTTCAAACAGCTTTTATGGCCTATATTGGTCTTTGTGTCCCTTGCCTTTTGTTTGAGTGACTCAGTCCTTTCCCTGCCCTTGTGCTCTCCCTATTTCCTACCTTCCTTCCTCCCTTCCTGGTTTTTCTCCTTTTCTTCTTCCTTCTTTTCTACCTCCCTCCATCCCTCCAACTTTGCCTTCCTCCCTTCCAACTTTCCCTCTCCCTTCCCTTCCTTCTCTTTTCTTGCAAGTGTTTGGGGTGAAAGTCCATGGCAGGCCAGCCCCAAGCTAGGCAAGGTCACTGCCACTGAGCTACAACATCCCCAGACCTGCTGCCACTTCCTATGCAAGTAATTTGAATTATCTCTAAAGAGAAACTCTCACATGAGTCTACTTTCAAAGTAATTTCAGAAGAGTTGCTAACATGGGCATAAATCAGTCATGACAAGTCATTTTTGAAAAGCACGGCACAGCTAATGTTCCTCAGAAGAAGGAGTTGAGAACTTTAGTTGGTTTTCAGGTCAGCATTTCTAGACTAGTACAAACCCTCCTAATCCTGATCTCTCCTTAGTCCTATGATTTCTTTAAGTGTCCCCTTTGCTCCTGTTCATGGAGTCATGTGTACAGAAATCATACCTGGTTCTATTGAACTCTACTTAATTCTTTCTCACCTCTGTGCTCCTTTTGTCAAGTCACTCCTCAACACTTACTGTAACCCTTTCAATTTTTTGTCCATTTTCATTTAAAAAACTCTTTCAAAAATTGAACCATTTCGCATGCAGATACAGTCTTCTTGATCTGCTATTAATCCCCCACTACTGACATTGTATGTTATTGAAATGTACACTTCCAGACCGTTTTCAGGTTTTTGATTTCTGTATATCTATCTGTCTATCTATTTACAAACATAACATGGTATTCTGAGAGTATCGTTCTGCTTTTGGAGCTCTACATTGTGTTTTTCAGAAGCAGGCCTATTACACAGAGATGAATCGATGTTACCTAGATTGAGTTCAAACCGGAATGTGCACTCAGATTCCCATTATATTGTTCTACCTACTAATGGACAGTTCAGTTATATCCAGACCTCACCACCTTCCCCATTAAGTAAAACCCTTGTGAAGAGACATGTAGATGCCTTTATGAACATATTGATAATTTTTCATGGCAGTGTTTTCCAAAAACCAGTTAGTAAAATCAATTTATTCCTTTGCAGCCTGAAATTACCTTCATTCCAGTTTACTGGTATAAGAACCGCAATATATCAGCAACAATTCTCCAATAGTAGTTCAGGCAGAAGTCATTCTAGATAACAATCAGTGCCGGATCCTCCATGTATTTTACACAGCCCATGACAGGGGACATCCGTCCACTCGTTTAGAACAACTGATGTTTTACGCTGGCCATTTAGGTTTATTTAAAGGATTGGTTAGAAAACAGGTGAGACAGACTGATTAGATTCAGTATGTATGTTGGCTTTGTTTTTCTAGGCCTGAATTTTTCACATTTCAATTAATTGTAGGTTAAGTAGCAGGCAGATTCTTCACTGGGCTTCAAATGTGATAAAGTTGCTTCTTATTTTTAAGAAGGCCGTTGCAATCCTGCATTTATTTTACACCTCAGTGCTTGTTTTACACACAAGCACACACGCCCACACACCACACACACCAACAAACACACAAACACATAATTAGAGCACATTTAACACTCAAATAAAGCTTTACCTACTAATTCATAACTAGGGTATTTTTTTAATAAGTATTGTGTCTTGGTCTCTACTGGGGAAACATTGTTCAATGTGAGTTCTCTGGTTTGTTGCAGGGCAGTGAATGTTCACTTGTTGGCAATGATATAGAAATGGGGAGTAAGAGTTTAAAAGTTTTTACAGTAGGTAGGCAGAGTCAGAGTATGGAATCTAAGAATAAGAAATTGGGGAATTTCCTCTTTGTTTCTTCATTTCAATCTCCTAATAATTCATGTATATTTTCCAAAAGTCTCCCAGAAAACAAGGACTAGGTCAATCCACATATCAGTGAACCATAGCAGAATGCGATTCTGAATTTCATATAAACAGTCATAAAATCCAAAAGACAGGTGCTGGGGTTTTGGCTCAGCACTAGAGTGCTGGCTTCACACTTTCAAAGGTCCTGAGTTGGATCCCCAACACCATGTGTGAAAGGAATGAATGAACCAATGCATGAGTGTATGATGAATGAATTAAAGGTATCAGGAGGAGGAGGAAGAGGAGGAGGAGGAGGAGGAGGAGAAATAGAAGAAGATGATGAGTAATTTGACAGAAGGGAAAAAGGGGAGGAGAGTGAGTTTAAAGTGTGGTTTCCAATTCCCAAACGTTGAATTACAGCAGACGGGATAGAGAGAGAAGATGGGAGGGCAGGAGAGGGGGGATAGTAGAGGCCAGAAAAGGTAGCAGAATACAACAGTTACTAATATGGCATTTTGTAAAAACGTGGATGTGTAAACAATGAAAATGTTTTTCTAGGCCTGAATTTTTCACATTTCAATTAATTGTAGGTTAAGCATCAGGCAGATTCCTCACTGGGCTTCAAATGTGATAAAGTTGCTTCTTATTTTTAAGAAGGCCGTTGCAATCCTGCATTTATTTTACACCTCAGTGCTTGTTTTACACACAAGCACACACGCCCACACACCACACACACCAACAAACACACAAACACATAATTAGAGCACATTTAACACTCAAATAAAGCTTTACCTACTAATTCATAACTAGGGTATTTTTTTAATAAGTATTGTGTCTTGGTCTCTACTGGGGAAACATTGTTCAATGTGAGTTCTCTGGTTTGTTGTAGGGCAGTGAATGTTCACTTGTTGGCAATGATATAGAAATGGGGAGTAAGAGTTTAAAAGTTTTTACAGTAGGTAGGCAGAGTCAGAGTATGGAATCTAAGAATAAGAAATTGGGGAATTTCCTCTTTGTTTCTTCATTTCAATCTCCTAATAATTCATGTATATTTTCCAAACGTCTCCCAGAAAACAAGGACTAGGTCAATCCACATATCAGTGAACCATAGTAGAATGCGATTCTGAATTTCATATAAACAGTCATAAAATCCAAAAGACAGGTGCTGGGGTTTTGGCTCAGTACTAGAGTGCTGGCTTCACACTTTCAAAGGTCCTGAGTTGGATCCCCAACACCATGTGTGAAAGGAATGAATGAACCAATTCATGAGTGTATGATGAATGAATTAAAGGTATCAGGAGGAGGAGGAAGAGGTGGAGGAGGAGGAGAAATAGAAGAAGATGATGAGTAATTTGACAGAAGGGAAAAAGGGGAGGAGAGTGAGTTTAAAGTGTGGTTTCCAATTCCCAAACGTTCAATTACAGCAGACGGGATAGAGAGAGAAGATGGGAGGGGAGGAGAGGGGATATAGTAGAGGCCAGAAAAGGTAGCAGAATACAACAGTTACTAATATGGCATTTTGTAAAAACGTGGATGTGTAAACAATGTGATTGTGCAATCTGAATATGGGGTCAAAATGGGAGTTCATAACTCACTTGAGTCTAATGTAGGAAATATGGTATCTCAAGAGCTATGTAAGGTTTTAAGCAACCAATATAAAAAAGAGGTCTTCATTTTTCTTTGTAGTTGAGATCTCCTGTTTCCGTGACATGTTTAGTTGTGTTCTCTCCTTTAGTCCTCCCATGCTCTAGTTATTCTGATATGGAAAAACTAGCTGAAATGCCCAACCAGTCTCTAAATCAGTGACACTTTTTCATTAAGCCTAAAGTCACTTTACATTTGCTACAGTCATACTAAATACACTTCTTTGTTGGGAGTTTAAAAGATATTTCCATCAGCTAGATTACAAGTACCTAGAACTCCCATTCTTGTTTATGTAAGAGTGGCTTCATCAGATTCAATGCTGTTCTCTGGAATGACATAAAATAGGAATAATTTACTCGTAAGATTCCTACGTAAACCATCTTTATTTACAAAATAGTATCTTAAGGATTATTGTTTCATTGAGCTTCAATTGGAGCCAAAGTATAGTCAATTACTGAAGTAAAAGCAGTTACTTAAAAACTAAAAATGAGAGATAAGTCAAATTACATTTGAAGAGAGAGCAACAGCATGAGGTTTCTTGTTTGTTTCTGGATGTTGAGTAACAGGCTCATTTGCAGGTGGAAGGAACCCTTCAGGGAACTCACTTGTACTTTCAGAATGGGGGTGTAGAGGGCTGAATTCCAGCTCTTGGAGGAAGATTGTGAGGAAAACCCCCTCCCTGCATAGACACTTCGCATTGGAAATGGAGTGGGTGGCGGGTCAGGTGGAACATAATCTCCAGGTTCCCAGACAAGTTTCCTGGGAGAGGTGGAGGTAAAAAAAGGTCCTCTTCTCATGAACTGACTCCTTGGGTCAACTGGAAGCAAGGCACCTCTGACTGGAGGGAAAGGTGCCAACACAGAGCCAGAGCCAGTTGCTTGGTTTTCAGCATGGAGAGGTGAATCAGGCACATCAGAGTCCAAAGGAGGCATATTAGGAATTCTGTGTTCTGCTGGTCCCGATGCTCTACCACAATTTGAGTAAAACCTATCTTGCCTTTGTAGAGGAAGACGTGCATCAGAAGAATATGGTTGGCCTGGCGGAGGGATCATCAGCCTGCTGGCCTGTTCCCCTGGAGGAGAGAGGGGCCCAGTCTGAGAAGGTGCTCTCTGAAAATCAGTGAACTTATGACAGCTGGATTCTCTTCCTTTACTGCTAGTCGCATGGTGCAGAGGATTCTCCAGGGCCCCTTGACCCTCCTCCTCCTCCCACTGGAGTGAAAGGTGAGAGTGTGAGTGGACCACTCTTTTCCAAATGAGGAGGTCTCCTTTCAGATGAAGGGTGACCTATTGGTGAGGGCCCATTTGGAGAAGGCTTTCTGCCCATTGCTGAGTTGGAAACATCCAGTGCATCATAGGGATCTTTTTCTACAAGTTCAAATCTAAGCTCCTTCTCAGTTAATTTTTGTCTGTTGCGTGCATTTTGTTTCCTGAAATAACTGAGGTTTCTTTCAGCAATCCGAGCTGCCAACTCACTAGCATGTGCTTCTTTCTCAGAGGAAATAATCTTCCCCAGACAGGAATGAATGGTACTCTGCAATTGTTCTTCAAGATATTGGGCTCTCTTTCTGTAGGTCTCCAGCTCTTTTATTGTATGGCTCATCTTTTCTTCGACTTTGGAAAGTTTCTCCTCTTGCTCCACACGGTAGTTTTCCTCCACTCTTAATTTCCTGTGCAGTTTCATCATATTTTCTTGATAGCGTTCCATCATGACTTTAAAGTTCTTCTGTAGGGTCTCATTCTCACTTTGCAGCTGTGCATTTTCTGACTGCAAGGATGCCTGTTCAGTCTGCAGACTTTTAAGGTGTTCTGTAAGGTCTTCCGTGGTTTTCTCCACTTCAGATGAGAAAGTACATTTTTGAATTCTTCCTCCTTCCAAGATTTCTAAGGAGACCTTTAGCTTATCACCATAAACCAGGTTCCTCAAAGCTCCTTTGGACTCATCCTCCAAGTGAGCACCAATTTCGGGTTCACTCGTCTTTCCCAGTTCCAGGTGACCACCATCCCTTTGGGCTCCCAGGCTTGGAGAAGACCTATCCATCATCTTCAGCAAGCATTCACCCAGAGACTCCATGTGATTTTCTGTGTCCCTTAGAACTTGTTCTCCAGCTACTTTAGAGTCCTCTAATATGATTTTTGCTTTATATTGGACACCTCCTTGTTCCCTCTGTGCTTCAGCTTCTCCTTGTATTGTTGGTCTCTGTGTTTGCGGAAGTAGGGATCCTTCATTCAAAACCTCTTTGATTGCCAGCTTCAGTTCTTCCTCATTCACTTGAAAGAGTCTCCAGTTTGTTTTAGCTTCAGCTATTTGTGATCTGAGGGATTCAGATTCACCTTGGAGGGACTGTATCCTTCTTGATAGGTGCGCCATCGTTTCATCCTGTTGACCATGTTGAGCCTTCTGTGCTTTGAGCTCTTCTTCTAGAAAGAGCACTTCAACGCCATGGCTGGATTCGGACCTATGCAGCTTTTCGTCGGTTGCCTCCAGCTGTCGTGCTTCCCTTGAACCCTTCTCAAACCTGCAATCCTTTAAAGGTGATTCTAAGCCTTCATGTTCTTTTTCAACAAGGCTCACTTTTTCAAGAAGTCCACATTTTGCCTCAATAAGTCCAGCAAGATTTAGAGCCAGCCTTTTTTCTCTTCCCACGTAAAGCCTGCTACGAACCGACTGAAAACCTCTCCAGAAAAGTGAGAGAACAGCAGAAAATCCAAGAGCTGTACACATCACCAACTCCAAAGGAAAGCCATCAAGAAGATGGCCTGGCTTCATCTCTTCGGACAATGCTGCCACAACCCTGGGTGCTTCTTCCAGAACCACCCACTAGTATGGCTGAGAGGCAGCCCTTGGCTCCTCCATCACGCCAACACAGCTTTGGCTCTTGCCACCACAACCACAGCCTGCCCAGGCAGGCCAACACAGGCTGTGGACACTCAGGTGTTTGGTCAGGAACTCCAACCTGCACCAGGCAACGGAGCAGACCACTGTGATCCCCTTCAGGGGCTGGGCGTATGGTGGGTGGTGGGCGTATGGCGGTGGGAGCCATGATCAAAGGCTCCCAGGAGCCTTGTTGTGCTCAACTGCCCATCAGGGGAATCTTGTCCGCTTCCCTACCCGGTGCATCCTCAAGTGCCACAGGTTTAGGTCCCTCCCACTCCAGCCAGAGAGAATTCCTCTCCATGCCACCCACCCCTTGATTTGGTTTAGGCCAGGCCAAGGCGGGGTTAGTAGGAAGATTCCATCCAGTCATAATAACATTCAGTTGGATGTCACTCAAATTCTAAAGCTGACTAAACTGTTCAAACAGCTTTTATGGCCTATATTGGTCTTTGTGTCCCTTGCCTTTTGTTTGAGTGACTCAGTCCTTTCCCTGCCCTTGTGCTCTCCCTATTTCCTACCTTCCTTCCTCCCTTCCTGGTTTTTCTCCTTTTCTTCTTCCTTCTTTTCTACCTCCCTCCATCCCTCCAACTTTGCCTTCCTCCCTTCCAACTTTCTCTCTCCCTTCCCTTCCTTCTCTTTTCTTGCAAGTGTTTGGGGTGAAAGTCCATGGCAGGCCAGCCCCAAGCTAGGCAAGGTCACTGCCACTGAGCTACAACATCCCCAGACCTGCTGCCACTTCCTATGCAAGTAATTTGAATTATCTCTAAAGAGAAACTCTCACATGAGTCTACTTTCAAAGTAATTTCAGAAGAGTTGCTAACATGGGCATAAATCAGTCATGACAAGTCATTTTTGAAAAGCACGGCACAGCTAATGTTCCTCAGAAGAAGGAGTTGAGAACTTTAGTTGGTTTTCAGGTCAGCATTTCTAGACTAGTACAAACCCTCCTAATCCTGATCTCTCCTTAGTCCTATGATTTCTTTAAGTGTCCCCTTTGCTCCTGTTCATGGAGTCATGTGTACAGAAATTATACCTGGTTCTATTGAACTCTACTTAATTCTTTCTCACCTCTGTGCTCCTTTTGTCAAGTCACTCCTCAACACTTACTGTAACCCTTTCAATTTTTTGTCCATTTTCATTTAAAAAACTCTTTCAAAAATTGAACCATTTCGCATGCAGATACAGTCTTCTTGATCTGCTATTAATCCCCCACTACTGACATTGTAAGTTATTGAAATGTACACTTCCAGACCGTTTTCAGATTTTTGATTTCTGTATATCTATCTGTCTATCTATTTACAAACATAACATGGTATTCTGAGAGTATCGTTCTGCTTTTGGAGCTCTACATTGTGTTTTTCAGAAGCAGGCCTATTACACAGAGATGAATCCATGTTACCTAGATTGAGTTCAAACCGGAATGTGCACTCAGATTCCCATTATATTGTTCTACCTACTAATGGACAGTTCAGTTATATCCAGACCTCACCACCTCCCCCATTAAGTAAAACCCTTGTGAAGAGACATGTAGATGCCTTTATGAACATATTGATAATTTTTCATGGCAGTGTTTTCCAAAAACCAGTTAGTAAAATCAATTTATTCCTTTGCAGCCTGAAATTACCTTCATTCCAGTTTACTGGTATAAGAACCGCAGTATATCAGCAACAATTCTCCAATAGTAGTTCAGGCAGAAGTCATTCTAGATAACAATCAGTGCCGGATCCTCCATGTATTTTACACAGCCCATGACAGGGGACATCCGTCCACTCGTTTAGAACAACTGATGTTTTACGCTGGCCATTTAGGTTTATTTAAAGGATTGGTTAGAAAACAGGTGAGACAGACTGATTAGATTCAGTATGTATGTTGGCTTTGTTTTTCTAGGCCTGAATTTTTCACATTTCAATTAATTGTAGGTTAAGTAGCAGGCAGATTCTTCAATGGGCTTCAAATGTGATAAAGTTGCTTCTTATTTTTAAGAAGGCCGTTGCAATCCTGCATTTATTTTACACCTCAGTGCTTGTTTTACACACAAGCACACACGCCCACACACCACACACAACAACAAACACACAAACACATAATTAGAGCACATTTAACACTCAAATAAAGCTTTACCTACTAATTCATAACTAGGGTATCTTTTTAATAAGTATTGTGTCTTGGTCTCTACTGGGGAAACATTGTTCAATGTGAGTTCTCTGGTTTGTTGAAGGGCAGTGAATGTTCACTTGTTGGCAATGATATAGAAATGGGGAGTAAGAGTTTAAAAGTTTTTACAGTAGGTAGGCAGAGTCAGAGTATGGAATCTAAGAATAAGAAATTGGGGAATTTCCTCTTTGTTTCTTCATTTCAATCTCCTAATAGTTCATGTATATTTTCCAAAAGTCTCCCAGAAAACAAGGACTAGGTCAATCCACATATCAGTGAACCATAGCAGAATGCGATTCTGAATTTCATATAAACAGTCATAAAATCCAAAAGACAGGTGCTGGGGATTTGGCTCAGCACTAGAGTGCTGGCTTCACACTTTCAAAGGTCCTGAGTTGGATCCCCAACACCATGTGTGAAAGGAATGAATGAACCAATGCATGAGTGTATGATGAATGAATTAAAGGTATCAGGAGGAGGAGGAAGAGGAGGAGGAGGAGGAGAAATAGAAGAAGATGATGAGTAATTTGACAGAAGGGAAAAAGGGGAGGAGAGTGAGTTTAAAGTGTGGTTTCCAATTCGAAACGTTGAATTACAGCAGACGGGATAGAGAGAGAAGATGGGAGGGCAGGAGAGGGGGTATAGTAGAGGCCAGAAAAGGCAGCAGAATACAACAGTTACTAATATGGCATTTTGTAAAAACGTGGATGTGTAAACAATGAAAATGTTTTTCTAGGCCTGAATTTTTCACATTTCAATTAATTGTAGGTTAAGCATCAGGCAGATTCTTCACTGGGCTTCAAATGTGATAAAGTTGCTTCTTATTTTTAAGAAGGCCGTTGCAATCCTGCATTTATTTTACACCTCAGTGCTTGTTTTACACACAAGCACACACGCCCACACACCACACACACCAACAAACACACAAACACATAATTAGAGCACATTTAACACTCAAATAAAGCTTTACCTACTAATTCATAACTAGGGTATTTTTTTAATAAGTATTGTGTCTTGGTCTCTACTGGGGAAACATTGTTCAATGTGAGTTCTCTGGTTTGTTGTAGGGCAGTGAATGTTCACTTGTTGGCAATGATATAGAAATGGGGAGTAAGAGTTTAAAAGTTTTTACAGTAGGTAGGCAGAGTCACAGTATGGAATCTAAGAATAAGAAATTGGGGAATTTCCTCTTTGTTTCTTCATTTCAATCTCCTAATAATTCATGTATATTTTCCAAAAGTCTCCCAGAAAACAAGGACTATGTCAATCCACATATCAGTGAACCATAGTAGAATGCGATTCTGAATTTCATATAAACAGTCATAAAATCCAAAAGACAGGTGCTGGGGTTTTGGCTCAGCACTAGAGTGCTGGCTTCACACTTTCAAAGGTCCTGAGTTGGATCCCCAACACCATGTGTGAAAGGAATGAATGAACCAATGCATGAGTGTATGATGAATGAATTAAAGGTATCAGGAGGAGGAGGAAGAGGAGGAGGAGGAGGAGAAATAGAAGAAGATGATGAGTAATTTGACAGAAGGGAAAAAGGGGAGGAGAGTGAGTTTAAAGTGTGGTTTCCAATTCCCAAACGTTCAATTACAGCAGACGGGATAGAGAGAGAAGATGGGAGGGCAGGAGAGGGGATATAGTAGAGGCCAGAAAAGGTAGCAGAATACAACAGTTACTAATATGGCATTTTGAAAAAACGTGGATGTGTAAACAATGTGATTGTGCAATCTGAATATGGGGTCAAAATGGGAGTTCATAACTCACTTGAGTCTAATGTAGGAAATATGGTATCTCAAGAGCTTTGTAAGGTTTTAAGCAACCAATATAAAAAAGAGGTCTTCATTTTTCTTTGTAGTTGAGATCTCCTGTTTCCGTGACATGTTTAGTTGTGTTCTCTCCTTTAGTCCTCCCATGCTCTAGTTATTCTGATATGGAAAAACTAGCTGAAATGCCCAACCAGTCTCTAAATCAGTGACACTTTTTCATTAAGCCTAAAGTCACTTTACATTTGCTACAGTCATACTAAGTACACTTCTTTGTTGGGAGTTTAAAAGATATTTCCATCAGCTAGATTACAAGTACCTAGAACTCCCATTCTTGTTTATGTAAGAGTGGCTTCATCAGATTAAATGCTGTTCTCTGGAATGACATAAAATAGGAATAATTTACTCGTAAGATTCCTACGTAAACCATCTTTATTTACAAAATAGTATCTTAAGGATTATTGTTTCATTGAGCTTCAATTGGAGCCAAAGTATAGTCAATTACCGAAGTAAAAGCAGTTACTTAAAAACTAAAAATGAGAGATAAGTCAAATTACATTTGAAGAGAGAGCAACAGCATGAGGTTTCTTGTTTGGTTCTGGATGTTGAGTAACAGGCTCATTTGCAGGTGGAAGGAACCCTTCAGGGAACTCACTTGTACTTTCAGAATGGGGGTGTAGAGGGCTGAATTCCAGCTCTTGGGGGAAAATTGTGAGGAAAACCCCCTCCCTGCATAGACACTTCGCATTGGAAATGGAGTGGGTGGCGGGTCAGGTGGAACATAATCTCCAGGTTCCCAGACAAGTTTCTGGGAGAGGTGGAGGAAAAAAAAGGTCCTCTTCTCATGAACTGACTCCTTGGGTCAACTGGAAGCAAGGCACCTCTGACTGGAGAGAAAGGTGCCAACACAGAGCCAGAGCCAGTTGCTTGGTTTTCAGCATGGAGAGGTGAATCAGGCACATCAGAGTCCAAAGGAGGCATATTAGGAATTCTGTGTTCTGCTGGTCCCGATGCTCTACCACAATTTGAGTAAAACCTATCTTGCCTTTGTAGAGGAAGACGTGCATCAGAAGAATATGGTTGGCCTGGCGGAGGGATCATCAGCCTGCTGGCCTGTTCCCCTGGAGGAGAGAGGGGCCCAGTCTGAGAAGGTGCTCTCTGAATATCAGTGAACTTATGACAGCTGGATTCTCTTCCTTTACTGCTAGTCGCATGGTGCAGAGGATTCTCCAGGGCCCCTTGACCCTCCTCCTCCTCCCACTGGAGTGAAAGGTGAGAGTGTGAGTGGACCACTCTTTTCCAAATGATGAGGTCTCCTTTCAGATGAAGGGTGACCTATTGGTGAGGGCCCATTTGGAGAAGGCTTTCTGCCCATTGCTGAGTTGGAAACATCCAGTGCATCATAGGGATTTTTTCTACAAGTTCAAATCTAAGCTCCTTCTCAGTTAATTTTTGTCTGTTGCGTGCATTTTGTTTCCTGAAATAACTGAGGTTTCTTTCAGCAATCCGAGCTGCCAACTCACTAGCATGTGCTTCTTTCTCAGAGGAAATAATCTTCCCCAGACAGGAATGAATGGTACTCTGCAATTGTTCTTCAAGATATTGGGCTCTCTTTCTGTAGGTCTCCAGCTCTTTTATTGTATGGCTCATCTTTTCTTCGACTTTGTAAAGTTTCTCCTCTTGCTCCACACGGTAGTTTTCCTCCACTCTTAATTTCCTGTGAAGTTTCATCATATTTTCTTGATAGCGTTCCATCATGACTTTAAAGTTCTTCTGTAGGGTCTCATTCTCAATTTGCAGCTGTGCATTTTCTGACTGCAAGGATGCCTCTTCAGTCTGCAGACTTTTAAGGTGTTCTGTAAGGTCTTCCGTGGTTTTCTCCACTTCAGATGAGAAAGTACATTTTTGAATTCTTCCTCCTTCCAAGATTTCTAAGGAGGCCTTTAGCTTATCACCATAAACCAGGTTCCTCAAAGCTCCTTTGGACTCATCCTCCAAGTGAGCACCAATTTCGGGTTCACTCGTCTTTCCCAGTTCCAGGTGACCACCATCCCTTTGGGCTCCCAGGCTTGGAGAAGACCTATCCATCATCTTCAGCAAGCATTCACCCAGAGACTCCATGTGATTTTCTGTGTCCCTTAGAACTTGTTCTCCAGCTACTTTAGAGTCCTCTAATATGATTTTTGCTTTATATTGGACACCTCCTTGTTCCCTCTGTGCTTCAGCTTCTCCTTGTATTGTTGGTCTCTGCGTTTGCAGAAGTAGGGATCCTTCATTCAAAACCTCTTTGATTGCCAGCTTCAGTTCTTCCTCATTCACTTGAAAGAGTCTCCAGTTTGTTTTAGCTTCAGCTATTTGTGATCTGAGGGATTGAGATTCACCTTGGAGGGACTGTATCCTTCTTGATAAGTGCGCCATCGTTTCATCCTCTTGACCATGTTGAGCCTTCTGTGCTTTGAGCTCTTCTTCTAGAAAGAGCACTTCAACGCCATGGCTGGATTCGGACCTATGCAGCTTTTCGTCGGTTGCCTCCAGCTGTCGTGCTTCCCTTGAACCCTTCTCAAACCTGCAATCCTTTAAAGGTGATTCTAAGCCTTCATGTTCTTTTTCAACAAGGCTCACTTTTTCAAGAAGTCCACATTTTGCCTCAATAAGTCCAGCAAGATTTAGAGCCAGCCTTTTTTCTCTTCCCACGTAAAGCCTGCTACGAACCGACTGAAAACCTCTCCAGAAAAGTGAGAGAACAGCGGAAAATCCAAGAGCTGTACACATCACCAACTCCCAAGGAAAGCCATAAGGAAGATGGCCTGGCTTCATGTCTTCGGACAATGCTGCCACAACCCTGGGTGCTTCTTCCAGAACCACCCACTAGTATGGCTGAGAGGCAGCCCTTGGCTCCTCCATCACGCCAAAACAGCTTTGGCTCTTGCCACCACAACCACAGCCTGCCCAGGCAGGCCAACACAGGCTGTGGACACTCAGGTGTTTGGTCAGGAACTCCAACCTGCACCAGGCAACGGAGCAGACCACTGTGATCCCCTTCAGGGGCTGGGCGTATGGTGGGTGGTGGGCGTATGGCGGTGGGAGCCATGATCAAAGGCTCCCAGGAGCCTTGTTGTGCTCAAATGCCCATCAGGGCAGTCTTGTCCGCTTCCCTACACGGTGCATCCTCAAGTGCCACAGGTTTAGGTCCCTCCCACTCCAGCCAGAGAGAATTCCTCTCCATGCCACCCACCCCTTGATTTGGTTTAGGCCAGGCCAAGGCTGGGTTAGTAGGAAGATTCCATCCAGTCATAATAACATTCAGTTTGATGTCACTCAAATTCTAAAGCTGACTAAACTGTTCAAACAGCTTTTATGGCCTATATTGGTCTTTGTGTCCCTTGCCTTTTGTTTGAGTTACTCAGTCCTTTCCCTGCCCTTGTGCTCTCCCTATTTCCTACCTTCCTTCCTCCCTTCCTGGTTTTTCTCCTTTTCTTCTTCCTTCTTTTCTACCTCCCTCCATCCCTCCAACTTTGCCTTCCTCCCTTCCAACTTTCTCTCTCCCTTCCCTTCCTTCTCTTTTCTTGCAAGTGTTTGGGGTGAAAGTCCATGGCAGGCCAGCCCCAAGCTAGGCAAGGTCACTGCCACTGAGCTACAACATCCCCAGACCTGCTGCCACTTCCTATGCAAGTAATTTGAATTATCTCTAAAGAGAAACTCTCACATGAGTCTACTTTCAAAGTAATTTCAGAAGAGTTGCTAACATGGGCATAAATCAGTCATGACAAGTCATTTTTGAAAAGCACGGCACAGCTAATGTTCCTCAGAAGAAGGAGTTGAGAACTTCAGTTGGTTTTCAGGTCAGCATTTCTAGACTAGTACAAACCCTCCTAATCCTGATCTCTCCTTAGTCCTATGATTTCTTTAAGTGTCCCCTTTGCTCCTGTTCATGGAGTCATGTGTACAGAAATTATACCTGGTTCTATTGAACTCTACTTAGTTCTTTCTCACCTCTGTCCTCCTTTTGTCAAGTCACTCCTCAACACTTACTGTAACCCTTTCAATTTTTTGTCCATTTTCATTTAAAAAACTCTTTCAAAAATTGAACCATTTCGCATGCAGATACAGTCTTCTTGATCTGCTATTAATCCCCCACTACTGACATTGTAAGTTATTGAAATGTACACTTCCAGACCGTTTTCAGATTTTTGATTTCTGTATATCTATCTGTCTATCTATTTACAAACATAACATGGTATTCTGAGAGTATCGTTCTGCTTTTGGAGCTCTACATTGTGTTTTTCAGAAGCAGGCCTATTACACAGAGATGAATCCATGTTACCTAGATTGAGTTCAAACCGGAATGTGCACTCAGATTCCCATTATATTGTTCTACCTACTAATGGACAGTTCAGTTATATCCAGACCTCACCACCTCCCCCATTAAGTAAAACCCTTGTGAAGAGACATGTAGATGCCTTTATGAACATATTGATAATTTTTCATGGCAGTGTTTTCCAAAAACCAGTTAGTAAAATCAATTTATTCCTTTGCAGCCTGAAATTACCTTCATTCCAGTTTACTGGTATAAGAACCGCAGTATATCAGCAACAATTCTCCAATAGTAGTTCAGGCAGAAGTCATTCTAGATAACAATCAGTGCCGGATCCTCCATGTATTTTACACAGCCCATGACAGGGGACATCCGTCCACTCGTTTAGAACAACTGATGTTTTACGCTGGCCATTTAGGTTTGTTTAAAGGATTGGTTAGAAAACAGGTGAGACAGACTGATTAGATTCAGTATGTATGTTGGCTTTGTTTTTCTAGGCCTGAATTTTTCACATTTCAATTAATTGTAGGTTAAGTAGCAGGCAGATTCTTCACTGGGCTTCAAATGTGATAAAGTTGCTTCTTATTTTTAAGAAGGCCGTTGCAATCCTGCATTTATTTTACACCTCAGTGCTTGTTTTACACACAAGCACACACGCCCACACACCACACACACCAACAAACACACAAACACATAATTAGAGCACATTTAACACTCAAATAAAGCTTTACCTACTAATTCATAACTAGGGTATTTTTTTAATAAGTATTGTGTCTTGGTCTCTACTGGGGAAACATTGTTCAATGTGAGTTCTCTGGTTTGTTGCAGGGCAGTGAATGTTCACTTGTTGGCAATGATATAGAAATGGGGAGTAAGAGTTTAAAAGTTTTTACAGTAGGTAGGCAGAGTCAGAGTATGGAATCTAAGAATAAGAAATTGGCAATTTCCTCTTTGTTTCTTCATTTCAATCTCCTAATAATTCATGTATATTTTCCAAAAGTCTCCCAGAAAACAAGGACTTGGTCAATCCACATATCAGTGAACCATAGCAGAATGCGATTCTGAATTTCATATAAACAGTCATAAAATCCAAAAGACAGGTGCTGGGGTTTTGGCTCAGCACTAGAGTGCTGGCTTCACAGTTTCAAAGGTCCTGAGTTGGATCCCCAACACCATGTGTGAAAGGAATGAATGAACCAATGCATGAGTGTATGATGAATGAATTAAAGGTATCAGGAGGAGGAGGAAGAGGAGGAGGAGGAGGAGAAATAGAAGAAGATGATGAGTAGTAAAAACGTGGATGTGTAAACAATGTGATTGTGCAATCTGAATATGGGGTCAAAATGGGAGTTCATAACTCACTTGAGTCTAATGTAGAAAATATGGTATCTCAAGAGCTATGTAAGGTTTTAAGCAACCAATATAAAAAAGAGGTCTTCATTTTTCTTTGTAGTTGAGATCTCCTGTTTCCGTGACATGTTTAGTTGTGTTCTCTCCTTTAGTCCTCCCATGCTCTAGTTATTCTGATATGGAAAAACTAGCTGAAATGCCCAACCAGTCTCTAAATCAGTGACACTTTTTCATTAAGCCTAAAGTCACTTTACATTTGCTACAGTCATACTAAGTACACTTCTTTGTTGGGAGTTTAAAAGATATTTCCATCAGCTAGATTACAAGTACCTAGAACTCCCATTCTTGTTTATGTAAGAGTGGCTTCATCAGATTAAATGCTGTTCTCTGGAATGACATAAAATAGGAATAATTTACTCGTAAGATTCCTACGTAAACCATCTTTATTTACAAAATAGTATCTTAAGGATTATTGTTTCATTGAGCTTCAATTGGAGCCAAAGTATAGTCAATTACTGAAGTAAAAGCAGTTACTTAAAAACTAAAAATGAGAGATAAGTCAAATTACATTTGAAGAGAGAGCAACAGCATGAGGTTTCTTGTTTGGTTCTGGATGTTGAGTAACAGGCTCATTTGCAGGTGGAAGGAACCCTTCAGGGAACTCACTTGTACTTTCAGAATGGGGGTGTAGAGGGCTGAATTCCAGCTCTTGGGGGAAGATTGTGAGGAAAACCCCCTCCCTGCATAGACACTTCGCATTGGAAATGGAGTGGGTGGCGGGTCAGGTGGAACATAATCTCCAGGTTCCCAGACAAGTTTCCTGGGAGAGGTGGAGGAAAAAAAAGGTCCTCTTCTCATGAACTGACTCCTTGGGTCAACTGGAAGCAAGGCACCTCTGACTGGAGCGAAAGGTGCCAACACAGAGCCAGAGCCAGTTGCTTGGTTTTCAGCATGGAGAGGTGAATCAGGCACATCAGAGTCCAAAGGAGGCATATTAGGAATTCTGTGTTCTGCTAGTCCCGATGCTCTACCACAATTTGAGTAAAACCTATCTTGCCTTTGTAGAGGAAGACGTGCATCAGAAGAATATGGTTGGCCTGGCGGAGGGATCATCAGCCTGCTGGCCTGTTTTCCTGGAGGAGAGAGGGGCCCAGTCTGAGAAGGTGCTCTCTGAAAATCAGTGAACTTATGACAGCTGGATTCTCTTCCTTTACTGCTAGTCGCATGGTGCAGAGGATTCTCCAGGGCCCCTTGACCCTCCTCCTCCTCCCACTGGAGTGAAAGGTGAGAGTGTGAGTGGACCACTCTTTTCCAAATGAGGAGGTCTCCTTTCAGATGAAGGGTGACCTATTGGTGAGGGCCCATTTGGAGAAGGCTTTCTGCCCATTGCTGAGTTGGAAACATCCAGTGCATCATAGGGATCTTTTTCTACAAGTTCAAATCTAAGCTCCTTCTCAGTTAATTTTTGTCTGTTGCGTGCATTTTGTTTCCTGAAATAACTGAGGTTTCTTTCAGCAATCCGAGCTGCCAACTCACTAGCATGTGCTTCTTTCTCAGAGGAAATAATCTTCCCCAGACAGGAATGAATGGTACTCTGCAATTGTTCTTCAAGATATTGGGCTCTCTTTCTGTAGGTCTCCAGCTCTTTTATTGTATGGCTCATCTTTTCTTCGACTTTGGAAAGTTTCTCCTCTTGCTCCACACGGCAGTTTTCCTCCACTCTTAATTTCCTGTGCAGTTTCATCATATTTTCTTGATAGCGTTCCATCATGACTTTAAAGTTCTTCTGTAGGGTCTCATTCTCACTTTGCAGCTGTGCATTTTCTGACTGCAAGGATGCCTGTTCAGTCTGCAGACTTTTAAGGTGTTCTGTAAGGTCTTCCGTGGTTTTCTCCACTTCAGATGAGAAAGTACATTTTTGAATTCTTCCTCCTTCCAAGATTTCTAAGGAGGCCTTTAGCTTATCACCATAAACCAGGTTCCTCAAAGCTCCTTTGGACTCATCCTCCAAGTGAGCACCAATTTCGGGTTCACTCATCTTTCCCAGTTCCAGGTGACCACCATCCCTTTGGGCTCCCAGGCTTGGAGAAGACCTATCCATCATCTTCAGCAAGCATTCACTCAGAGACTCCATGTGATTTTCTGTGTCCCTTAGAACTTGTTCTCCAGCTACTTTAGAGTCCTCTAATATGATTTTTGCTTTATATTGGACACCTCCTTGTTCCCTCTGTGCTTCAGCTTCTCCTTGTATTGTTGGTCTCTGCGTTTGCGGAAGTAGGGATCCTTCATTCAAAACCTCTTTGATTGCCAGCTTCAGTTCTTCCTCATTCACTTGAAAGAGTCTCCAGTTTGTTTTAGCTTCAGCTATTTGTGATCTGAGGGATTCAGATTCACCTTGGAGGGACTGTATCCTTCTTGATAGATGCGCCATCGTTTCATCCTGTTGACCATGTTGAGCCTTCTGTGCTTTGAGCTCTTCTTCTAGAAACAGCACTTCAACGCCATGGCTGGATTCGGACCTATGCAGCTTTTCGTCGGTTGCCTCCAGCTGTCGTGCTTCCCTTGAACCCTTCTCAAACCTGCAATCCTTTAAAGATGATTCTAAGCCTTCATGTTCTTTTTCAACAAGGCTCACTTTTTCAAGAAGTCCACATTTTGCCTCAATAAGTCCAGCAAGATTTAGAGCCAGCCTTTTTTCTCTTCCCACGTAAAGCCTGCTACGAACCGACTGAAAACCTCTCCAGAAAAGTGAGAGAACAGCGGAAAATCCAAGAGCTGTACACATCACCAACTCCCAAGGAAAGCCATAAGGAAGATGGCCTGGCTTCATGTCTTCGGACAATGCTGCCACAACCCTGGGTGCTTCTTCCAGAACCACCCACTAGTATGGCTGAGAGGCAGCCCTTGGCTCCTCCATCACGCCAACACAGCTTTGGCTCTTGCCACCACAACCACAGCCTGCCCAGGCAGGCCAACACAGGCTGTGGACACTCAGGTGTTTGGTCAGGAACTCCAACCTGCACCAGGCAACGGAGCAGACCACTGTGATCCCCTTCAGGGGCTGGGCGTATGGTGGGTGGTGGGCGTATGGCGGTGGGAGCAATGATCAAAGGCTCCCAGGAGCCTTGTTGTGCTCAACTGCCCATCAGGGGAGTCTTGTCCCCTTCCCTACCCGGTGCATCCTCAAGTGCCACAGGTTTAGGTCCCTCCCACTCCAGCCAGAGAGAATTCCTCTCCATGCCACCCACCCCTTGATTTGGTTTAGGCCAGGCCAAGGCGGGGTTAGTAGGAAGATTCCATCGAGTCATAATAACATTCAGTTTGATGTCACTCAAATTCTAAAGCTGACTAAACTGTTCAAACAGCTTTTATGGCCTGTATTGGTCTTTGTGTCCCTTGCCTTTTGTTTGAGTGACTCAGTCCTTTCCCTGCCCTTGTGCTCTCCCTATTTCCTACCTTCCTTCCTCCCTTCCTGGTTTTTCTCCTTTTCTTCTTCCTTCTTTTCTACCTCCCTCCATCCCTCCAACTTTGCCTTCCTCCCTTCCAACTTTCTCTCTCCCTTCCCTTCCTTCTCTTTTCTTGCAAGTGTTTGGGGTGAAAGTCCATGGCAGGCCAGCCCCAAGCTAGGCAAGGTCACTGCCACTGAGCTACAACATCCCCAGACCTGCTGCCACTTCCTATGCAAGTAATTTGAATTATCTCTAAAGAGAAACTCTCACATGAGTCTACTTTCAAAGTAATTTCAGAAGAGTTGCTAACATGGGCATAAATCAGTCATGACAAGTCATTTTTGAAAAGCACGGCACAGCTAATGTTCCTCAGAAGAAGGAGTTGAGAACTTCAGTTGGTTTTCAGGTCAGCATTTCTAGACTAGTACAAACCCTCCTAATCCTGATCTCTCCTTAGTCCTATGATTTCTTTAAGTGTCCCCTTTGCTCTGTTCATGGAGTCATGTGTACAGAAATTATACCTGGTTCTATTGAACTCTACTTAGTTCTTTCTCACCTCTGTGCTCCTTTTGTCAAGTCACTCCTCAACACTTACTGTAACCCTTTCAATTTTTTGTCCATTTTCATTTAAAAAACTCTTTCAAAAATTGAACCATTTCGCATGCAGATACAGTCTTCTTGATCTGCTATTAATCCCCCACTACTGACATTGTAAGTTATTGAAATGTACACTTCCAGACCGTTTTCAGATTTTTGATTTCTGTATATCTATCTGTCTATCTATTTACAAACATAACATGGTATTCTGAGAGTATCGTTCTGCTTTTGGAGCTCTACATTGTGTTTTTCAGAAGCAGGCCTATTACACAGAGATGAATCCATGTTACCTAGATTGAGTTCAAACCGGAATGTGCACTCAGATTCCCATTATATTGTTCTACCTACTAATGGACAGTTCAGTTATATCCAGACCTCACCACCTCCCCCATTAAGTAAAACCCTTGTGAAGAGACATGTAGATGCCTTTATGAACATATTGATAATTTTTCATGGCAGTGTTTTCCAAAAACCAGTTAGTAAAATCAACTTATTCCTTTGCAGCCTGAAATTACCTTCATTCCAGTTTACTGGTATAAGAACCGCAGTATATCAGCAACAATTCTCCAATAGTAGTTCAGGCAGAAGTCATTCCAGATAACAATCAGTGCCGGATCCTCCATGTATTTTACACAGCCCATGACAGGGGACATCCGTCCACTCGTTTAGAACAACTGATGTTTTACGCTGGCCATTTAGGTTTATTTAAAGGATTGGTTAGAAAACAGGTGAGACAGACTGATTAGATTCAGTATGTATGTTGGCTTTGTTTTTCTAGGCCTGAATTTTTCACATTTCAATTAATTGTAGGTTAAGTAGCAGGCAGATTCTTCACTGGGCTTCAAATGTGATAAAGTTGCTTCTTATTTTTAAGAAGGCCGTTGCAATCCTGCATTTATTTTACACCTCAGTGCTTGTTTTACACACAAGCACACACGCCCACACACCACACACACCAACAAACACAAAAACACATAATTAGAGCACATTTAACACTCAAATAAAGCTTTACCTACTAATTCATAACTAGGGTATTTTTTTAATAAGTATTGTGTCTTGGTCTCTACTGGGGAAACATTGTTCAATGTGAGTTCTCTGGTTTGTTGCAGGGCAGTGAATGTTCACTTGTTGGCAATGATATAGAAATGGGGAGTAAGAGTTTAAAAGTTTTTACAGTAGGTAGGCAGAGTCAGAGTATGGAATCTAAGAATAAGAAATTGGGGAATTTCCTCTTTGTTTCTTCATTTCAATCTCCTAATAATTCATGTATATTTTCCCAAAGTCTCCCAGAAAACAAGGACTTGGTCAATCCACATATCAGTGAACCATAGCAGAATGCGATTCTGAATTTCATATAAACAGTCATAAAATCCAAAAGACAGGTGCTGGGGTTTTGGCTCAGCACTAGAGTGCTGGCTTCACACTTTCAAAGGTCCTGAGTTGGATCCCCAACACCATGTGTGAAAGGAATGAATGAACCAATGCATGAGTGTATGATGAATGAATTAAAGGTATCAGGAGGAGGAGGAAGAGGAGGAGGAGGAGGAGAAATAGAAGAAGATGATGAGTAGTAAAAACGTGGATGTGTAAACAATGTGATTGTGCAATCTGAATATGGGGTCAAAATGGGAGTTCGTAACTCACTTGAGTCTAATGTAGGAAATATGGTATCTCAAGAGCTATGTAAGGTTTTAAGCAACCAATATAAAAAAGAGGTCTTCATTTTTCTTTGTAGTTGAGTTCTCCTGTTTCCGTGACATGTTTAGTTGTGTTCTCTCCTTTAGTCCTCAAATGCTCTAGTTATTCTGATATGGAAAAACTAGCTGAAATGCCCAACCAGTCTCTAAATCAGTGACACTTTTTCATTAAGCCTAAAGTCAGTTTACATTTGCTACAGTCATACTAATTACACTTCTTTGTTGGGAGTTTAAAAGATATTTCCATCTGCTAGATTACAAGTACCTAGAACTCCCATTCTTGTTTATGTAAGAGTGGCTTCATCAGATTAAATGCTGTTCTTTGGAATGACATAAAATAGGAATAATTTACTCGTAAGATTCCTACGTAAACCATCTTTATTTACAAAATAGTATCTTAAGGATTATTGTTTCATTGAGCTTCAATTGGAGCCAAAGTATAGTCAATTACTGAAGTAAAAGCAGTTACTTAAAAACTAAAAATGAGAGATAAGTCAAATTACATTTGAAGAGAGAGCAACAGCATGAGGTCTCTTGTTTGGTTCTGGATGTTGAGTAACAGGCTCATTTGCAGGTGGAAGGAACCCTTCAGGGAACTCACTTGTACTTTCAGAATGGGGGTGTAGAGGGCTGAATTCCAGCTCTTGGGGGAAGATTGTGAGGAAAACCCCCTCCCTGCATAGACACTTCGCATTGGAAATGGAGTGGGTGGTGGGTCAGGTGGAACATAATCTCCAGGTTCCCAGACAAGTTTCCTGGGAGAGGTGGAGGAAAAAAAAGGTCCTCTTCTCATGAACTGACTCCTTGGGTCAACTGGAAGCAAGGCACCTCTGACTGGAGGGAAAGGTGCCAACACAGAGCCAGAGCCAGTTGCTTGGTTTTCAGCATGGAGAGGTGAATCAGGCACATCAGAGTCCAAAGGAGGCATATTAGGAATTCTGTGTTCTGCTGGTCCCGATGCTCTACCACAATTTGAGTAAAACCTATCTTGCCTTTGTAGAGGAAGACGTGCATCAGAAGAATATGGTTGGCCTGGCGGAGGGATCATCAGCCTGCTGGCCTGTTCCCCTGGAGGAGAGAGGGGCCCAGTCTGAGAAGGTGCTCTCTGAAAATCAGTGAACTTATGACAGCTGGATTCTCTTCCTTTACTGCTAGTCGCATGGTGCAGAGGATTCTCCAGGGCCCCTTGACCCTCCTCCTCCTCCCACTGGAGTGAAAGGTGAGAGTGTGAGTGGACCACTCATTTCCAAATGAGGAGGTCTCCTTTCAGATGAAGGGTGACCTATTGGTGAGGGCCCATTTGGAGAAGGCTTTCTGCCCATTGCTGAGTTGGAAACATCCAGTGCATCATAGGGATCTTTTTCTACAAGTTCAAATCTAAGCTCCTTCTCAGTTAATTTTTGTCTGTTGCGTGAATTTTGTTTCCTGAAATAACTGAGGTTTCTTTCAGCAATCCGAGCTGCCAACTCACTAGCATGTGCTTCTTTCTCAGAGGAAATAATCTTCCCCAGACAGGAATGAATGGTACTCTGCAATTGTTCTTCAAGATATTGGGCTCTCTTTCTGTAGGTCTCCAGCACTTTTATTGTATGGCTCATCTTTTCTTCGACTTTGGAAAGTTTCTCCTCTTGCTCCACATAGTAGTTTTCCTCCACTCTTAATTTCCTGTGCAGTTTCATCATATTTTCTTGATAGCGTTCCATCATGACTTTAAAGTTCTTCTGTAGGGTCTCATTCTCACTTTGCAGCTGTGCATTTTCTGACTGCAGGGATGCCTGTTCAGTCTGCAGACTTTTAAGGTGTTCTGTAAGGTCTTCCGTGGTTTTCTCCACTTCAGATGAGAAAGTACATTTTTGAATTCTTCCTCTTTCCAAGATTTCTAAGGAGGCCTTTAGCTTATCACCATAAACCAGGTTCCTCAAAGCTCCTTTGGACTCATCCTCCAAGTGAGCACCAATTTCGGGTTCACTCGTCTTTCCCAGTTCCAGGTGACCACCATCCCTTTGGGCTCCCAGGCTTGGAGAAGACCTATCCATCATCTTCAGCAAGCATTCACCCAGAGACTCCATGTGATTTTCTGTGTCCCTTAGAACTTGTTCTCCAGCTACTTTAGAGTCCTCTAATATGATTTTTGCTTTATATTGGACACCTCCTTGTTCCCTCTGTGCTTCAGCTTCTCCTTGTATTGTTGGTCTCTGCGTTTGCGGAAGTAGGGATCCTTCATTCAAAACCTCTTTGATTGCCAGCTTCAGTTCTTCCTCATTCACTTGAAAGAGTCTCCAGTTTGTTTTAGCTTCAGCTATTTGTGATCTGAGGGATTCATATTCACCTTGGAGGGACTGTATCCTTCTTGATAGGTGCGCCATCGTTTCATCCTCTTGACCATGTTGAGCCTTCTGTGCTTTGAGCTCTTCTTCTAGAAAGAGCACTTCAACGCCATGGCTGGATTCGGACCTATGCAGCTTTTCGTCGGTTGCCTCCAGCTGTCGTGCTTCCCTTGAACCCTTCTCAAACCTGCAATCCTTTAAAGGTGATTCTAAGCCTTCATGTTCTTTTTCAACAAGGCTCACTTTTTCAAGAAGTCCACATTTTGCCTCAATAAGTCCAGCAAGATTTAGAGCCAGCCTTTTTTCTCTTCCCACGTAAAGCCTGCTACGAACCGACTGAAAACCTCTCCAGAAAAGTGAGAGAACAGCGGAAAATCCAAGAGCTGTACACATCACCAACTCCCAAGGAAAGCCATAAGGAAGATGGCCTGGCTTCATGTCTTCGGACAATGCTGCCACAACCCTGGGTGCTTCTTCCAGAACCACCCACTAGTATGGCTGAGAGGCAGCCCTTCGCTCCTCCATCACGCCAACACAGCTTTGGCTCTTGCCACCACAACCACAGCCTGCCCAGGCAGGCCAACACAGGCTGTGGACACTCAGGTGTTTGGTCAGGAACTCCAACCTGCACCAGGCAACGGAGCAGACCACTGTGATCCCCTTCAGGGGCTGGGCGTATGGTGGGTGGTGGGCGTATGGCGGTGGGAGCCATGATCAAAGGCTCCCAGGAGCCTTGTTGTGCTCAACTGCCCATCAGGGCAGTCTTGTCCGCTTCCCTACACGGTGCATCCTCAAGTGCCACAGGTTTAGGTCCCTCCCACTCCAGCCAGAGAGAATTCCTCTCCATGCCACCCACCCCTTGATTTGGTTTAGGCCAGGCCAAGGCGGGGTTAGTAGGAAGATTCCATCCAGTCATAATAACATTCAGTTTGATGTCACTCAAATTCTAAAGCTGACTAAACTGTTCAAACAGTTTTTATGGCCTATATTGGTCTTTGTGTCCCTTGCCTTTTGTTTGAGTGACTCAGTCCTTTCCCTGCCCTTGTGCTCTCCCTATTTCCTACCTTCCTTCCTCCCTTCCTGGTTTTTCTCCTTTTCTTCTTCCTTCTTTTCTACCTCCCTCCATCCCTCCAACTTTGCCTTCCTCCCTTCCAACTTTCTCTCTCCCTTCCCTTCCTTCTCTTTTCTTGCAAGTGTTTGGGGTGAAAGTCCATGGCAGGCCAGCCCCAAGCTAGGCAAGGTCACTGCCACTGAGCTACAACATCCCCAGACCTGCTGCCACTTCCTATGCAAGTAATTTGAATTATCTCTAAAGAGAAACTCTCACATGAGTCTACTTTCAAAGTAATTTCAGAAGAGTTGCTAACATGGGCATAAATCAGTCATGACAAGTCATTTTTGAAAAGCACGGCACAGCTAATGTTCCTCAGAAGAAGGAGTTGAGAACTTTAGTTGGTTTTCAGGTCAGCATTTCTAGACTAGTACAAAGCCTCCTAATCCTGATCTCTCCTTAGTCCTATGATTTCTTTAAGTGTCCCCTTTGCTCCTGTTCATGGAGTCATGTGTACAGAAATTATACCTGGTTCTATTGAACTCTACTTAATTCTTTCTCACCTCTGTGCTCCTTTTGTCAAGTCACTCCTCAACACTTACTGTAACCCTTTCAATTTTTTGTCCATTTTCATTTAAAAAACTCTTTCAAAAATTGAACCATTTCGCATGCAGATACAGTCTTCTTGATCTGCTATTAATCCCCCACTACTGACATTGTAAGTTATTGAAATGTACACTTCCAGACCGTTTTCAGATTTTTGATTTCTGTATATCTATCTGTCTATCTATTTACAAACATAACATGGTATTCTGAGAGTATCGTTCTGCTTTTGGAGCTCTACATTGTGTTTTTCAGAAGCAGGCCTATTACACAGAGATGAATCCATGTTACCTAGATTGAGTTCAAACCGGAATGTGCACTCAGATTCCCATTATATTGTTCTACCTACTAATGGACAGTTCAGTTATATCCAGACCTCACCACCTCCCCCATTAAGTAAAACCCTTGTGAAGAGACATGTAGATGCCTTTATGAACATATTGATAATTTTTCATGGCAGTGTTTTCCAAAAACCAGTTAGTAAAATCAATTTATTCCTTTGCAGCCTGAAATTACCTTCATTCCAGTTTACTGGTATAAGAACCGCAGTATATCAGCAACAATTCTCCAATAGTAGTTCAGGCAGAAGTCATTCTAGATAACAATCAGTGCCGGATCCTCCATGTATTTTACACAGCCCATGACAGGGGACATCCGTCCACTCGTTTAGAACAACTGATGTTTTACGCTGGCCATTTAGGTTTATTTAAAGGATTGGTTAGAAAACAGGTGAGACAGACTGATTAGATTCAGTATGTATGTTGGCTTTGTTTTTCTAGGCCTGAATTTTTCACATTTCAATTAATTGTAGGTTAAGTAGCAGGCAGATTCTTCAATGGGCTTCAAATGTGATAAAGTTGCTTCTTATTTTTAAGAAGGCCGTTGCAATCCTGCATTTATTTTACACCTCAGTGCTTGTTTTACACACAAGCACACACGCCCACACACCACACACACCAACAAACACACAAACACATAATTAGAGCACATTTAACACTCAAATAAAGCTTTACCTACTAATTCATAACTAGGGTATTTTTTTAATAAGTATTGTGTCTTGGTCTCTACTGGGGAAACATTGTTCAATGTGAGTTCTCTGGTTTGTTGCAGGGCAGTGAATGTTCACTTGTTGGCAATGATATAGAAATGGGGAGTAAGAGTTTAAAAGTTTTTACAGTAGGTAGGCAGAGTCAGAGTATGGAATCTAAGAATAAGAAATTGGGGAATTTCCTCTTTGTTTCTTCATTTCAATCTCCTAATAATTCATGTATATTTTCCAAAAGTCTCCCAGAAAACAAGGACTAGGTCAATCCACATATCAGTGAACCATAGCAGAATGCGATTCTGAATTTCATATAAACAGTCATAAAATCCAAAAGACAGGTGCTGGGGATTTGGCTCAGCACTAGAGTGCTGGCTTCACACTTTCAAAGTCCTGAGTTGGATCACCAACACCATGTGTGAAAGGAATGAATGAACCAATGCATGAGTGTATGATGAATGAATTAAAGGTATCAGGAGGAGGAGGAAGAGGAGGAGGAGGAGGAGAAATAGAAGAAGATGATGAGTAATTTGACAGAAGGGAAAAAGGAGAGGAGAGTGAGTTTAAAGTGTGGTATCCAATTCCCAAACGTTGAATTACAGCAGACGGGATAGAGAGAGAAGATGGGAGGGCAGGAGAGGGGGTATAGTAGAGGCCAGAAAAGGTAGCAGAATACAACAGTTACTAATATGGCATTTTGTAAAAACGTGGATGTGTAAACAATGAAAATGTTTTTCTAGGCCTGAATTTTTCACATTTCAATTAATTGTAGGTTAAGCATCAGGCAGATTCTTCACTGGGCTTCAAATGTGATAAAGTTGCTTCTTATTTTTAAGAAGGCCGTTGCAATCCTGCATTTATTTTACACCTCAGTGCTTGTTTTACACACAAGCACACACGCCCACACACCACACACACCAACAAACACACAAACACATAATTAGAGCACATTTAACACTCAAATAAAGCTTTACCTACTAATTCATAACTAGGGTATTTTTTTAATAAGTATTGTGTCTTGGTCTCTACTGGGGAAACATTGTTCAATGTGAGTTCTCTGGTTTGTTGTAGGGCAGTGAATGTTCACTTGTTGGCAATGATATAGAAATGGGGAGTAAGAGTTTAAAAGTTTTTACAGTAGGTAGGCAGAGTCAGAGTATGGAATCTAAGAATAAGAAATTGGGGAATTTCCTCTTTGTTTCTTCATTTCAATCTCCTAATAATTCATGTATATTTTCCAAAAGTCTCCCAGAAAACAAGGACTAGGTCAATCCACATATCAGTGAACCATAGCAGAATGCGATTCTGAATTTCATATAAACAGTCATAAAATCCAAAAGACAGGTGCTGGGGTTTTGGCTCAGCACTAGAGTGCTGGCTTCACACTTTCAAAGGTCCTGAGTTGGATCCCCAACACCATGTGTGAAAGGAATGAATGAACCAATGCATGAGTGTATGATGAATGAATTAAAGGTATTAGGAGGAGGAGAAAGAGGAGGAGGAGGAGGAGAAATAGAAGAAGATGATGAGTAATTTGACAGAAGGGAAAAAGGGGAGGAGAGTGAGTTTAAAGTGTGGTTTCCAATTCTCAAACGTTCAATTACAGCAGACGGGATAGAGAGAGAAGATGGGAGGGAAGGAGAGGGGATATAGTAGAGGCCAGAAAAGGTAGTAAATACAACAGTTACTAATATGGCATTTTGTAAAAACGTGGATGCTTAAACAATGTGATTGTGCAATCTGAATATGGGGTCAAAATGGGAGTTCATAACTCACTTGAGTCTAATGTAGGAAATATGGTATCTCAAGAGCTATGTAAGGTTTTAAGCAACCAATATAAAAAAGAGGTCTTCATTTTTCTTTGTAGTTGAGATCTCCTGTTTCCGTGACATGTTTAGTTGTGTTCTCTCCTTTAGTCCTCCCATGCTCTAGTTATTCTGATATGGAAAAACTAGCTGAAATGCCCAACCAGTCTCTAAATCAGTGACACTTTTTCATTAAGCCTAAAGTCACTCTACATTTGCTACAGTCATACTAAATACACTTCTTTGTTGGGAGTTTAAAAGATATTTCCATCAGCTAGATTACAAGTACCTAGAACTCCCATTCTTGTTTATGTAAGAGTGGCTTCATCAGATTAAATGCTGTTCTCTGGAATGACATAAAATAGGAATAATTTACTCGTAAGATTCCTACGTAAACCATCTTTATTTACAAAATAGTATCTTAAGGATTATTGTTTCATTGAGCTTCAATTGGAGCCAAAGTATAGTCAATTACTGAAGTAAAAGCAGTTACTTAAAAACTAAAAATGAGAGATAAGTCAAATTACATTTGAAGAGAGAGCAACAGCATGAGGTTTCTTGTTTGGTTCTGGATGTTGAGTAACAGGCTCATTTGCAGGTGGAAGGAACCCTTCAGGGAACTCACTTGTACTTTCAGAATGGGGGTGTTGAGGGCTGAATTCCAGCTCTTGGGGGAAGATTGTGAGGAAAACCCCCTCCGTGCATAGACACTTCGCATTGGAAATGGAGTGGGTGGCGGGTCAGGTGGAACATAATCTCCAGGTTCCCAGACAAGTTTCCTGGGAGAGGTGGAGGAAAAAAAAGGTCCTCTTCTCATGAACTGACTCCTTGGGTCAACTGGAAGCAAGGCACCTCTGACTGGAGGGAAAGGTGCCAACACAGAGCCAGAGCCAGTTGCTTGGTTTTCAGCATGGAGAGGTGAATCAGGCACATCAGAGTCCAAAGGAGGCATATTAGGAATTCTGTGTTCTGCTGGTCCCGATGCTCTACCACAATTTGAGTAAAACCTATCTTGCCTTTGTAGAGGAAGACGTGCATCAGAAGAATATGGTTGGCCTGGCGGAGGGATCATCAGCCTGCTGGCCTGTTCCCCTGGAGGAGAGAGGGGCCCAGTCTGAGAAGGTGCTCTCTGAAAATCAGTGAACTTATGACAGCTGGATTCTCTTCCTTTACTGCTAGTCGCATGGTGCAGAGGATTCTCCAGGGCCCCTTGACCCTCCTCCTCCTCCCACTGGAGTGAAAGGTGAGAGTGTGAGTGGACCACTCTTTTCCAAATGAGGAGGTCTCCTTTCAGATGAAGGGTGACCTATTGGTGAGGGCCCATTTGGAGAAGGCTTTCTGCCCATTGCTGAGTTGGAAACATCCAGTGCATCATAGGGATCTTTTTCTACAAGTTCAAATCTAAGCTCCTTCTCAGTTAATTTTTGTCTGTTGCGTGCATTTTGTTTCCTGAAATAACTGAGGTTTCTTTCAGCAATCCGAGCTGCCAACTCACTAGCATGTGCTTCTTTCTCAGAGGAAATAATCTTCCCCAGACAGGAATGAATGGTACTCTGCAATTGTTCTTCAAGATATTGGGCTCTCTTTCTGTAGGTCTCCAGCTCTTTTATTGTATGGCTCATCTTTTCTTCGACTTTGGAAAGTTTCTCCTCTTGCTCCACACGGTAGTTTTCCTCCACTCTTAATTTCCTGTGCAGTTTCATCATATTTTCTTGATAGCGTTCCTCATGACTTTAAAGTTCTTCTGTAGGGTCTCATTCTCACTTTGCAGCTGTGCATTTTCTGACTGCAAGGATGCCTGTTCAGTCTGCAGACTTTTAAGGTGTTCTGTAAGGTCTTCCGTGGTTTTCTCCACTTCAGATGAGAAAGTACATTTTTGAATTCTTCCTCCTTCCAAGATTTCTAATGAGGCCTTTAGCTTATCACCATAAACCAGGTTCCTCAAAGCTCCTTTGGACTCATCCTCCAAGTGAGCACCAATTTCGGTTTCACTCGTCTTTCCCAGTTCCAGGTGACCACCATCCCTTTGGGCTCCCAGGCTTGGAGAAGACCTATCCATCATCTTCAGCAAGCATTCACCGAGACTCCATGTGATTTTCTGTGTCCCTTAGAACTTGTTCTCCAGCTACTTTAGAGTCCTCTAATATGATTTTTGCTTTATATTGGACACCTCCTTGTTCCCTCTGTGCTTCAGCTTCTCCTTGTATTGTTGGTCTCTGCGTTTGCGGAAGTAGGGATCCTTCATTCAAAACCTCTTTGATTGCCAGCTTCAGTTCTTCCTCATTCACTTGAAAGAGTCTCCAGTTTGTTTTAGCTGCAGCTATTTGTGATCTGAGGGATTCAGATTCACCTTGGAGGGACTGTATCCTTCTTGATAGGTGCAGCATCGTTTCATCCTCTTGACCATGTTGAGCCTTCTGTGCTTTGAGCTCTTCTTCTAGAAAGAGCACTTCAACGCCATGGCTGGATTCGGACCTATGCAGCTTTTCGTCGGTTGCCTCCAGCTGTCGTGCTTCCCTTGAACCCTTCTCAAACCTGCAATCCTTTAAAGGTGATTCTAAGCCTTCATGTTCTTTTTCAACAAGGCTCACTTTTTCAAGAAGTCCACATTTTGCCTCAATAAGTCCAGCAAGATTTAGAGCCAGCCTTTTTTCTCTTCCCACGTAAAGCCTGCTACGAACCGACTGAAAACCTCTCCAGAAAAGTGAGAGAACAGCGGAAAATCCAAGAGCTGTACACATCACCAACTCCCAAGGAAAGCCATAAGGAAGATGGCCTGGCTTCATGTCTTCGGACAATGCTGCCTCAACCCTGGGTGCTTCTTCCAGAACCACCCACTAGTATGTCTGAGAGGCAGCCCTTGGCTCCTCCATCACGCCAACACAGCTTTGGCTCTTGCCACCACAACCACAGCCTGCCCAGGCAGGCCAACACAGGCTGTGGACACTCAGGTGTTTGGTCAGGAACTCCAACCTGCACCAGGCAACGGAGCAGACCACTGTGATCCCCTTCAGGGGCTGGGCGTATGGTGGGTGGTGGGCGTATGGCGGTGGGAGCCATGATCAAAGGCTCCCAGGAGCCTTGTTGTGCTCAAATGCCCATCAGGGCAGTCTTGTCCGCTTCCCTACCCGGTGCATCCTCAAGTGCCACAGGTTTAGGTCCCTCCCACTCCAGCCAGAGAGAATTCCTCTCCATGCCACCCACCCCTTGATTTGGTTTAGGCCAGGCCAAGGCGGGGTTAGTAGGAAGATTCCATCCAGTCATAATAACATTCAGTTTGATGTCACTCAAATTCTAAAGCTGACTAAACTGTTCAAACAGCTTTTATGGCCTATATTGGTCTTTGTGTCCCTTGCCTTTTGTTTGAGTGACTCAGTCCTTTCCCTGCCCTTGTGCTCTCCCTATTTCCTACCTTCCTTCCTCCCTTCCTGGTTTTTCTCCTTTTCTTCTTCCTTCTTTTCTACCTCCCTCCATCCCTCCAACTTTGCCTTCCTCCCTTCCAACTTTCTCTCTCCCTTCCCTTCCTTCTCTTTTCTTGCAAGTGTTTGGGGTGAAAGTCCATGGCAGGCCAGCCCCAAGCTAGGCAAGGTCACTGCCACTGAGCTACAACATCCCCAGACCTGCTGCCACTTCCTATGCAAGTAATTTGAATTATCTCTAAAGAGAAACTCTCACATGAGTCTACTTTCAAAGTAATTTCAGAAGAGTTGCTAACATGGGCATAAATCAGTCATGACAAGTCATTTTTGAAAAGCACGGCACAGCTAATGTTCCTCAGAAGAAGGAGTTGAGAACTTTAGTTGGTTTTCAGGTCAGCATTTCTAGACTAGTACAAACCCTCGTAATCCTGATCTCTCCTTAGTCCTATGATTTCTTTAAGTGTCCCCTTTGCTCCTGTTCATGGAGTCATGTGTACAGAAATTATACCTGGTTCTATTGAACTCTACTTAATTCTTTCTCACCTCTGTGCTCCTTTTGTCAAGTCACTCCTCAACACTTACTGTAACCCTTTCAATTTTTTGTCCATTTTCATTTAAAAAACTCTTTCAAAAATTGAACCATTTCGCATGCAGATACAGTCTTCTTGATCTGCTATTAATCCCCCACTACTGACATTGTAAGTTATTGAAATGTACACTTCCAGACCGTTTTCAGATTTTTGATTTCTGTATATCTATCTGTCTATCTATTTACAAACATAACATGGTATTCTGAGAGTATCGTTCTGCTTTTGGAGCTCTACATTGTGTTTTTCAGAAGCAGGCCTATTACACAGAGATGAATCCATGTTACCTAGATTGAGTTCAAACCGGAATGTGCACTCAGATTCCCATTATATTGTTCTACCTACTAATGGACAGTTCAGTTATATCCAGACCTCACCACCTCCCCCATTAAGTAAAACCCTTGTGAAGAGACATGTAGATGCCTTTATGAACATATTGATAATTTTTCATGGCAGTGTTTTCCAAAAACCAGTTAGTAAAATCAATTTATTCCTTTGCAGCCTGAAATTACCTTCATTCCAGTTTACTGGTATAAGAACCGCAGTATATCAGCAACAATTCTCCAATAGTAGTTCAGGCAGAAGTCATTCTAGATAACAATCAGTGCCGGATCCTCCATGTATTTTACACAGCCCATGACAGGGGACATCCGTCCACTCGTTTAGAACAACTGATGTTTTACGCTGGCCATTTAGGTTTATTTAAAGGATTGGTTAGAAAACAGGTGAGACAGACTGATTAGATTCAGTATGTATGTTGGCTTTGTTTTTCTAGGCCTGAATTTTTCACATTTCAATTAATTGTAGGTTAAGTAGCAGGCAGATTCTTCACTGGGCTTCAAATGTGATAAAGTTGCTTCTTATTTTTAAGAAGGCCGTTGCAATCCTGCATTTATTTTACACCTCAGTGCTTGTTTTACACACAAGCACACACGCCCACACACCACACACACCAACAAACACACAAACACATAATTAGAGCACATTTAACACTCAAATAAAGCTTTACCTACTAATTCATAACTAGGGTATTTTTTTAATAAGTATTGTGTCTTGGTCTCTACTGGGGAAACATTGTTCAATGTGAGTTCTCTGGTTTGTTGCAGGGCAGTGAATGTTCACTTGTTGGCAATGATATAGAAATGGGGTGTAAGAGTTTAAAAGTTTTTACAGTAGGTAGGCAGAGTCAGAGTATGGAATCTAACAATAAGAAATTGGAGAATTTCCTCTTTGTTTCTTCATTTCAATCTCCTAATAATTCATGTATATTTTCCAAAAGTCTCCCAGAAAACAAGGACTAGGTCAATCCACATATCAGTGAACCATAGCAGAATGCGATTCTGAATTTCATATAAACAGTCATAAAATCCAAAAGACAGGTGCTGGGGTTTTGGCTCAGCACTAGAGTGCTGGCTTCACACTTTCAAAGGTCCTGAGTTGGATCCCCAACACCATGTGTGAAAGGAATGAATGAACCAATGCATGAGTGTATGATGAATGAATTAAAGGTATCAGGAGGAGGAGGAAGAGGAGGAGGAGGAGGAGGAGGAGAAATAGAAGAAGATGATGAGTAATTTGACAGAAGGGAAAAAGGGGAGGAGAGTGAGTTTAAAGTGTGGTTTCCAATTCCCAAACGTTGAATTACAGCAGACGGGATAGAGAGAGAAGATGGGAGGGCAGGAGAGGGGGTATAGTAGAGGCCAGAAAAGGTAGCAGAATACAACAGTTACTAATATGGCATTTTGTAAAAACGTGGATGTGTAAACAATGAAAATGTTTTTCTAGGCCTGAATTTTTCACATTTCAATTAATTGTAGGTTAAGCATCAGGCAGATTCTTCACTGGGCTTCAAATGTGATAAAGTTGCTTCTTATTTTTAAGAAGGCCGTTGCAATCCTGCATTTATTTTACACCTCAGTGCTTGTTTTACACACAAGCACACACGCCCACACACCACACACACCAACAAACACACAAGCACATAATTAGAGCACAATTAACACTCAAATACAGCTTTACCTACTAATTCATAACTAGGGTATTTTTTTAATAAGTATTGTATCTTGGTCTCTACTGGGGAAACATTGTTCAATGTGAGTTCTCTGGTTTGTTGTAGGGCAGTGAATGTTCACTTTTTGGCAATGATATAGAAATGGGGAGTAAGAGTTTAAAAGTTTTTACAGTAGGTAGGCAGAGTCAGAGTATGGAATCTAAGAATAAGAAATTGGGGAATTTCCTCTTTGTTTCTTCATTTCAATCTCCTAATAATTCATGTATATTTTCCAAAAGTCTCCCAGAAAACAAGGACTAGGTCAATCCACATATCAGTGAACCATAGTAGAATGCGATTCTGAATTTCATATAAACAGTCATAAAATCCAAAAGACAGGTGCTGGGGTTTTGGCTCAGCACTAGAGTGCTGGCTTCACACTCTCAAAGGTCCTGAGTTGGATCCCCAACACCATGTGTGAAAGGAATGAATGAACCAATGCATGAGTGTATGATGAATGAATTAAAGGTATCAGGAGGAGGAGGAAGAGGAGGAGGAGGAGGAGAAATAGAAGAAGATGATGAGTAATTTGACAGAAGGGAAAAAGGGGAGGAGAGTGAGTTTAAAGTGTGGTTTCCAATTCCCAAATGTTCAATTACAGCAGACGGGATAGAGAGAGAAGATGGGAGGGCAGGAGAGGGGATATAGTAGAGGCCAGAAAAGGTAGCAGAATACAACAGTTACTAATATGGCATTTTGTAAAAACGTGGATGTGTAAACAATGTGATTGTGCAATCTGAATATGGGGTCAAAATGGGAGTTCATAACTCACTTGAGTCTAATGTAGGAAATATGGTATCTCAAGAGCTATGTAAGGTTTTAAGCAACCAATATAAAAAAAGAGGTCTTCATTTTTCTTTGTAGTTGAGATCTCCTGTTTCCGTGACATGTTTAGTTGTGTTCTCTCCTTTAGTCCTCCCATGCTCTAGTTATTCTGATATGGAAAAACTAGCTGAAATGCCCAACCAGTCTCTAAATCAGTGACACTTTTTCATTAAGCCTAAAGTCACTTTACATTTGCTACAGTCATACTAAATACACTTCTTTGTTGGGAGTTTAAAAGATATTTCCATCAGCTAGATTACAAGTACCTAGAACTCCCATTCTTGTTTATGTAAGAGTGGCTTCATCAGATTAAATGCTGTTCTCTGGAATGACATAAAATAGGAATAATTTACTCGTAAGATTCCTACGTAAACCATCTTTATTTACAAAATAGTATCTTAAGGATTATTGTTTCATTGAGCTTCAATTGGAGCCAAAGTATAGTCAATTACTGAAGTAAAAGCAGTTACTTAAAAACTAAAAATGAGAGATAAGTCAAATTACATTTGAAGAGAGAGCAACAGCATGAGGTTTCTTGTTTGGTTCTGGATGTTGAGTAACAGGCTCATTTGCAGGTGGAAGGAACCCTTCAGGGAACTCACTTGTACTTTCAGAATGGGGGTGTAGAGGGCTGAATTCCAGCTCTTGGGGGAAGATTGTGAGGAAAACCCCCTCCCTGCATAGACACTTCGCATTGGAAATGGAGTGGGTGGCGGGTCAGGTGGAACATAATCTCCAGGTTCCCAGACAAGTTTCCTGGGAGAGGTGGAGGAAAAAAAAGGTCCTCTTCTCATGAACTGACTCCTTGGGTCAACTGGAAGCAAGGCACCTCTGACTGGAGGGAAAGGTCCCAACACAGAGCCAGAGCCAGTTGCTTGGTTTTCAGCATGGAGAGGTGAATCAGGCACATCAGAGTCCAAAGGAGGCATATTAGGAATTCTGTGTTCTGCTGGTCCCGATGCTCTACCACAATTTGAGTAAAACCTATCTTGCCTTTGTAGAGGAAGACGTGCATCAGAAGAATATGGTTGGCCTGGCGGAGGGATCATCAGCCTGCTGGCCTGTTCCCCTGGAGGAGAGAGGGGCCCAGTCTGAGAAGGTGCTCTCTGAAAATCAGTGAACTTATGACAGCTGGATTCTCTTCCTTTACTGCTAGTCGCATGGTGCAGAGGATTCTCCAGGGCCCCTTGACCCTCCTCCTCCTCCCACTGGAGTGAAAGGTGAGAGTGTGAGTGGACCACTCTTTTCCAAATGAGGAGGTCTCCTTTCAGATGAAGGGTGACCTATTGGTGAGGGCCCATTTGGAGAAGGCTTTCTGCCCATTGCTGAGTTGGAAACATCCAGTGCATCATAGGGATCTTTTTCTACAAGTTCAAATCTAAGCTCCTTCTCAGTTAATTTTTGTCTGTTGCGTGCATTTTGTTTCCTGAAATAACTGAGGTTTCTTTCAGCAATCCGAGCTGCCAACTCACTAGCATGTGCTTCTTTCTCAGAGGAAATAATCTTCCCCAGACAGGAATGAATGGTACTCTGCAATTGTTCTTCAAGATATTGGGCTCTCTTTCTGTAGGTCTCCAGCTCTTTTATTGTATGGCTCATCTTTTCTTCGACTTTGGAAAGTTTCTCCTCTTGCTCCACACGGTAGTTTTCCTCCACTCTTAATTTCCTGTGCAGTTTCATCATATTTTCTTGATAGCGTTCCATCATGACTTTCAAGTTCTTCTGTAGGGTCTCATTCTCACTTTGCAGCTGTGCATTTTCTGACTGCAAGGATGCCTGTTCAGTCTGCAGACTTTTAAGGTGTTCTGTAAGGTCTTCCGTGGTTTTCTCCACTTCAGATGAGAAAGTACATTTTTGAATTCTTCCTCCTTCCAAGATTTCTAAGGAGGCCTTTAGCTTATCACCATAAACCAGGTTCCTCAAAGCTCCTTTGGACTCATCCTCCAAGTGAGCACCAATTTCGGGTTCACTCGTCTTTCCCAGTTCCAGGTGACCACCATCCCTTTGGGCTCCCAGGCTTGGAGAAGACCTATCCATCATCTTCAGCAAGCATTCACCCAGAGACTCCATGTGATTTTCTGTGTCCCTTAGAACTTGTTCTCCAGCTACTTTAGAGTCCTCTAATATGATTTTTGCTTTATATTGGACACCTCCTTGTTCCCTCTGTGCTTCAGCTTCTCCTTGTATTGTTGGTCTCTGCGTTTGCGGAAGTAGGGATCCTTCATTCAAAACCTCTTTGATTGCCAGCTTCAGTTCTTCCTCATTCACTTGAAAGAGTCTCCAGTTTGTTTTAGCTTCAGCTATTTGTGATCTGAGGGATTCAGATTCACCTTGGAGGGACTGTATCCTTCTTGATAGGTGCGCCATCGTTTCATCCTCTTGACCATGTTGAGCCTTCTGTGCTTTGAGCTCTTCTTCTAGAAAGAGCACTTCAACGCCATGGCTGGATTCGGACCTATGCAGCTTTTCGTCGGTTGCCTCCAGCTGTCGTGCTTCCCTTGAACCCTTGTCAAACCTGCAATCCTTTAAAGGTGATTCTAAGCCTTCATGTTCTTTTTCAACAAGGCTCACTTTTTCAAGAAGTCCACATTTTGCCTCAATAAGTCCAGCAAGATTTAGAGCCAGCCTTTTTTCTCTTCCCACGTAAAGCCTGCTACGAACCGACTGAAAACCTCTCCAGAAAAGTGAGAGAACAGCGGAAAATCCAAGAGCTGTACACATCACCAACTCCCAAGGAAAGCCATAAGGAAGATGGCCTGGCTTCATGTCTTCGGACAATGCTGCCACAACCCTGGGTGCTTCTTCCAGAACCACCCACTAGTATGGCTGAGAGGCAGCCCTTGGCTCCTCCATCACGCCAACACAGCTTTGGCTCTTGCCACCACAACCACAGCCTGCCCAGGCAGGCCAACACAGGCTGTGGACACTCAGGTGTTTGGTCAGGAACTCCAACCTGCACCAGGCAACGGAGCAGACCACTGTGATCCCCTTCAGGGGCTGGGCGTATGGTGGGTGGTGGGCGTATGGCGGTGGGAGCCATGATCAAAGGCTCCCAGGAGCCTTGTTGTGCTCAAATGCCCATCAGGGCAGTCTTGTCCGCTTCCCTACCCGGTGCATCCTCAAGTGCCACAGGTTTAGGTCCCTCCCACTCCAGCCAGAGAGAATTCCTCTCCATGCCACCCACCCCTTGATTTGGTTTAGGCCAGGCCAAGGCGGGGTTAGTAGGAAGATTCCATCCAGTCATAATAACATTCAGTTTGATGTCACTCAAATTCTAAAGCTGACTAAACTGTTCAAACAGCTTTTATGGCCTATATTGGTCTTTGTGTCCCTTGCCTTTTGTGACTCAGTCCTTTCCCTGCCCTTGTGCTCTCCCTATTTCCTACCTTCCTTCCTCCCTTCCTGGTTTTTCTCCTTTTCTTCTTCCTTCTTTTCTACCTCACTCCATCCCTCCAACTTTGCCTTCCTCCCTTCCAACTTTCTCTCTCCCTTCCCTTCCTTCTCTTTTCTTGCAAGTGTTTGGGGTGAAAGTCCATGGCAGGCCAGCCCCAAGCTAGGCAAGGTCACTGCCACTGAGCTACAACATCCCCAGACCTGCTGCCACTTCCTATGCAAGTAATTTGAATTATCTCTAAAGAGAAACAATCACATGAGTCTACTTTCAAAGTAATTTCAGAAGAGTTGCTAACATGGGCATAAATCAGTCATGACAAGTCATTTTTGAAAAGCACGGCACAGCTAATGTTCCTCAGAAGAAGGAGTTGAGAACTTTAGTTGGTTTTCAGGTCAGCATTTCTAGACTAGTACAAACCCTCCTAATCCTGATCTCTCCTTAGTCCTATGATTTCTTTAAGTGTCCCCTTTGCTCCTGTTCATGGAGTCATGTGTACAGAAATTATACCTGGTTCTATTGAACTCTACTTAGTTCTTTCTCACCTCTGTGCTCCTTTTGTCAAGTCACTCCTCAACACTTACTGTAACCCTTTCAATTTTTTGTCCATTTTCATTTAAAAAACTCTTTCAAAAATTGAACCATTTCGCATGCAGATACAGTCTTCTTGATCTGCTATTAATCCCCCACTACTGACATTGTAAGTTATTGAAATGTACACTTCCAGACCGTTTTCAGATTTTTGATTTCTGTATATCTATCTGTCTATCTATTTACAAACATAACATGGTATTCTGAGAGTATCGTTCTGCTTTTGGAGCTCTACATTGTGTTTTTCAGAAGCAGGCCTATTACACAGAGATGAATCCATGTTACCTAGATTGAGTTCAAACCGGAATGTGCACTCAGATTCCCATTATATTGTTCTACCTACTAATGGACAGTTCAGTTATATCCAGACCTCACCACCTCCCCCATTAAATAAAACCCTTGTGAAGAGACATGTAGATGCCTTTATGAACATATTGATAATTTTTCATGGCAGTGTTTTCCAAAAACCAGTTAGTAAAATCAATTTATTCCTTTGCAGCCTGAAATTACCTTCATTCCAGTTTACTGGTATAAGAACCGCAGTATATCAGCAACAATTCTCCAATAGTAGTTCAGGCAGAAGTCATTCTAGATAACAATCAGTGCCGGATCCTCCATGTATTTTACACAGCCCATGACAGGGGACATCCGTCCACTCGTTTAGAACAACTGATGTTTTACGCTGGCCATTTAGGTTTATTTAAAGGATTGGTTAGAAAACAGGTGAGACAGACTGATTAGATTCAGTATGTATGTTGGCTTTGTTTTTCTAGGCCTGAATTTTTCACATTTCAATTAATTGTAGGTTAAGTAGCAGGCAGATTCTTCACTGGGCTTCAAATGTGATAAAGTTGCTTCTTATTTTTAAGAAGGCCGTTGCAATCCTGCATTTATTTTACACCTCAGTGCTTGTTTTACACACAAGCACACACGCCCACACACCACACACACCAACAAACACACAAACACATAATTAGAGCACATTTAACACTCAAATAAAGCTTTACCTACTAATTCATAACTAGGGTATTTTTTTAATAAGTATTGTGTCTTGGTCTCTACTGGGGAAACATTGTTCAATGTGAGTTCTCTGGTTTGTTGCAGGGCAGTGAATGTTCACTTGTTGGCAATGATATAGAAATGGGGAGTAAGAGTTTAAAAGTTTTTACAGTAGGTAGGCAGAGTCAGAGTATGGAATCTAACAATAAGAAATTGGGGAATTTCCTCTTTGTTTCTTCATTTCAATCTCCTAATAATTCATGTATATTTTCCAAAAGTCTCCCAGAAAACAAGGACTAGGTCAATCCACATATCAGTGAACCATAGCAGAATGCGATTCTGAATTTCATATAAACAGTCATAAAATCCAAAAGACAGGTGCTGGGGATTTGGCTCAGCACTAGAGTGCTGGCTTCACACTTTCAAAGGTCCTGAGTTGGATCCCCAACACCATGTGTGAAAGGAATGAATGAACCAATGCATGAGTGTATGATGAATGAATTAAAGGTATCAGGAGGAGGAGGAAGAGGAGGAGGAGGAGGAGGAGGAGAAATAGAAGAAGATGATGAGTAATTTGACAGAAGGGAAAAAGGGGACGAGAGTGAGTTTAAAGTGTGGTTTCCAATTCCCAAATGTTGAATTACAGCAGACGGGATAGAGAGAGAAGATGGGAGGGCAGGAGAGGGTGTATAGTAGAGGCCTGAAAAGGTAGCAGAATACAACAGTTACTAATATGGCATTTTGTAAAAACGTGGATGTGTAAACAATGAAAATGTTTTTCTAGGCCTGAATTTTTCACATTTCAATTAATTGTAGGTTAAGCATCAGGCAGATTCCTCACTGGGCTTCAAATGTGATAAAGTTGCTTCTTATTTTTAAGAAGGCCGTTGCAATCCTGCATTTATTTTACACCTCAGTGCTTGTTTTACACACAAGCACACATGCCCACACACCACACACACCAACAAACACACAAACACATAATTAGAGCACATTTAACACTCAAATAAAGCTTTACCTACTAATTCATAAGTAGGGTATTTTTTTAATAAGTATTGTGTCTTGGTCTCTACTGGGGAAACATTGTTCAATGTGAGTTCTCTGGTTTGTTGTAGGGCAGTGAATGTTCACTTTTTGGCAATGATATAGAAATGGGGAGTAAGAGTTTAAAAGTTTTTACAGTAGGTAGGCAGAGTCAGAGTATGGAATCTAAGAATAAGAAATTGGGGAATTTCCTCTTTGTTTCTTCATTTCAATCTCCTAATAATTCATGTATATTTTCCAAAAGTCTCCCAGAAAACAAGGACTAGGTCAATCCACATATCAGTGAACCATAGTAGAATGCGATTCTGAATTTCATATAAACAGTCATAAAATCCAAAAGACAGGTGCTGGGGTTTTGGCTCAGCACTAGAGTGCTGGCTTCACACTTTCAAAGGTCCTGAGTTGGATCCCCAACACCATGTGTGAAAGGAATGAATGAACCAATGCATGAGTGTATGATGAATGAATTAAAGGTATCAGGAGGAGGAGGAAGAGGAGGAGGAGGAGGAGAAATAGAAGAAGATGATGAGTAATTTGACAGAAGGGAAAAAGGGGAGGAGAGTGAGTTTAAAGTGTGGTTTCCAATTCCCAAATGTTCAATTACAGCAGACGGGATAGAGAGAGAAGATGGGAGGGCAGGAGAGGGGATATAGTAGAGGCCAGAAAAGGTAGCAGAATACAACAGTTACTAATATGGCATTTTGTAAAAACGTGGATGTGTAAACAATGTGATTGTGCAATCTGAATATGGGGTCAAAATGGGAGTTCATAACTCACTTGAGTCTAATGTAGGAAATATGGTATCTCAAGAGCTATGTAAGGTTTTAAGCAACCAATATAAAAAAGAGGTCTTCATTTTTCTTTGTAGTTGAGATCTCCTGTTTCCGTGACATGTTTAGTTGTGTTCTCTCCTTTTGTCCTCCCATGCTCTAGTTATTCTGATATGGAAAAACTAGCTGAAATGCCCAACCAGTCTCTAAATCAGTGACACTTTTTCATTAAGCCTAAAGTCACTTTACATTTGCTACAGTCATACTAAATACACTTCTTTGTTGGGAGTTTAAAAGATATTTCCATCAGCTAGATTACAAGTACCTAGAACTCCCATTCTTGTTTATGTAAGAGTGGCTTCATCAGATTAAATGCTGTTCTCTGGAATGACATAAAATAGGAATAATTTACTCGTAAGATTCCTACGTAAACCATCTTTATTTACAAAATAGTATCTTAAGGATTATTGTTTCATTGAGCTTCAATTGGAGCCAAAGTATAGTCAATTACTGAAGTAAAAGCAGTTACTTAAAAACTAAAAATGAGAGATAAGTCAAATTACATTTGAAGAGAGAGCAACAGCATGAGGTTTCTTGTTTGGTTCTGGATGTTGAGTAACAGGCTCATTTGCAGGTGGAAGGAACCCTTCAGGGAACTCACTTGTACTTTCAGAATGGGGGTGTAGAGGGCTGAATTCCAGCTCTTGGGGGAAGATTGTGAGGAAAACCCCCTCCCTGCATAGACAATTCGCATTGGAAATGGAGTGGGTGGCGGGTCAGGTGGAACATAATCTCCAGGTTCCCAGACAAGTTTCCTGGGAGAGGTGGAGGTAAAAAAAGGTCCTCTTCTCATGAACTGACTCCTTGGGTCAACTGGAAGCAAGGCACCTCTGACTGGAGGGAAAGGTGCCAACACAGAGCCAGAGCCAGTTGCTTGGTTTTCAGCATGGAGAGGTGAATCAGGCACATCAGAGTCCAAAGGAGGCTTATTAGGAATTCTGTGTTCTGCTGGTCCCGATGCTCTACCACAATTTGAGTAAAACCTATCTTGCCTTTGTAGAGGAAGACGTGCATCAGAAGAATATGGTTGGCCTGGCGGAGGGATCATCAGCCTGCTGGCCTGTTCCCCTGGAGGAGAGAGGGGCCCAGTCTGAGAAGGTGCTCTCTGAAAATCAGTGAACTTATGACAGCTGGATTCTCTTCCTTTACTGCTAGTCGCATGGTCCAGAGGATTCTCCAGGGCCCCTTGACCCTCCTCCTCCTCCCACTGGAGTGAAAGGTGAGAGTGTGAGTGGACCACTCTTTTCCAAATGAGGAGGTCTCCTTTCAGATGAAGGGTGACCTATTGGTGAGGGCCCATTTGGAGAAGGCTTTCTGCCCATTGCTGAGTTGGAAACATCCAGTGCATCATAGGGATCTTTTTCTACAAGTTCAAATCTAAGCTCCTTCTCAGTTAATTTTTGTCTGTTGCGTGCATTTTGTTTCCTGAAATAACTGAGGTTTCTTTCAGCAATCCGAGCTGCCAACTCACTAGCATGTGCTTCTTTCTCAGAGGAAATAATCTTCCCCAGACAGGAATGAATGGTACTCTGCAATTGTTCTTCAAGATATTGGGTTCTCTTTCTGTAGATCTCCAGCACTTTTATTGTATGGCTCATCTTTTCTTCGACTTTGGAAAGTTTCTCCTCTTGTCCACATAGTAGTTTTCCTCCACTCTTAATTTCCTGTGCAGTTTCATCATATTTTCTTGATAGCGTTCCATCATGACTTTCAAGTTCTTCTGTAGGGTCTCATTCTCACTTTGCAGCTGTGCATTTTCTGACTGCAAGGATGCCTGTTCAGTCTGCAGACTTTTAAGGTGTTCTGTAAGGTCTTCCGTGGTTTTCTCCACTTCAGATGAGAAAGTACATTTTTGAATTCTTCCTCCTTCCAAGATTTCTAAGGAGGCCTTTAGCTTATCACCATAAACCAGGTTCCTCAAAGCTCCTTTGGACTCATCCTCCAAGTGAGCACCAATTTCGGGTTCACTCGTCTTTCCCAGTTCCAGGTGACCACCATCCCTTTGGGCTCCCAGGCTTGGAGAAGACCTATCCATCATCTTCAGCAAGCATTCACCCAGAGACTCCATGTGATTTTCTGTGTCCCTTAGAACTTGTTCTCCAGCTACTTTAGAGTCCTCTAATATGATTTTTGCTTTATATTGGACACCTCCTTGTTCCCTCTGTGCTTCAGCTTCTCCTTGTATTGTTGGTCTCTGCGTTTGCGGAAGTAGGGATCCTTCATTCAAAACCTCTTTGATTGCCAGCTTCAGTTCTTCCTCATTCACTTGAAAGAGTCTCCAGTTTGTTTTAGCTTCAGCTATTTGTGATCTGAGGGATTCAGATTCACCTTGGAGGGACTGTATCCTTCTTGATAGGTGCGCCATCGTTTCATCCTCTTGACCATGTTGAGCCTTCTGTGCTTTGAGCTCTTCTTCTAGAAAGAGCACTTCAACGCCATGGCTGGATTCGGACCTATGCAGCTTTTCGTCGGTTGCCTCCAGCTGTCGTGCTTCCCTTGAACCCTTCTCAAACCTGCAATCCTTTAAAGGTGATTCTAAGCCTTCATGTTCTTTTTCAACAAGGCTCACTTTTTCAAGAAGTCCACATTTTGCCTCAATAAGTCCAGCAAGATTTAGAGCCAGCCTTTTTTCTCTTCCCACGTAAAGCCTGCTACGAACCGACTCAAAACCTCTCCAGAAAAGTGAGAGAACAGCGGAAAATCCAAGAGCTGTACACATCACCAACTCCCAAGGAAAGCCATAAGGAAGATGGCCTGGCTTCATGTCTTCGGACAATGCTGCCACAACCCTGGGTGCTTCTTCCAGAACCACCCACTAGTATGGCTGAGAGGCAGCCCTTGGCTCCTCCATCACGCCAACACAGCTTTGGCTCTTGCCACCACAACCACAGCCTGCCCAGGCAGGCCAACACAGGCTGTGGACACTCAGGTGTTTGGTCAGGAACTCCAACCTGCACCAGGCAACGGAGCAGACCACTGTGATCCCCTTCAGGGGCTGGGCGTATGGTGGGTGGTGGGCGTATGGCGGTGGGAGCCATGATCAAAGGCTCCCAGGAGCCTTGTTGTGCTCAACTGCCCATCAGGGGAGTCTTGTCCGCTTCCCTACCCGGTGCATCCTCAAGTGCCACAGGTTTAGGTCCCTCCCACTCCAGCCAGAGAGAATTCCTCTCCATGCCACCCACCCCTTGATTTGGTTTAGGCCAGGCCAAGGCGGGGTTAGTAGGAAGATTCCATCCAGTCATAATAACATTCAGTTTGATGTCACTCAAATTCTAAAGCTGACTAAACTGTTCAAACAGATTTTATGGCCTATATTGGTCTTTGTGTCCCTTGCCTTTTGTTTGAGTGACTCAGTCCTTTCCCTGCCCTTGTGCTCTCCCTATTTCCTACCTTCCTTCCTCCCTTCCTGGTTTTTCTCCTTTTCTTCTTCCTTCTTTTCTACCTCCCTCCATCCCTCCAACTTTGCCTTCCTCCCTTCCAACTTTCTCTCTCCCTTCCCTTCCTTCTCTTTTCTTGCAAGTGTTTGGGGTGAAAGCCCATGGCAGGCCAGCCCCAAGCTAGGCAAGGTCACTGCCACTGAGCTACAACATCCCCAGACCCTGCTGCCACTTCCTATGCAAGTAATTTGAATTATCTCTAAAGAGAAACTCTCACATGAGTCTACTTTCAAAGTAATTTCAGAAGAGTTGCTAACATGGGCATAAATCAGTCATGACAAGTCATTTTTGAAAAGCACGGCACAGCTAATGTTCCTCAGAAGAAGGAGTTGAGAACTTCAGTTGGTTTTCAGGTCAGCATTTCTAGACTAGTACAAACCCTCCTAATCCTGATCTCTCCTTAGTCCTATGATTTCTTTAAGTGTCCCCTTTGCTCCTGTTCATGGAGTCATGTGTACAGAAATTATACCTGGTTCTATTGAACTCTACTTAGTTCTTTCTCACCTCTGTGCTCCTTTTGTCAAGTCACTCCTCAACACTTACTGTAACCCTTTCAATTTTTTGTCCATTTTCATTTAAAAAACTCTTTCAAAAATTGAACCATTTCGCATGCAGATACAGTCTTCTTGATCTGCTATTAATCCCCCACTACTGACATTGTAAGTTATTGAAATGTACACTTCCAGACCGTTTTCAGATTTTTGATTTCTGTATATCTATCTGTCTATCTATTTACAAACATAACATGGTATTCTGAGAGTATCGTTCTGCTTTTGGAGCTCTACATTGTGTTTTTCAGAAGCAGGCCTATTACACAGAGATGAATCCATGTTACCTAGATTGAGTTCAAACCGGAATGTGCACTCAGATTCCCATTATATTGTTCTACCTACTAATGGACAGTTCAGTTATATCCAGACCTCACCACCTCCCCCATTAAGTAAAACCCTTGTGAAGAGACATGTAGATGCCTTTATGAACATATTGATAATTTTTCATGGCAGTGTTTTCCAAAAACCAGTTAGTAAAATCAATTTATTCCTTTGCAGCCTGAAATTACCTTCATTCCAGTTTACTGGTATAAGAACCGCAGTATATCAGCAACAATTCTCCAATAGTAGTTCAGGCAGAAGTCATTCTAGATAACAATCAGTGCCGGATCCTCCATGTATTTTACACAGCCCATGACAGGGGACATCCGTCCACTCGTTTAGAACAACTGATGTTTTACGCTGGCCATTTAGGTTTATTTAAAGGATTGGTTAGAAAACAGGTGAGACAGACTGATTAGATTCAGTATGTATGTTGGCTTTGTTTTTCTAGGCCTGAATTTTTCACATTTCAATTAATTGTAGGTTAAGTAGCAGGCAGATTCTTCACTGGGCTTCAAATGTGATAAAGTTGCTTCTTATTTTTAAGAAGGCCGTTGCAATCCTGCATTTATTTTACACCTCAGTGCTTGTTTTACACACAAGCACACACGCCCACACACCACACACACCAACAAACACACAAACACATAATTAGAGCACATTTAACACTCAAATAAAGCTTTACCTACTAATTCATAACTAGGGTATTTTTTTAATAAGTATTGTGTCTTGGTCTCTACTGGGGAAACATTGTTCAATGTGAGTTCTCTGGTTTGTTGCAGGGCAGTGAATGTTCACTTGTTGGCAATGATATAGAAATGGGGTGTAAGAGTTTAAAAGTTTTTACAGTAGGTAGGCAGAGTCAGAGTATGGAATCTAACAATAAGAAATTGGAGAATTTCCTCTTTGTTTCTTCATTTCAATCTCCTAATAATTCATGTATATTTTCCAAAAGTCTCCCAGAAAACAAGGACTAGGTCAATCCACATATCAGTGAACCATAGCAGAATGCGATTCTGAATTTCATATAAACAGTCATAAAATCCAAAAGACAGGTGCTGGGGTTTTGGCTCAGCACTAGAGTGCTGGCTTCACACTTTCAAAGGTCCTGAGTTGGATCCCCAACACCATGTGTGAAAGGAATGAATGAACCAATGCATGAGTGTATGATGAATGAATTAAAGGTATCAGGAGGAGGAGGAAGAGGAGGAGGAGGAGGAGGAGGAGAAATAGAAGAAGATGATGAGTAATTTGACAGAAGGGAAAAAGGGGAGGAGAGTGAGTTTAAAGTGTGGTTTCCAATTCCCAAACGTTGAATTACAGCAGACGGGATAGAGAGAGAAGATGGGAGGGCAGGAGAGGGGGTATAGTAGAGGCCAGAAAAGGTAGCAGAATACAACAGTTACTAATATGGCATTTTGTAAAAACGTGGATGTGTAAACAATGAAAATGTTTTTCTAGGCCTGAATTTTTCACATTTCAATTAATTGTAGGTTAAGCATCAGGCAGATTCTTCACTGGGCTTCAAATGTGATAAAGTTGCTTCTTATTTTTAAGAAGGCCGTTGCAATCCTGCATTTATTTTACACCTCAGTGCTTGTTTTACACACAAGCACACACGCCCACACACCACACACACCAACAAACACACAAGCACATAATTAGAGCACAATTAACACTCAAATACAGCTTTACCTACTAATTCATAACTAGGGTATTTTTTTAATAAGTATTGTATCTTGGTCTCTACTGGGGAAACATTGTTCAATGTGAGTTCTCTGGTTTGTTTTAGGGCAGTGAATGTTCACTTGTTGGCAATGATATAGAAATGGGGAGTAAGAGTTTAAAAGTTTTTACAGTAGGTAGGCAGAGTCACAGTATGGAATCTAAGAATAAGAAATTGGGGAATTTCCTCTTTGTTTCTTCATTTCAATCTCCTAATAATTCATGTATATTTTCCAAAAGTCTCCCAGAAAACAAGGACTAGGTCAATCCACATATCAGTGAACCATAGCAGAATGCGATTCTGAATTTCATATAAACAGTCATAAAATCCAAAAGACAGGTGCTGGGGTTTTGGCTCAGCACTAGAGTGCTGGCTTCACACTTTCAAAGGTCCTGAGTTGGATCCCCAACACCATGTGTGAAAGGAATGAATGAACCAATGCATGAGTGTATGATGAATGAATTAAAGGTATCAGGAGGAGGAGGAAGAGGAGGAGAAGGAGGAGAAATAGAAGAAGATGATGAGTAATTTGACAGAAGGGAAAAAGGAGAGGAGAGTGAGTTTAAAGTGTGGTTTCCAATTCCCAAACGTTCAATTACAGCAGACGGGATAGAGAGAGAAGATGGGAGGGCAGGAGAGGGGATATAGTAGAGGCCAGAAAAGGTAGCAGAATACAACAGTTACTAATATGGCATTTTGTAAAAACGTGGATGTGTAAACAATGTGATTGTGCAATCTGAATATGGGGTCAATATGGGAGTTCATAACTCACTTGAGTCTAATGTAGGAAATATGGTATCTCAAGAGCTATGTAAGGTTTTAAGCAACCAATATAAAAAAGAGGTCTTCATTTTTCTTTGTAGTTGAGATCTCCTGTTTCCGTGACATGTTTAGTTGTGTTCTCTCCTTTAGTCCTCCCATGCTCTAGTTATTCTGATATGGAAAAACTAGCTGAAATGCCCAACCAGTCTCTAAATCAGTGACACTTTTTCATTAAGCCTAAAGTCACTTTACATTTGCTACAGTCATACTAAATACACTTCTTTGTTGGGAGTTTAAAAGATATTTCCATCAGCTAGATTACAAGTACCTAGAACTCCCATTCTTGTTTATGTAAGAGTGGCTTCATCAGATTAAATGCTGTTCTCTGGAATGACATAAAATAGGAATAATTTACTCGTAAGATTCCTACGTAAACCATCTTTATTTACAAAATAGTATCTTAAGGATTATTGTTTCATTGAGCTTCAATTGGAGCCAAAGTATAGTCAATTACTGAAGTAAAAGCAGTTACTTAAAAACTAAAAATGAGAGATAAGTCAAATTACATTTGAAGAGAGAGCAACAGCATGAGGTTTCTTGTTTGGTTCTGGATGTTGAGTAACAGGCTCATTTGCAGGTGGAAGGAACCCTTCAGGGAACTCACTTGTACTTTCAGAATGGGGGTGTAGAGGGCTGAATTCCAGCTCTTGGGGGAAGATTGTGAGGAAAACCCCCTCCCTGCATAGACACTTCGCATTGGAAATGGAGTGGGTGGCGGGTCAGGTGGAACATAATCTCCAGGTTCCCAGACAAGTTTCCTGGGAGAGGTGGAGGAAAAAAAAGGTCCTCTTCTCATGAACTGACTCCTTGGGTCAACTGGAAGCAAGGCACCTCTGACTGGAGGGAAAGGTGCCAACACAGAGCCAGAGCCAGTTGCTTGGTTTTCAGCATGGAGAGGTGAATCAGGCACATCAGAGTCCAAAGGAGGCATATTAGGAATTCTGTGTTCTGCTGGTCCCGATGCTCTACCACAATTTGAGTAAAACCTATCTTGCCTTTGTAGAGGAAGACGTGCATCAGAAGAATATGGTTGGCCTGGCGGAGGGATCATCAGCCTGCTGGCCTGTTCCCCTGGAGGAGAGAGGGGCCCAGTCTGAGAAGGTGCTCTCTGAAAATCAGTGAACTTATGACAGCTGGATTCTCTTCCTTTACTGCTAGTCGCATGGTGCAGAGGATTCTCCAGGGCCCCTTGACCCTCCTCCTCCTCCCACTGGAGTGAAAGGTGAGAGTGTGAGTGGACCACTCTTTTCCAAATGAGGAGGTCTCCTTTCAGATGAAGGGTGACCTATTGGTGAGGGCCCATTTGGAGAAGGCTTTCTGCCCATTGCTGAGTTGGAAACATCCAGTGCATCATAGGGATCTTTTTCTACAAGTTCAAATCTAAGCTCCTTCTCAGTTAATTTTTGTCTGTTGCGTGCATTTTGTTTCCTGAAATAACTGAGGTTTCTTTCAGCAATCCGAGCTGCCAACTCACTAGCATGTGCTTCTTTCTCAGAGGAAATAATCTTCCCCAGACAGGAATGAATGGTACTCTGCAATTGTTCTTCAAGATATTGGGCTCTCTTTCTGTAGGTCTCCAGCTCTTTTATTGTATGGCTCATCTTTTCTTCGACTTTGGAAAGTTTCTCCTCTTGCTCCACATGGCAGTTTTCCTCCACTCTTAATTTCCTGTGCAGTTTCATCATATTTTCTTGATAGCGTTCCATCATGACTTTAAAGTTCTTCTGTAGGGTCTCATTCTCACTTTGCAGCTGTGCATTTTCTGACTGCAAGGATGCCTGTTCAGTCTGCAGACTTTTAAGGTGTTCTGTAAGGTCTTCCGTGGTTTTCTCCACTTCAGATGAGAAAGTACATTTTTGAATTCTTCCTCCTTCCAAGATTTCTAAGGAGGCCTTTAGCTTATCACCATAAACCAGGTTCCTCAAAGCTCCTTTGGACTCATCCTCCAAGTGAGCACCAATTTCGGGTTCACTCGTCTTTCCCAGTTCCAGGTGACCACCATCCCTTTGGGCTCCCAGGCTTGGAGAAGACCTATCCATCATCTTCAGCAAGCATTCACCCAGAGACTCCATGTGATTTTCTGTGTCCCTTAGAACTTGTTCTCCAGCTACTTTAGAGTCCTCCAATATGATTTTTGCTTTATATTGGACACCTCCTTGTTCCCTCTGTGCTTCAGCTTCTCCTTGTATTGTTGGTCTCTGCGTTTGCGGAAGTAGGGATCCTTCATTCAAAACCTCTTTGATTGCCAGCTTCAGTTCTTCCTCATTCACTTGAAAGAGTCTCCAGTTTGTTTTAGCTTCAGCTATTTGTGATCTGAGGGATTCAGATTCACCTTGGAGGGACTGTATCCTTCTTGATAGGTGCGCCATCGTTTCATCCTCTTGACCATGTTGAGCCTTCTGTGCTTTGAGCTCTTCTTCTAGAAAGAGCACTTCAACGCCATGGCTGGATTCGGACCTATGCAGCTTTTCGTCGGTTGCCTCCAGCTGTCGTGCTTCCCTTGAACCCTTCTCAAACCTGCAATCCTTTAAAGGTGATTCTAAGCCTTCATGTTCTTTTTCAACAAGGCTCACTTTTTCAAGAAGTCCACATTTTGCCTCAATAAGTCCAGCAAGATTTAGAGCCAGCCTTTTTTCTCTTCCCACGTAAAGGCTGCTACGAACCGACTGAAAACCTCTCCAGAAAAGTGAGAGAACAGCGGAAAATCCAAGAGCTGTACACATCACCAACTCCCAAGGAAAGCCATAAGGAAGATGGCCTGGCTTCATGTCTTCGGACAATGCTGCCACAACCCTGGGTGCTTCTTCCAGAACCACCCACTAGTATGGCTGAGAGGCAGCCCTTCGCTCCTCCATCACGCCAACACAGCTTTGGCTCTTGCCACCACAACCACAGCCTGCCCAGGCAGGCCAACACAGGCTGTGGACACTCAGGTGTTTGGTCAGGAACTCCAACCTGCACCAGGCAACGGAGCAGACCACTGTGATCCCCTTCAGGGGCTGGGCGTATGGTGGGTGGTGGGCGTATGGCGGTGGGAGCCATGATCAAAGGCTCCCAGGAGCCTTGTTGTGCTCAAATGCCCATCAGGGCAGTCTTGTCCGCTTCCCTACCCGGTGCATCCTCAAGTGCCACAGGTTTAGGTCCCTCCCACTCCAGCCAGAGAGAATTCCTCTCCATGCCACCCACCCCTTGATTTGGTTTAGGCCAGGCCAAGGCGGGGTTAGTAGGAAGATTCCATCCAGTCATAATAACATTCAGTTTGATGTCACTCAAATTCTAAAGCTGACTAAACTGTTCAAACAGCTTTTATGGCCTATATTGGTCTTTGTGTCCCTTGCCTTTTGTTTGAGTGACTCAGTCCTTTCCCTGCCCTTGTGCTCTCCCTATTTCCTACCTTCCTTCCTCCCTTCCTGGTTTTTCTCCTTTTCTTCTTCCTTCTTTTCTACCTCCCTCCATCCCTCCAACTTTGCCTTCCTCCCTTCCAACTTTCTCTCTCCCTTCCCTTCCTTCTCTTTTCTTGCAAGTGTTTGGGGTGAAAGTCCATGGCAGGCCAGCCCCAAGCTAGGCAAGGTCACTGCCACTGAGCTACAACATCCCCAGACCTGCTGCCACTTCCTATGCAAGTAATTTGAATTATCTCTAAAGAGAAACTCTCACATGAGTCTACTTTCAAAGTAATTTCAGAAGAGTTGCTAACATGGGCATAAATCAGTCATGACAAGTCATTTTTGAAAAGCACGGCACAGCTAATGTTCCTCAGAAGAAGGAGTTGAGAACTTTAGTTGGTTTTCAGGTCAGCATTTCTAGACTAGTACAAACCCTCCTAATCCTGATCTCTCCTTAGTCCTATGATTTCTTTAAGTGTCCCCTTTGCTCCTGTTCATGGAGTCATGTGTACAGAAATTATACCTGGTTCTATTGAACTCTACTTAATTCTTTCTCACCTCTGTGCTCCTTTTGTCAAGTCACTCCTCAACACTTACTGTAACCCTTTCAATTTTTTGTCCATTTTCATTTAAAAAACTCTTTCAAAAATTGAACCATTTCGCATGCAGATACAGTCTTCTTGATCTGCTATTAATCCCCCACTACTGACATTGTAAGTTATTGAAATGTACACTTCCAGACCGTTTTCAGATTTTTGATTTCTGTATATCTATCTGTCTATCTATTTACAAACATAACATGGTATTCTGAGAGTATCGTTCTGCTTTTGGAGCTCTACATTGTGTTTTTCAGAAGCAGGCCTATTACACAGAGATGAATCCATGTTACCTAGATTGAGTTCAAACCGGAATGTGCACTCAGATTCCCATTATATTGTTCTACCTACTAATGGACAGTTCAGTTATATCCAGACCTCACCACCTCCCCCATTAAGTAAAACCCTTGTGAAGAGACATGTAGATGCCTTTATGAACATATTGATAATTTTTCATGGCAGTGTTTTCCAAAAACCAGTTAGTAAAATCAATTTATTCCTTTGCAGCCTGAAATTACCTTCATTCCAGTTTACTGGTATAAGAACCGCAGTATATCAGCAACAATTCTCCAATAGTAGTTCAGGCAGAAGTCATTCTAGATAACAATCAGTGCCGGATCCTCCATGTATTTTACACAGCCCATGACAGGGGACATCCGTCCACTCGTTTAGAACAACTGATGTTTTACGCTGGCCATTTAGGTTTATTTAAAGGATTGGTTAGAAAACAGGTGAGACAGACTGATTAGATTCAGTATGTATGTTGGCTTTGTTTTTCTAGGCCTGAATTTTTCACATTTCAATTAATTGTAGGTTAAGTAGCAGGCAGATTCTTCACTGGGCTTCAAATGTGATAAAGTTGCTTCTTATTTTTAAGAAGGCCGTTGCAATCCTGCATTTATTTTACACCTCAGTGCTTGTTTTACACACAAGCACACACGCCCACACACCACACACACCAACAAACACACAAACACATAATTAGAGCACATTTAACACTCAAATAAAGCTTTACCTACTAATTCATAACTAGGGTATTTTTTTAATAAGTATTGTGTCTTGGTCTCTACTGGGGAAACATTGTTCAATGTGAGTTCTCTGGTTTGTTGCAGGGCAGTGAATGTTCACTTGTTGGCAATGATATAGAAATGGGGTGTAAGAGTTTAAAAGTTTTTACAGTAGGTAGGCAGAGTCAGAGTATGGAATCTAACAATAAGAAATTGGAGAATTTCCTCTTTGTTTCTTCATTTCAATCTCCTAATAATTCATGTATATTTTCCAAAAGTCTCCCAGAAAACAAGGACTAGGTCAATCCACATATCAGTGAACCATAGCAGAATGCGATTCTGAATTTCATATAAACAGTCATAAAATCCAAAAGACAGGTGCTGGGGTTTTGGCTCAGCACTAGAGTGCTGGCTTCACACTTTCAAAGGTCCTGAGTTGGATCCCCAACACCATGTGTGAAAGGAATGAATGAACCAATGCATGAGTGTATGATGAATGAATTAAAGGTATCAGGAGGAGGAGGAAGAGGAGGAGGAGGAGGAGGAGGAGAAATAGAAGAAGATGATGAGTAATTTGACAGAAGGGAAAAAGGGGAGGAGAGTGAGTTTAAAGTGTGGTTTCCAATTCCCAAACGTTGAATTACAGCAGACGGGATAGAGAGAGAAGATGGGAGGGCAGGAGAGGGGGTATAGTAGAGGCCAGAAAAGGTAGCAGAATACAACAGTTACTAATATGGCATTTTGTAAAAACGTGGATGTGTAAACAATGAAAATGTTTTTCTAGGCCTGAATTTTTCACATTTCAATTAATTGTAGGTTAAGCATCAGGCAGATTCTTCACTGGGCTTCAAATGTGATAAAGTTGCTTCTTATTTTTAAGAAGGCCGTTGCAATCCTGCATTTATTTTACACCTCAGTGCTTGTTTTACACACAAGCACACACGCCCACACACCACACACACCAACAAACACACAAGCACATAATTAGAGCACAATTAACACTCAAATACAGCTTTACCTACTAATTCATAACTAGGGTATTTTTTTAATAAGTATTGTATCTTGGTCTCTACTGGGGAAACATTGTTCAATGTGAGTTCTCTGGTTTGTTTTAGGGCAGTGAATGTTCACTTGTTGGCAATGATATAGAAATGGGGAGTAAGAGTTTAAAAGTTTTTACAGTAGGTAGGCAGAGTCACAGTATGGAATCTAAGAATAAGAAATTGGGGAATTTCCTCTTTGTTTCTTCATTTCAATCTCCTAATAATTCATGTATATTTTCCAAAAGTCTCCCAGAAAACAAGGACTAGGTCAATCCACATATCAGTGAACCATAGCAGAATGCGATTCTGAATTTCATATAAACAGTCATAAAATCCAAAAGACAGGTGCTGGGGTTTTGGCTCAGCACTAGAGTGCTGGCTTCACACTTTCAAAGGTCCTGAGTTGGATCCCCAACACCATGTGTGAAAGGAATGAATGAACCAATGCATGAGTGTATGATGAATGAATTAAAGGTATCAGGAGGAGGAGGAAGAGGAGGAGAAGGAGGAGAAATAGAAGAAGATGATGAGTAATTTGACAGAAGGGAAAAAGGAGAGGAGAGTGAGTTTAAAGTGTGGTTTCCAATTCCCAAACGTTCAATTACAGCAGACGGGATAGAGAGAGAAGATGGGAGGGCAGGAGAGGGGATATAGTAGAGGCCAGAAAAGGTAGCAGAATACAACAGTTACTAATATGGCATTTTGTAAAAACGTGGATGTGTAAACAATGTGATTGTGCAATCTGAATATGGGGTCAATATGGGAGTTCATAACTCACTTGAGTCTAATGTAGGAAATATGGTATCTCAAGAGCTATGTAAGGTTTTAAGCAACCAATATAAAAAAGAGGTCTTCATTTTTCTTTGTAGTTGAGATCTCCTGTTTCCGTGACATGTTTAGTTGTGTTCTCTCCTTTAGTCCTCCCATGCTCTAGTTATTCTGATATGGAAAAACTAGCTGAAATGCCCAACCAGTCTCTAAATCAGTGACACTTTTTCATTAAGCCTAAAGTCACTTTACATTTGCTACAGTCATACTAAATACACTTCTTTGTTGGGAGTTTAAAAGATATTTCCATCAGCTAGATTACAAGTACCTAGAACTCCCATTCTTGTTTATGTAAGAGTGGCTTCATCAGATTAAATGCTGTTCTCTGGAATGACATAAAATAGGAATAATTTACTCGTAAGATTCCTACGTAAACCATCTTTATTTACAAAATAGTATCTTAAGGATTATTGTTTCATTGAGCTTCAATTGGAGCCAAAGTATAGTCAATTACTGAAGTAAAAGCAGTTACTTAAAAACTAAAAATGAGAGATAAGTCAAATTACATTTGAAGAGAGAGCAACAGCATGAGGTTTCTTGTTTGGTTCTGGATGTTGAGTAACAGGCTCATTTGCAGGTGGAAGGAACCCTTCAGGGAACTCACTTGTACTTTCAGAATGGGGGTGTAGAGGGCTGAATTCCAGCTCTTGGGGGAAGATTGTGAGGAAAACCCCCTCCCTGCATAGACACTTCGCATTGGAAATGGAGTGGGTGGCGGGTCAGGTGGAACATAATCTCCAGGTTCCCAGACAAGTTTCCTGGGAGAGGTGGAGGAAAAAAAAGGTCCTCTTCTCATGAACTGACTCCTTGGGTCAACTGGAAGCAAGGCACCTCTGACTGGAGGGAAAGGTGCCAACACAGAGCCAGAGCCAGTTGCTTGGTTTTCAGCATGGAGAGGTGAATCAGGCACATCAGAGTCCAAAGGAGGCATATTAGGAATTCTGTGTTCTGCTGGTCCCGATGCTCTACCACAATTTGAGTAAAACCTATCTTGCCTTTGTAGAGGAAGACGTGCATCAGAAGAATATGGTTGGCCTGGCGGAGGGATCATCAGCCTGCTGGCCTGTTCCCCTGGAGGAGAGAGGGGCCCAGTCTGAGAAGGTGCTCTCTGAAAATCAGTGAACTTATGACAGCTGGATTCTCTTCCTTTACTGCTAGTCGCATGGTGCAGAGGATTCTCCAGGGCCCCTTGACCCTCCTCCTCCTCCCACTGGAGTGAAAGGTGAGAGTGTGAGTGGACCACTCTTTTCCAAATGAGGAGGTCTCCTTTCAGATGAAGGGTGACCTATTGGTGAGGGCCCATTTGGAGAAGGCTTTCTGCCCATTGCTGAGTTGGAAACATCCAGTGCATCATAGGGATCTTTTTCTACAAGTTCAAATCTAAGCTCCTTCTCAGTTAATTTTTGTCTGTTGCGTGCATTTTGTTTCCTGAAATAACTGAGGTTTCTTTCAGCAATCCGAGCTGCCAACTCACTAGCATGTGCTTCTTTCTCAGAGGAAATAATCTTCCCCAGACAGGAATGAATGGTACTCTGCAATTGTTCTTCAAGATATTGGGCTCTCTTTCTGTAGGTCTCCAGCTCTTTTATTGTATGGCTCATCTTTTCTTCGACTTTGGAAAGTTTCTCCTCTTGCTCCACATGGCAGTTTTCCTCCACTCTTAATTTCCTGTGCAGTTTCATCATATTTTCTTGATAGCGTTCCATCATGACTTTAAAGTTCTTCTGTAGGGTCTCATTCTCACTTTGCAGCTGTGCATTTTCTGACTGCAAGGATGCCTGTTCAGTCTGCAGACTTTTAAGGTGTTCTGTAAGGTCTTCCGTGGTTTTCTCCACTTCAGATGAGAAAGTACATTTTTGAATTCTTCCTCCTTCCAAGATTTCTAAGGAGGCCTTTAGCTTATCACCATAAACCAGGTTCCTCAAAGCTCCTTTGGACTCATCCTCCAAGTGAGCACCAATTTCGGGTTCACTCGTCTTTCCCAGTTCCAGGTGACCACCATCCCTTTGGGCTCCCAGGCTTGGAGAAGACCTATCCATCATCTTCAGCAAGCATTCACCCAGAGACTCCATGTGATTTTCTGTGTCCCTTAGAACTTGTTCTCCAGCTACTTTAGAGTCCTCCAATATGATTTTTGCTTTATATTGGACACCTCCTTGTTCCCTCTGTGCTTCAGCTTCTCCTTGTATTGTTGGTCTCTGCGTTTGCGGAAGTAGGGATCCTTCATTCAAAACCTCTTTGATTGCCAGCTTCAGTTCTTCCTCATTCACTTGAAAGAGTCTCCAGTTTGTTTTAGCTTCAGCTATTTGTGATCTGAGGGATTCAGATTCACCTTGGAGGGACTGTATCCTTCTTGATAGGTGCGCCATCGTTTCATCCTCTTGACCATGTTGAGCCTTCTGTGCTTTGAGCTCTTCTTCTAGAAAGAGCACTTCAACGCCATGGCTGGATTCGGACCTATGCAGCTTTTCGTCGGTTGCCTCCAGCTGTCGTGCTTCCCTTGAACCCTTCTCAAACCTGCAATCCTTTAAAGGTGATTCTAAGCCTTCATGTTCTTTTTCAACAAGGCTCACTTTTTCAAGAAGTCCACATTTTGCCTCAATAAGTCCAGCAAGATTTAGAGCCAGCCTTTTTTCTCTTCCCACGTAAAGGCTGCTACGAACCGACTGAAAACCTCTCCAGAAAAGTGAGAGAACAGCGGAAAATCCAAGAGCTGTACACATCACCAACTCCCAAGGAAAGCCATAAGGAAGATGGCCTGGCTTCATGTCTTCGGACAATGCTGCCACAACCCTGGGTGCTTCTTCCAGAACCACCCACTAGTATGGCTGAGAGGCAGCCCTTCGCTCCTCCATCACGCCAACACAGCTTTGGCTCTTGCCACCACAACCACAGCCTGCCCAGGCAGGCCAACACAGGCTGTGGACACTCAGGTGTTTGGTCAGGAACTCCAACCTGCACCAGGCAACGGAGCAGACCACTGTGATCCCCTTCAGGGGCTGGGCGTATGGTGGGTGGTGGGCGTATGGCGGTGGGAGCCATGATCAAAGGCTCCCAGGAGCCTTGTTGTGCTCAAATGCCCATCAGGGCAGTCTTGTCCGCTTCCCTACCCGGTGCATCCTCAAGTGCCACAGGTTTAGGTCCCTCCCACTCCAGCCAGAGAGAATTCCTCTCCATGCCACCCACCCCTTGATTTGGTTTAGGCCAGGCCAAGGCGGGGTTAGTAGGAAGATTCCATCCAGTCATAATAACATTCAGTTTGATGTCACTCAAATTCTAAAGCTGACTAAACTGTTCAAACAGCTTTTATGGCCTATATTGGTCTTTGTGTCCCTTGCCTTTTGTTTGAGTGACTCAGTCCTTTCCCTGCCCTTGTGCTCTCCCTATTTCCTACCTTCCTTCCTCCCTTCCTGGTTTTTCTCCTTTTCTTCTTCCTTCTTTTCTACCTCCCTCCATCCCTCCAACTTTGCCTTCCTCCCTTCCAACTTTCTCTCTCCCTTCCCTTCCTTCTCTTTTCTTGCAAGTGTTTGGGGTGAAAGTCCATGGCAGGCCAGCCCCAAGCTAGGCAAGGTCACTGCCACTGAGCTACAACATCCCCAGACCTGCTGCCACTTCCTATGCAAGTAATTTGAATTATCTCTAAAGAGAAACTCTCACATGAGTCTACTTTCAAAGTAATTTCAGAAGAGTTGCTAACATGGGCATAAATCAGTCATGACAAGTCATTTTTGAATAGCACGGCACAGCTAATGTTCCTCAGAAGAAGGAGTTGAGAACTTTAGTTGGTTTTCAGGTCAGCATTTCTAGACTAGTACAAACCCTCCTAATCCTGATCTCTCCTTAGTCCTATGATTTCTTTAAGTGTCCCCTTTGCTCCTGTTCATGGAGTCATGTGTACAGAAATTATACCTGGTTCTATTGAACTCTACTTAATTCTTTCTCACCTCTGTGCTCCTTTTGTCAAGTCACTCCTCAACACTTACTGTAACCCTTTCAATTTTTTGTCCATTTTCATTTAAAAAACTCTTTCAAAAATTGAACCATTTCGCATGCAGATACAGTCTTCTTGATCTGCTATTAATCCCCCACTACTGACATTGTAATTTATTGAAATGTACACTTCCAGACCGTTTTCAGATTTTTGATTTCTGTATATCTATCTGTCTATCTATTTACAAACATAACATGGTATTCTGAGAGTATCGTTCTGCTTTTGGAGCTCTACATTGTGTTTTTCAGAAGCAGGCCTATTACACAGAGATGAATCCATGTTACCTAGATTGAGTTCAACCCGGAATGTGCACTCAGATTCCCATTATATTGTTCTACCTACTAATGGACAGTTCAGTTATATCCAGACCTCACCACCTCCCCCATTAAGTAAAACCCTTGTGAAGAGACATGTAGATGCCTTTATGAACATATTGATAATTTTTCATGGCAGTGTTTTCCAAAAACCAGTTAGTAAAATCAATTTATTCCTTTGCAGCCTGAAATTACCTTCATTCCAGTTTACTGGTATAAGAACCGCAGTATATCAGCAACAATTCTCCAATAGTAGTTCAGGCAGAAGTCATTCTAGATAACAATCAGTGCCGGATCCTCCATGTATTTTACACAGCCCATGACAGGGGACATCCGTCCACTCGTTTAGAACAACTGATGTTTTACGCTGGCCATTTAGGTTTATTTAAAGGATTGGTTAGAAAACAGGTGAGACAGACTGATTAGATTCAGTATGTATGTTGGCTTTGTTTTTCTAGGCCTGAATTTTTCACATTTCAATTAATTGTAGGTTAAGTAGCAGGCAGATTCTTCACTGGGCTTCAAATGTGATAAAGTTGCTTCTTATTTTTAAGAAGGCCGTTGCAATCCTGCATTTATTTTACACCTCAGTGCTTGTTTTACACACAAGCACACACGCCCACACACCACACACACCAACAAACACACAAACACATAATTAGAGCACATTTAACACTCAAATAAAGCTTTACCTACTAATTCATAACTAGGGTATTTTTTTAATAAGTATTGTGTCTTGGTCTCTACTGGGGAAACATTGTTCAATGTGAGTTCTCTGGTTTGTTGCAGGGCAGTGAATGTTCACTTGTTGGCAATGATATAGAAATGGGGTGTAAGAGTTTAAAAGTTTTACAGTAGGTAGGCAGAGTCAGAGTATGGAATCTAACAATAAGAAATTGGGGAATTTCCTCTTTGTTTCTTCATTTCAATCTCCTAATAATTCATGTATATTTTCCAAAAGTCTCCCAGAAAACAAGGACTAGGTCAATCCACATATCAGTGAACCATAGCAGAATGCGATTCTGAATTTCATATAAACAGTCATAAAATCCAAAAGACAGGTGCTGGGGTTTTGGCTCAGCACTAGAGTGCTGGCTTCACACTTTCAAAGGTCCTGAGTTGGATCCCCAACACCATGTGTGAAAGGAATGAATGAACCAATGCATGAGTGTATGATGAATGAATTAAAGGTATCAGGAGGAGGAGGAAGAGGAGGAGGAGGAGGAGGAGGAGAAATAGAAGAAGATGATGAGTAATTTGACAGAAGGGAAAAAGGGGAGGAGAGTGAGTTTAAAGTGTGGTTTCCAATTCCCAAACGTTGAATTACAGCAGACGGGATAGAGAGAGAAGATGGGAGGGCAGGAGAGGGGGTATAGTAGAGGCCAGAAAAGGTAGCAGAATACACAGTTACTAATATGGCATTTTGTAAAAACGTGGATGTGTAAACAATGAAAATGTTTTTCTAGGCCTGAATTTTTCACATTTCAATTAATTGTAGGTTAAGCATCAGGCAGATTCTTCACTGGGCTTCAAATGTGATAAAGTTGCTTCTTATTTTTAAGAAGGCCGTTGCAATCCTGCATTTATTTTACACCTCAGTGCTTGTTTTACACACAAGCACACACGCCCACACACAACACACACCAACAAAAACACAAGCACATAATTAGAGCACAATTAACACTCAAATACAGCTTTACCTACTAATTCATAACTAGGGTATTTTTTTAATAAGTATTGTATCTTGGTCTCTACTGGGGAAACATTGTTCAATGTGAGTTCTCTGGTTTGTTTTAGGGCAGTGAATGTTCACTTGTTGGCAATGATATAGAAATGGGGAGTAAGAGTTTAAAAGTTTTTACAGTAGGTAGGCAGAGTCACAGTATGGAATCTAAGAATAAGAAATTGGGGAATTTCCTCTTTGTTTCTTCATTTCAATCTCCTAATAATTCATGTATATTTTCCAAAAGTCTCCCAGAAAACAAGGACTAGGTCAATCCACATATCAGTGAACCATAGCAGAATGCGATTCTGAATTTCATATAAACAGTCATAAAATCCAAAAGACAGGTGCTGGGGTTTTGGCTCAGCACTAGAGTGCTGGCTTCACACTTTCAAAGGTCCTGAGTTGGATCCCCAACACCATGTGTGAAAGGAATGAATGAACCAATGCATGAGTGTATGATGAATGAATTAAAGGTATCAGGAGGAGGAGGAAGAGGAGGAGAAGGAGGAGAAATAGAAGAAGATGATGAGTAATTTGACAGAAGGGAAAAAGGAGAGGAGAGTGAGTTTAAAGTGTGGTTTCCAATTCCCAAACGTTCAATTACAGCAGACGGGATAGAGAGAGAAGATGGGAGGGCAGGAGAGGGGATATAGTAGAGGCCAGAAAAGGTAGCAGAATACAACAGTTACTAATATGGCATTTTGTAAAAACGTGGATGTGTAAACAATGTGATTGTGCAATCTGAATATGGGGTCAATATGGGAGTTCATAACTCACTTGAGTCTAATGTAGGAAATATGGTATCTCAAGAGCTATGTAAGGTTTTAAGCAACCAATATAAAAAAGAGGTCTTCATTTTTCTTTGTAGTTGAGATCTCCTGTTTCCGTGACATGTTTAGTTGTGTTCTCTCCTTTAGTCCTCCCATGCTCTAGTTATTCTGATATGGAAAAACTAGCTGAAATGCCCAACCAGTCTCTAAATCAGTGACACTTTTTCATTAAGCCTAAAGTCACTTTACATTTGCTACAGTCATACTAAATACACTTCTTTGTTGGGAGTTTAAAAGATATTTCCATCAGCTAGATTACAAGTACCTAGAACTCCCATTCTTGTTTATGTAAGAGTGGCTTCATCAGATTAAATGCTGTTCTCTGGAATGACATAAAATAGGAATAATTTACTCGTAAGATTCCTACGTAAACCATCTTTATTTACAAAATAGTATCTTAAGGATTATTGTTTCATTGAGCTTCAATTGGAGCCAAAGTATAGTCAATTACTGAAGTAAAAGCAGTTACTCAAAAACTAAAAATGAGAGATAAGTCAAATTACATTTGAAGAGAGAGCAACAGCATGAGGTTTCTTGTTTGGTTCTGGATGTTGAGTAACAGGCTCATTTGCAGGTGGAAGGAACCCTTCAGGGAACTCACTTGTACTTTCAGAATGGGGGTGTAGAGGGCTGAATTCCAGCTCTTGGGGGAAGATTGTGAGGAAAACCCCCTCCCTGCATAGACACTTCGCATTGGAAATGGAGTGGGTGGCGGGTCAGGTGGAACATAATCTCCAGGTTCCCAGACAAGTTTCCTGGGAGAGGTGGAGGAAAAAAAAGGTCCTCTTCTCATGAACTGACTCCTTGGGTCAACTGGAAGCAAGGCACCTCTGACTGGAGGGAAAGGTGCCAACACAGAGCCAGAGCCAGTTGCTTGGTTTTCAGCATGGAGAGGTGAATCAGGCACATCAGAGTCCAAAGGAGGCATATTAGGAATTCTGTGTTCTGCTGGTCCCGATGCTCTACCACAATTTGAGTAAAACCTATCTTGCCTTTGTAGAGGAAGACGTGCATCAGAAGAATATGGTTGGCCTGGCGGAGGGATCATCAGCCTGCTGGCCTGTTCCCCTGGAGGAGAGAGGGGCCCAGTCTGAGAAGGTGCTCTCTGAAAATCAGTGAACTTATGACAGCTGGATTCTCTTCCTTTACTGCTAGTCGCATGGTGCAGAGGATTCTCCAGGGCCCCTTGACCCTCCTCCTCCTCCCACTGGAGTGAAAGGTGAGAGTGTGAGTGGACCACTCTTTTCCAAATGAGGAGGTCTCCTTTCAGATGAAGGGTGACCTATTGGTGAGGGCCCATTTGGAGAAGGCTTTCTGCCCATTGCTGAGTTGGAAACATCCAGTGCATCATAGGGATCTTTTTCTACAAGTTCAAATCTAAGCTCCTTCTCAGTTAATTTTTGTCTGTTGCGTGCATTTTGTTTCCTGAAATAACTGAGGTTTCTTTCAGCAATCCGAGCTGCCAACTCACTAGCATGTGCTTCTTTCTCAGAGGAAATAATCTTCCCCAGACAGGAATGAATGGTACTCTGCAATTGTTCTTCAAGATATTGGGCTCTCTTTCTGTAGGTCTCCAGCTCTTTTATTGTATGGCTCATCTTTTCTTCGACTTTGGAAAGTTTCTCCTCTTGCTCCACATGGCAGTTTTCCTCCACTCTTAATTTCCTGTGCAGTTTCATCATATTTTCTTGATAGCGTTCCATCATGACTTTAAAGTTCTTCTGTAGGGTCTCATTCTCACTTTGCAGCTGTGCATTTTCTGACTGCAAGGATGCCTGTTCAGTCTGCAGACTTTTAAGGTGTTCTGTAAGGTCTTCCGTGGTTTTCTCCACTTCAGATGAGAAAGTACATTTTTGAATTCTTCCTCCTTCCAAGATTTCTAATGAGGCCTTTAGCTTATCACCATAAACCAGGTTCCTCAAAGCTCCTTTGGACTCATCCTCCAAGTGAGCACCAATTTCGGTTTCACTCGTCTTTCCCAGTTCCAGGTGACCACCATCCCTTTGGGCTCCCAGGCTTGGAGAAGACCTATCCATCATCTTCAGCAAGCATTCACCCAGAGACTCCATGTGATTTTCTGTGTCCCTTAGAACTTGTTCTCCAGCTACTTTAGAGTCCTCTAATATGATTTTTGCTTTATATTGGACACCTCCTTGTTCCCTCTGTGCTTCAGCTTCTCCTTGTATTGTTGGTCTCTGCGTTTGCGGAAGTAGGGATCCTTCATTCAAAACCTCTTTGATTGCCAGCTTCAGTTCTTCCTCATTCACTTGAAAGAGTCTCCAGTTTGTTTTAGCTTCAGCTATTTGTGATCTGAGGGATTCAGATTCACCTTGGAGGGACTGTATCCTTCTTGATAGGTGCGGCATCGTTTCATCCTCTTGACCATGTTGAGCCTTCTGTGCTTTGAGCTCTTCTTCTAGAAAGAGCACTTCAACGCCATGGCTGGATTCGGACCTATGCAGCTTTTCGTCGGTTGCCTCCAGCTGTCGTGCTTCCCTTGAACCCTTCTCAAACCTGCAATCCTTTAAAGGTGATTCTAAGCCTTCATGTTCTTTTTCAACAAGGCTCACTTTTTCAAGAAGTCCACATTTTGCCTCAATAAGTCCAGCAAGATTTAGAGCCAGCCTTTTTTCTCTTCCCACGTAAAGCCTGCTACGAACCGACTGAAAACCTCTCCAGAAAAGTGAGAGAACAGCGGAAAATCCAAGAGCTGTACACATCACCAACTCCCAAGGAAAGCCATAAGGAAGATGGCCTGGCTTCATGTCTTCGGACAATGCTGCCTCAACCCTGGGTGCTTCTTCCAGAACCACCCACTAGTATGTCTGAGAGGCAGCCCTTGGCTCCTCCATCACGCCAACACAGCTTTGGCTCTTGCCACCACAACCACAGCCTGCCCAGGCAGGCCAACACAGGCTGTGGACACTCAGGTGTTTGGTCAGGAACTCCAACCTGCACCAGGCAACGGAGCAGACCACTGTGATCCCCTTCAGGGGCTGGGCGTATGGTGGGTGGTGGGCGTATGGCGGTGGGAGCCATGATCAAAGGCTCCCAGGAGCCTTGTTGTGCTCAAATGCCCATCAGGGCAGTCTTGTCCGCTTCCCTACCCGGTGCATCCTCAAGTGCCACAGGTTTAGGTCCCTCCCACTCCAGCCAGAGAGAATTCCTCTCCATGCCACCCACCCCTTGATTTGGTTTAGGCCAGGCCAAGGCGGGGTTAGTAGGAAGATTCCATCCAGTCATAATAACATTCAGTTTGATGTCACTCAAATTCTAAAGCTGACTAAACTGTTCAAACAGCTTTTATGGCCTATATTGGTCTTTGTGTCCCTTGCCTTTTGTTTGAGTGACTCAGTCCTTTCCCTGCCCTTGTGCTCTCCCTATTTCCTACCTTCCTTCCTCCCTTCCTGGTTTTTCTCCTTTTCTTCTTCCTTCTTTTCTACCTCCCTCCATCCCTCCAACTTTGCCTTCCTCCCTTCCAACTTTCTCTCTCCCTTCCCTTCCTTCTCTTTTCTTGCAAGTGTTTGGGGTGAAAGTCCATGGCAGGCCAGCCCCAAGCTAGGCAAGGTCACTGCCACTGAGCTACAACATCCCCAGACCTGCTGCCACTTCCTATGCAAGTAATTTGAATTATCTCTAAAGAGAAACTCTCACATGAGTCTACTTTCAAAGTAATTTCAGAAGAGTTGCTAACATGGGCATAAATCAGTCATGACAAGTCATTTTTGAAAAGCACGGCACAGCTAATGTTCCTCAGAAGAAGGAGTTGAGAACTTTAGTTGGTTTTCAGGTCAGCATTTCTAGACTAGTACAAACCCTCCTAATCCTGATCTCTCCTTAGTCCTATGATTTCTTTAAGTGTCCCCTTTGCTCCTGTTCATGGAGTCATGTGTACAGAAATTATACCTGGTTCTATTGAACTCTACTTAATTCTTTCTCACCTCTGTGCTCCTTTTGTCAAGTCACTCCTCAACACTTACTGTAACCCTTTCAATTTTTTGTCCATTTTCATTTAAAAAACTCTTTCAAAAATTGAACCATTTCGCATGCAGATACAGTCTTCTTGATCTGCTATTAATCCCCCACTACTGACATTGTAAGTTATTGAAATGTACACTTCCAGACCGTTTTCAGATTTTTGATTTCTGTATATCTATCTGTCTATCTATTTACAAACATAACATGGTATTCTGAGAGTATCGTTCTGCTTTTGGAGCTCTACATTGTGTTTTTCAGAAGCAGGCCTATTACACAGAGATGAATCCATGTTACCTAGATTGAGTTCAAACCGGAATGTGCACTCAGATTCCCATTATATTGTTCTACCTACTAATGGACAGTTCAGTTATATCCAGACCTCACCACCTCCCCCATTAAGTAAAACCCTTGTGAAGAGACATGTAGATGCCTTTATGAACATATTGATAATTTTTCATGGCAGTGTTTTCCAAAAACCAGTTAGTAAAATCAATTTATTCCTTTGCAGCCTGAAATTACCTTCATTCCAGTTTACTGGTATAAGAACCGCAGTATATCAGCAACAATTCTCCAATAGTAGTTCAGGCAGAAGTCATTCTAGATAACAATCAGTGCCGGATCCTCCATGTATTTTACACAGCCCATGACAGGGGACATCCGTCCACTCGTTTAGAACAACTGATGTTTTACGCTGGCCATTTAGGTTTATTTAAAGGATTGGTTAGAAAACAGGTGAGACAGACTGATTAGATTCAGTATGTATGTTGGCTTTGTTTTTCTAGGCCTGAATTTTTCACATTTCAATTAATTGTAGGTTAAGTAGCAGGCAGATTCTTCACTGGGCTTCAAATGTGATAAAGTTGCTTCTTATTTTTAAGAAGGCCGTTGCAATCCTGCATTTATTTTACACCTCAGTGCTTGTTTTACACACAAGCACACACGCCCACACACCACACACACCAACAAACACACAAACACATAATTAGAGCACATTTAACACTCAAATAAAGCTTTACCTACTAATTCATAACTAGGGTATTTTTTTAATAAGTATTGTGTCTTGGTCTCTACTGGGGAAACATTGTTCAATGTGAGTTCTCTGGTTTGTTGCAGGGCAGTGAATGTTCACTTGTTGGCAATGATATAGAAATGGGGTGTAAGAGTTTAAAAGTTTTTACAGTAGGTAGGCAGAGTCAGAGTATGGAATCTAACAATAAGAAATTGGAGAATTTCCTCTTTGTTTCTTCATTTCAATCTCCTAATAATTCATGTATATTTTCCAAAAGTCTCCCAGAAAACAAGGACTAGGTCAATCCACATATCAGTGAACCATAGCAGAATGCGATTCTGAATTTCATATAAACAGTCATAAAATCCAAAAGACAGGTGCTGGGGTTTTGGCTCAGCACTAGAGTGCTGGCTTCACACTTTCAAAGGTCCTGAGTTGGATCCCCAACACCATGTGTGAAAGGAATGAATGAACCAATGCATGAGTGTATGATGAATGAATTAAAGGTATCAGGAGGAGGAGGAAGAGGAGGAGGAGGAGGAGGAGGAGAAATAGAAGAAGATGATGAGTAATTTGACAGAAGGGAAAAAGGGGAGGAGAGTGAGTTTAAAGTGTGGTTTCCAATTCCCAAACGTTGAATTACAGCAGACGGGATAGAGAGAGAAGATGGGAGGGCAGGAGAGGGGGTATAGTAGAGGCCAGAAAAGGTAGCAGAATACAACAGTTACTAATATGGCATTTTGTAAAAACGTGGATGTGTAAACAATGAAAATGTTTTTCTAGGCCTGAATTTTTCACATTTCAATTAATTGTAGGTTAAGCATCAGGCAGATTCTTCACTGGGCTTCAAATGTGATAAAGTTGCTTCTTATTTTTAAGAAGGCCGTTGCAATCCTGCATTTATTTTACACCTCAGTGCTTGTTTTACACACAAGCACACACGCCCACACACCACACACACCAACAAACACACAAGCACATAATTAGAGCACAATTAACACTCAAATACAGCTTTACCTACTAATTCATAACTAGGGTATTTTTTTAATAAGTATTGTATCTTGGTCTCTACTGGGGAAACATTGTTCAATGTGAGTTCTCTGGTTTGTTTTAGGGCAGTGAATGTTCACTTGTTGGCAATGATATAGAAATGGGGAGTAAGAGTTTAAAAGTTTTTACAGTAGGTAGGCAGAGTCACAGTATGGAATCTAAGAATAAGAAATTGGGGAATTTCCTCTTTGTTTCTTCATTTCAATCTCCTAATAATTCATGTATATTTTCCAAAAGTCTCCCAGAAAACAAGGACTAGGTCAATCCACATATCAGTGAACCATAGCAGAATGCGATTCTGAATTTCATATAAACAGTCATAAAATCCAAAAGACAGGTGCTGGGGTTTTGGCTCAGCACTAGAGTGCTGGCTTCACACTTTCAAAGGTCCTGAGTTGGATCCCCAACACCATGTGTGAAAGGAATGAATGAACCAATGCATGAGTGTATGATGAATGAATTAAAGGTATCAGGAGGAGGAGGAAGAGGAGGAGAAGGAGGAGAAATAGAAGAAGATGATGAGTAATTTGACAGAAGGGAAAAAGGAGAGGAGAGTGAGTTTAAAGTGTGGTTTCCAATTCCCAAACGTTCAATTACAGCAGACGGGATAGAGAGAGAAGATGGGAGGGCAGGAGAGGGGATATAGTAGAGGCCAGAAAAGGTAGCAGAATACAACAGTTACTAATATGGCATTTTGTAAAAACGTGGATGTGTAAACAATGTGATTGTGCAATCTGAATATGGGGTCAATATGGGAGTTCATAACTCACTTGAGTCTAATGTAGGAAATATGGTATCTCAAGAGCTATGTAAGGTTTTAAGCAACCAATATAAAAAAGAGGTCTTCATTTTTCTTTGTAGTTGAGATCTCCTGTTTCCGTGACATGTTTAGTTGTGTTCTCTCCTTTAGTCCTCCCATGCTCTAGTTATTCTGATATGGAAAAACTAGCTGAAATGCCCAACCAGTCTCTAAATCAGTGACACTTTTTCATTAAGCCTAAAGTCACTTTACATTTGCTACAGTCATACTAAATACACTTCTTTGTTGGGAGTTTAAAAGATATTTCCATCAGCTAGATTACAAGTACCTAGAACTCCCATTCTTGTTTATGTAAGAGTGGCTTCATCAGATTAAATGCTGTTCTCTGGAATGACATAAAATAGGAATAATTTACTCGTAAGATTCCTACGTAAACCATCTTTATTTACAAAATAGTATCTTAAGGATTATTGTTTCATTGAGCTTCAATTGGAGCCAAAGTATAGTCAATTACTGAAGTAAAAGCAGTTACTTAAAAACTAAAAATGAGAGATAAGTCAAATTACATTTGAAGAGAGAGCAACAGCATGAGGTTTCTTGTTTGGTTCTGGATGTTGAGTAACAGGCTCATTTGCAGGTGGAAGGAACCCTTCAGGGAACTCACTTGTACTTTCAGAATGGGGGTGTAGAGGGCTGAATTCCAGCTCTTGGGGGAAGATTGTGAGGAAAACCCCCTCCCTGCATAGACACTTCGCATTGGAAATGGAGTGGGTGGCGGGTCAGGTGGAACATAATCTCCAGGTTCCCAGACAAGTTTCCTGGGAGAGGTGGAGGAAAAAAAAGGTCCTCTTCTCATGAACTGACTCCTTGGGTCAACTGGAAGCAAGGCACCTCTGACTGGAGGGAAAGGTGCCAACACAGAGCCAGAGCCAGTTGCTTGGTTTTCAGCATGGAGAGGTGAATCAGGCACATCAGAGTCCAAAGGAGGCATATTAGGAATTCTGTGTTCTGCTGGTCCCGATGCTCTACCACAATTTGAGTAAAACCTATCTTGCCTTTGTAGAGGAAGACGTGCATCAGAAGAATATGGTTGGCCTGGCGGAGGGATCATCAGCCTGCTGGCCTGTTCCCCTGGAGGAGAGAGGGGCCCAGTCTGAGAAGGTGCTCTCTGAAAATCAGTGAACTTATGACAGCTGGATTCTCTTCCTTTACTGCTAGTCGCATGGTGCAGAGGATTCTCCAGGGCCCCTTGACCCTCCTCCTCCTCCCACTGGAGTGAAAGGTGAGAGTGTGAGTGGACCACTCTTTTCCAAATGAGGAGGTCTCCTTTCAGATGAAGGGTGACCTATTGGTGAGGGCCCATTTGGAGAAGGCTTTCTGCCCATTGCTGAGTTGGAAACATCCAGTGCATCATAGGGATCTTTTTCTACAAGTTCAAATCTAAGCTCCTTCTCAGTTAATTTTTGTCTGTTGCGTGCATTTTGTTTCCTGAAATAACTGAGGTTTCTTTCAGCAATCCGAGCTGCCAACTCACTAGCATGTGCTTCTTTCTCAGAGGAAATAATCTTCCCCAGACAGGAATGAATGGTACTCTGCAATTGTTCTTCAAGATATTGGGCTCTCTTTCTGTAGGTCTCCAGCTCTTTTATTGTATGGCTCATCTTTTCTTCGACTTTGGAAAGTTTCTCCTCTTGCTCCACATGGCAGTTTTCCTCCACTCTTAATTTCCTGTGCAGTTTCATCATATTTTCTTGATAGCGTTCCATCATGACTTTAAAGTTCTTCTGTAGGGTCTCATTCTCACTTTGCAGCTGTGCATTTTCTGACTGCAAGGATGCCTGTTCAGTCTGCAGACTTTTAAGGTGTTCTGTAAGGTCTTCCGTGGTTTTCTCCACTTCAGATGAGAAAGTACATTTTTGAATTCTTCCTCCTTCCAAGATTTCTAAGGAGGCCTTTAGCTTATCACCATAAACCAGGTTCCTCAAAGCTCCTTTGGACTCATCCTCCAAGTGAGCACCAATTTCGGGTTCACTCGTCTTTCCCAGTTCCAGGTGACCACCATCCCTTTGGGCTCCCAGGCTTGGAGAAGACCTATCCATCATCTTCAGCAAGCATTCACCCAGAGACTCCATGTGATTTTCTGTGTCCCTTAGAACTTGTTCTCCAGCTACTTTAGAGTCCTCCAATATGATTTTTGCTTTATATTGGACACCTCCTTGTTCCCTCTGTGCTTCAGCTTCTCCTTGTATTGTTGGTCTCTGCGTTTGCGGAAGTAGGGATCCTTCATTCAAAACCTCTTTGATTGCCAGCTTCAGTTCTTCCTCATTCACTTGAAAGAGTCTCCAGTTTGTTTTAGCTTCAGCTATTTGTGATCTGAGGGATTCAGATTCACCTTGGAGGGACTGTATCCTTCTTGATAGGTGCGCCATCGTTTCATCCTCTTGACCATGTTGAGCCTTCTGTGCTTTGAGCTCTTCTTCTAGAAAGAGCACTTCAACGCCATGGCTGGATTCGGACCTATGCAGCTTTTCGTCGGTTGCCTCCAGCTGTCGTGCTTCCCTTGAACCCTTCTCAAACCTGCAATCCTTTAAAGGTGATTCTAAGCCTTCATGTTCTTTTTCAACAAGGCTCACTTTTTCAAGAAGTCCACATTTTGCCTCAATAAGTCCAGCAAGATTTAGAGCCAGCCTTTTTTCTCTTCCCACGTAAAGGCTGCTACGAACCGACTGAAAACCTCTCCAGAAAAGTGAGAGAACAGCGGAAAATCCAAGAGCTGTACACATCACCAACTCCCAAGGAAAGCCATAAGGAAGATGGCCTGGCTTCATGTCTTCGGACAATGCTGCCACAACCCTGGGTGCTTCTTCCAGAACCACCCACTAGTATGGCTGAGAGGCAGCCCTTCGCTCCTCCATCACGCCAACACAGCTTTGGCTCTTGCCACCACAACCACAGCCTGCCCAGGCAGGCCAACACAGGCTGTGGACACTCAGGTGTTTGGTCAGGAACTCCAACCTGCACCAGGCAACGGAGCAGACCACTGTGATCCCCTTCAGGGGCTGGGCGTATGGTGGGTGGTGGGCGTATGGCGGTGGGAGCCATGATCAAAGGCTCCCAGGAGCCTTGTTGTGCTCAAATGCCCATCAGGGCAGTCTTGTCCGCTTCCCTACCCGGTGCATCCTCAAGTGCCACAGGTTTAGGTCCCTCCCACTCCAGCCAGAGAGAATTCCTCTCCATGCCACCCACCCCTTGATTTGGTTTAGGCCAGGCCAAGGCGGGGTTAGTAGGAAGATTCCATCCAGTCATAATAACATTCAGTTTGATGTCACTCAAATTCTAAAGCTGACTAAACTGTTCAAACAGCTTTTATGGCCTATATTGGTCTTTGTGTCCCTTGCCTTTTGTTTGAGTGACTCAGTCCTTTCCCTGCCCTTGTGCTCTCCCTATTTCCTACCTTCCTTCCTCCCTTCCTGGTTTTTCTCCTTTTCTTCTTCCTTCTTTTCTACCTCCCTCCATCCCTCCAACTTTGCCTTCCTCCCTTCCAACTTTCTCTCTCCCTTCCCTTCCTTCTCTTTTCTTGCAAGTGTTTGGGGTGAAAGTCCATGGCAGGCCAGCCCCAAGCTAGGCAAGGTCACTGCCACTGAGCTACAACATCCCCAGACCTGCTGCCACTTCCTATGCAAGTAATTTGAATTATCTCTAAAGAGAAACTCTCACATGAGTCTACTTTCAAAGTAATTTCAGAAGAGTTGCTAACATGGGCATAAATCAGTCATGACAAGTCATTTTTGAAAAGCACGGCACAGCTAATGTTCCTCAGAAGAAGGAGTTGAGAACTTTAGTTTTTTTTCAGGTCAGCATTTCTAGACTAGTACAAAGCCTCCTAATCCTGATCTCTCCTTAGTCCTATGATTTCTTTAAGTGTCCCCTTTGCTCCTGTTCATGGAGTCATGTGTACAGAAATTATACCTGGTTCTATTGAACTCTACTTAATTCTTTCTCACCTCTGTGCTCCTTTTGTCAAGTCACTCCTCAACACTTACTGTAACCCTTTCAATTTTTTGTCCATTTTCATTTAAAAAACTCTTTCAAAAATTGAACCATTTCGCATGCAGATACAGTCTTCTTGATCTGCTATTAATCCCCCACTACTGACATTGTAAGTTATTGAAATGTACACTTCCAGACCGTTTTCAGATTTTTGATTTCTGTATATCTATCTGTCTATCTATTTACAAACATAACATGGTATTCTGAGAGTATCGTTCTGCTTTTGGAGCTCTACATTGTGTTTTTCAGAAGCAGGCCTATTACACAGAGATGAATCCATGTTACCTAGATTGAGTTCAAACCGGAATGTGCACTCAGATTCCCATTATATTGTTCTACCTACTAATGGACAGTTCAGTTATATCCAGACCTCACCACCTCCCCCATTAAGTAAAACCCTTGTGAAGAGACATGTAGATGCCTTTATGAACATATTGATAATTTTTCATGGCAGTGTTTTCCAAAAACCAGTTAGTAAAATCAATTTATTCCTTTGCAGCCTGAAATTACCTTCATTCCAGTTTACTGGTATAAGAACCGCAGTATATCAGCAACAATTCTCCAATAGTAGTTCAGGCAGAAGTCATTCTAGATAACAATCAGTGCCGGATCCTCCATGTATTTTACACAGCCCATGACAGGGGACATCCGTCCACTCGTTTAGAACAACTGATGTTTTACGCTGGCCATTTAGGTTTATTTAAAGGATTGGTTAGAAAACAGGTGAGACAGACTGATTAGATTCAGTATGTATGTTGGCTTTGTTTTTCTAGGCCTGAATTTTTCACATTTCAATTAATTGTAGGTTAAGTAGCAGGCAGATTCTTCACTGGGCTTCAAATGTGATAAAGTTGCTTCTTATTTTTAAGAAGGCCGTTGCAATCCTGCATTTATTTTACACCTCAGTGCTTGTTTTACACACAAGCACACACGCCCACACACCACACACACCAACAAACACACAAACACATAATTAGAGCACATTTAACACTCAAATAAAGCTTTACCTACTAATTCATAACTAGGGTATTTTTTTAATAAGTATTGTGTCTTGGTCTCTACTGGGGAAACATTGTTCAATGTGAGTTCTCTGGTTTGTTGCAGGGCAGTGAATGTTCACTTGTTGGCAATGATATAGAAATGGGGTGTAAGAGTTTAAAAGTTTTACAGTAGGTAGGCAGAGTCAGAGTATGGAATCTAACAATAAGAAATTGGGGAATTTCCTCTTTGTTTCTTCATTTCAATCTCCTAATAATTCATGTATATTTTCCAAAAGTCTCCCAGAAAACAAGGACTAGGTCAATCCACATATCAGTGAACCATAGCAGAATGCGATTCTGAATTTCATATAAACAGTCATAAAATCCAAAAGACAGGTGCTGGGGTTTTGGCTCAGCACTAGAGTGCTGGCTTCACACTTTCAAAGGTCCTGAGTTGGATCCCCAACACCATGTGTGAAAGGAATGAATGAACCAATGCATGAGTGTATGATGAATGAATTAAAGGTATCAGGAGGAGGAGGAAGAGGAGGAGGAGGAGGAGGAGGAGAAATAGAAGAAGATGATGAGTAATTTGACAGAAGGGAAAAAGGGGAGGAGAGTGAGTTTAAAGTGTGGTTTCCAATTCCCAAACGTTGAATTACAGCAGACGGGATAGAGAGAGAAGATGGGAGGGCAGGAGAGGGGGTATAGTAGAGGCCAGAAAAGGTAGCAGAATACACAGTTACTAATATGGCATTTTGTAAAAACGTGGATGTGTAAACAATGAAAATGTTTTTCTAGGCCTGAATTTTTCACATTTCAATTAATTGTAGGTTAAGCATCAGGCAGATTCTTCACTGGGCTTCAAATGTGATAAAGTTGCTTCTTATTTTTAAGAAGGCCGTTGCAATCCTGCATTTATTTTACACCTCAGTGCTTGTTTTACACACAAGCACACACGCCCACACACCACACACACCAACAAACACACAAGCACATAATTAGAGCACAATTAACACTCAAATACAGCTTTACCTACTAATTCATAACTAGGGTATTTTTTTAATAAGTATTGTATCTTGGTCTCTACTGGGGAAACATTGTTCAATGTGAGTTCTCTGGTTTGTTTTAGGGCAGTGAATGTTCACTTGTTGGCAATGATATAGAAATGGGGAGTAAGAGTTTAAAAGTTTTTACAGTAGGTAGGCAGAGTCACAGTATGGAATCTAAGAATAAGAAATTGGGGAATTTCCTCTTTGTTTCTTCATTTCAATCTCCTAATAATTCATGTATATTTTCCAAAAGTCTCCCAGAAAACAAGGACTAGGTCAATCCACATATCAGTGAACCATAGCAGAATGCGATTCTGAATTTCATATAAACAGTCATAAAATCCAAAAGACAGGTGCTGGGGTTTTGGCTCAGCACTAGAGTGCTGGCTTCACACTTTCAAAGGTCCTTAGTTGGATCCCCAACACCATGTGTGAAAGGAATGAATGAACCAATGCATGAGTGTATGATGAATGAATTAAAGGTATCAGGAGGAGGAGGAAGAGGAGGAGAAGGAGGAGAAATAGAAGAAGATGATGAGTAATTTGACAGAAGGGAAAAAGGAGAGGAGAGTGAGTTTAAAGTGTGGTTTCCAATTCCCAAACGTTCAATTACAGCAGACGGGATAGAGAGAGAAGATGGGAGGGCAGGAGAGGGGATATAGTAGAGGCCAGAAAAGGTAGCAGAATACAACAGTTACTAATATGGCATTTTGTAAAAACGTGGATGTGTAAACAATGTGATTGTGCAATCTGAATATGGGGTCAATATGGGAGTTCATAACTCACTTGAGTCTAATGTAGGAAATATGGTATCTCAAGAGCTATGTAAGGTTTTAAGCAACCAATATAAAAAAGAGGTCTTCATTTTTCTTTGTAGTTGAGATCTCCTGTTTCCGTGACATGTTTAGTTGTGTTCTCTCCTTTAGTCCTCCCATGCTCTAGTTATTCTGATATGGAAAAACTAGCTGAAATGCCCAACCAGTCTCTAAATCAGTGACACTTTTTCATTAAGCCTAAAGTCACTTTACATTTGCTACAGTCATACTAAATACACTTCTTTGTTGGGAGTTTAAAAGATATTTCCATCAGCTAGATTACAAGTACCTAGAACTCCCATTCTTGTTTATGTAAGAGTGGCTTCATCAGATTAAATGCTGTTCTCTGGAATGACATAAAATAGGAATAATTTACTCGTAAGATTCCTACGTAAACCATCTTTATTTACAAAATAGTATCTTAAGGATTATTGTTTCATTGAGCTTCAATTGGAGCCAAAGTATAGTCAATTACTGAAGTAAAAGCAGTTACTTAAAAACTAAAAATGAGAGATAAGTCAAATTACATTTGAAGAGAGAGCAACAGCATGAGGTTTCTTGTTTGGTTCTGGATGTTGAGTAACAGGCTCATTTGCAGGTGGAAGGAACCCTTCAGGGAACTCACTTGTACTTTCAGAATGGGGGTGTAGAGGGCTGAATTCCAGCTCTTGGGGGAAGATTGTGAGGAAAACCCCCTCCCTGCATAGACACTTCGCATTGGAAATGGAGTGGGTGGCGGGTCAGGTGGAACATAATCTCCAGGTTCCCAGACAAGTTTCCTGGGAGAGGTGGAGGAAAAAAAAGGTCCTCTTCTCATAAACTGACTCCTTGGGTCAACTGGAAGCAAGGCACCTCTGACTGGAGGGAAAGGTGCCAACACAGAGCCAGAGCCAGTTGCTTGGTTTTCAGCATGGAGAGGTGAATCAGGCACATCAGAGTCCAAAGGAGGCATATTAGGAATTCTGTGTTCTGCTGGTCCCGATGCTCTACCACAATTTGAGTAAAACCTATCTTGCCTTTGTAGAGGAAGACGTGCATCAGAAGAATATGGTTGGCCTGGAGGAGGGATCATCAGCCTGCTGGCCTGTTCCCCTGGAGGAGAGAGGGGCCCAGTCTGAGAAGGTGCTCTCTGAAAATCAGTGAACTTATGACAGCTGGATTCTCTTCCTTTACTGCTAGTCGCATGGTGCAGAGGATTCTCCAGGGCCCCTTGACCCTCCTCCTCCTCCCACTGGAGTGAAAGGTGAGAGTGTGAGTGGACCACTCTTTTCCAAATGAGGAGGTCTCCTTTCAGATGAAGGGTGACCTATTGGTGAGGGCCCATTTGGAGAAGGCTTTCTGCCCATTGCTGAGTTGGAAACATCCAGTGAATCATAGGGATCTTTTTCTACAAGTTCAAATCTAAGCTCCTTCTCAGTTAATTTTTGTCTGTTGCGTGCATTTTGTTTCCTGAAATAACTGAGGTTTCTTTCAGCAATCCGAGCTGCCAACTCACTAGCATGTGCTTCTTTCTCAGAGGAAATAATCTTCCCCAGACAGGAATGAATGGTACTCTGCAATTGTTCTTCAAGATATTGGGCTCTCTTTCTGTAGGTCTCCAGCTCTTTTATTGTATGGCTCATCTTTTCTTCGACTTTGGAAAGTTTCTCCTCTTGCTCCACACGGTAGTTTTCCTCCACTCTTAATTTCCTGTGCAGTTTCATCATATTTTCTTGATAGCGTTCCATCATGACTTTAAAGTTCTTCTGTAGGGTCTCATTCTCACTTTGCAGCTGTGCATTTTCTGACTGCAAGGATGCCTGTTCAGTCTGCAGACTTTTAAGGTGTTCTGTAAGGTCTTCCGTGGTTTTCTCCACTTCAGATGAGAAAGTACATTTTTGAATTCTTCCTCCTTCCAAGATTTCTAAGGAGGCCTTTAGCTTATCACCATAAACCAGGTTCCTCAAAGCTCCTTTGGACTCATCCTCCAAGTGAGCACCAATTTCGGGTTCACTCGTCTTTCCCAGTTCCAGGTGACCACCATCCCTTTGGGCTCCCAGGCTTGGAGAAGACCTATCCATCATCTTCAGCAAGCATTCACCCAGAGACTCCATGTGATTTTCTGTGTCCCTTAGAACTTGTTCTCCAGCTACTTTAGAGTCCTCTAATATGATTTTTGCTTTATATTGGACACCTCCTTGTTCCCTCTGTGCTTCAGCTTCTCCTTGTATTGTTGGTCTCTGCGTTTGCGGAAGTAGGGATCCTTCATTCAAAACCTCTTTGATTGCCAGCTTCAGTTCTTCCTCATTCACTTGAAAGAGTCTCCAGTTTGTTTTAGCTTCAGCTATTTGTGATCTGAGGGATTCAGATTCACCTTGGAGGGACTGTATCCTTCTTGATAGGTGCGCCATCGTTTCATCCTCTTGACCATGTTGAGCCTTCTGTGCTTTGAGCTCTTCTTCTAGAAAGAGCACTTCAACGCCATGGCTGGATTCGGACCTATGCAGCTTTTCGTCGGTTGCCTCCAGCTGTCGTGCTTCCCTTGAACCCTTCTCAAACCTGCAATCCTTTAAAGGTGATTCTAAGCCTTCATGTTCTTTTTCAACAAGGCTCACTTTTTCAAGAAGTCCACATTTTGCCTCAATAAGTCCAGCAAGATTTAGAGCCAGCCTTTTTTCTCTTCCCACGTAAAGGCTGCTACGAACCGACTGAAAACCTCTCCAGAAAAGTGAGAGAACAGCGGAAAATCCAAGAGCTGTACACATCACCAACTCAAAAGGAAAGCCATAAGGAAGATGGCCTGGCTTCATGTCTTCGGACAATGCTGCCACAACCCTGGGTGCTTCTTCCAGAACCACCCACTAGTATGGCTGAGAGGCAGCCCTTGGCTCCTCCATCACGCCAACACAGCTTTGACTCTTGCCACCACAACCACAGCCTGCCCAGGCAGGCCAACACAGGCTGTGGACACTCAGGTGTTTGGTCAGGAACTCCAACCTGCACCAGGCAACGGAGCAGACCACTGTGATCCCCTTCAGGGGCTGGGCGTATGGTGGGTGGTGGGCGTATGGCGGTGGGAGCCATGATCAAAGGCTCCCAGGAGCCTTGTTGTGCTCAAATGCCCATCAGGGCAGTCTTGTCCGCTTCCCTACACGGTGCATCCTCAAGTGCCACAGGTTTAGGTCCCTCCCACTCCAGCCAGAGAGAATTCCTCTCCATGCCACCCACCCCTTGATTTGGTTTAGGCCAGGCCAAGGCGGGGTTAGTAGGAAGATTCCATCCAGTCATAATAACATTCAGTTTGATGTTACTCAAATTCTAAAGCTGACTAAACTGTTCAAACAGCTTTTATGGCCTATATTGGTCTTTGTGTCCCTTGCCTTTTGTTTGAGTGACTCAGTCCTTTCCCTGCCCTTGTGCTCTCCCTATTTCCTACCTTCCTTCCTCCCTTCCTGGTTTTTCTCCTTTTCTTCTTCCTTCTTTTCTACCTCCCTCCATCCCTCCAACTTTGCCTTCCTCCCTTCCAACTTTCTCTCTCCCTTCCCTTCCTTCTCTTTTCTTGCAAGTGTTTGGGGTGAAAGTCCATGGCAGGCCAGCCCCAAGCTAGGCAAGGTCACTGCCACTGAGCTACAACATCCCCAGACCTGCTGCCACTTCCTATGCAAGTAATTTGAATTATCTCTAAAGAGAAACTCTCACATGAGTCTACTTTCAAAGTAATTTCAGAAGAGTTGCTAACATGGGCATAAATCAGTCATGACAAGTCATTTTTGAAAAGCACGGCACAGCTAATGTTCCTCAGAAGAAGGAGTTGAGAACTTTAGTTGGTTTTCAGGTCAGCATTTCTAGACTAGTACAAACCCTCCTAATCCTGATCTCTCCTTAGTCCTATGATTTCTTTAAGTGTCCCCTTTGCTCCTGTTCATGGAGTCATGTGTACAGAAATTATACCTGGTTCTATTGAACTCTACTTAGTTCTTTCTCACCTCTGTGCTCCTTTTGTCAAGTCACTCCTCAACACTTACTGTAACCCTTTCAATTTTTTGTCCATTTTCATTTAAAAAACTCTTTCAAAAATTGAACCATTTCGCATGCAGATACAGTCTTCTTGATCTGCTATTAATCCCCCACTACTGACATTGTAAGTTATTGAAATGTACACTTCCAGACCGTTTTCAGATTTTTGATTTCTGTATATCTATCTGTCTATCTATTTACAAACATAACATGGTATTCTGAGAGTATCGTTCTGCTTTTGGAGCTCTACATTGTGTTTTTCAGAAGCAGGCCTATTACACAGAGATGAATCCATGTTACCTAGATTGAGTTCAAACCGGAATGTGCACTCAGATTCCCATTATATTGTTCTACCTACTAATGGACAGTTCAGTTATATCCAGACCTCACCACCTCCCCCATTAAGTAAAACCCTTGTGAAGAGACATGTAGATGCCTTTATGAACATATTGATAATTTTTCATGGCAGTGTTTTCCAAAAACCAGTTAGTAAAATCAATTTATTCCTTTGCAGCCTGAAATTACCTTCATTCCAGTTTACTGGTATAAGAACCGCAGTATATCAGCAACAATTCTCCAATAGTAGTTCAGGCAGAAGTCATTCTAGATAACAATCAGTGCCGGATCCTCCATGTATTTTACACAGCCCATGACAGGGGACATCCGTCCACTCGTTTAGAACAACTGATGTTTTACGCTGGCCATTTAGGTTTATTTAAAGGATTGGTTAGAAAACAGGTGAGACAGACTGATTAGATTCAGTATGTATGTTGGCTTTGTTTTTCTAGGCCTGAATTTTTCACATTTCAATTAATTGTAGGTTAAGTAGCAGGCAGATTCTTCACTGGGCTTCAAATGTGATAAAGTTGCTTCTTATTTTTAAGAAGGCCGTTGCAATCCTGCATTTATTTTACACCTCAGTGCTTGTTTTACACACAAGCACACACGCCCACACACCACACACACCAACAAACACACAAACACATAATTAGAGCACATTTAACACTCAAATAAAGCTTTACCTACTAATTCATAACTAGGGTATTTTTTTAATAAGTATTGTGTCTTGGTCTCTATTGGGGAAACATTGTTCAATGTGAGTTCTCTGGTTTGTTGCAGGGCAGTGAATGTTCACTTGTTGGCAATGATATAGAAATGGGGTGTAAGAGTTTAAAAGTTTTTACAGTAGGTAGGCAGAGTCAGAGTATGGAATCTAACAATAAGAAATTGGGGAATTTCCTCTTTGTTTCTTCATTTCAATCTCCTAATAATTCATGTATATTTTCCAAAAGTCTCCCAGAAAACAAGGACTAGGTCAATCCACATATCAGTGAACCATAGCAGAATGCGATTCTGAATTTCATATAAACAGTCATAAAATCCAAAAGACAGGTGCTGGGGTTTTGGCTCAGCACTAGAGTGCTGGCTTCACACTTTCAAAGGTCCTGAGTTGGATCCCCAACACCATGTGTGAAAGGAATGAATGAACCAATGCATGAGTGTATGATGAATGAATTAAAGGTATCAGGAGGAGGAGGAAGAGGAGGAGGAGGAGGAGGAGGAGAAATAGAAGAAGATGATGAGTAATTTGACAGAAGGGAAAAAGGGGAGGAGAGTGAGTTTAAAGTGTGGTTTCCAATTCCCAAACGTTGAATTACAGCAGACGGGATAGAGAGAGAAGATGGGAGGGCAGGAGAGGGGGTATAGTAGAGGCCAGAAAAGGTAGCAGAATACAACAGTTACTAATATGGCATTTTGTAAAAACGTGGATGTGTAAACAATGAAAATGTTTTTCTAGGCCTGAATTTTTCACATTTCAATTAATTGTAGGTTAAGCATCAGGCAGATTCCTCACTGGGCTTCAAATGTGATAAAGTTGCTTCTTATTTTTAAGAAGGCCGTTGCAATCCTGCATTTATTTTACACCTCAGTGCTTGTTTTACACACAAGCACACACGCCCACACACCACACACACCAACAAACACACAAACACATAATTAGAGCACATTTAACACTCAAATAAAGCTTTACCTACTAATTCATAAGTAGGGTATTTTTTTAATAAGTATTGTGTCTTGGTCTCTACTGGGGAAACATTGTTCAATGTGAGTTCTCTGGTTTGTTGTAGGGCAGTGAATGTTCACTTTTTGGCAATGATATAGAAATGGGGAGTAAGAGTTTAAAAGTTTTTACAGTAGGTAGGCAGAGTCAGAGTATGGAATCTAAGAATAAGAAATTGGGGAATTTCCTCTTTGTTTCTTCATTTCAATCTCCTAATAATTCATGTATATTTTCCAAAAGTCTCCCAGAAAACAAGGACTAGGTCAATCCACATATCAGTGAACCATAGTAGAATGCGATTCTGAATTTCATATAAACAGTCATAAAATCCAAAAGACAGGTGCTGGGGTTTTGGCTCAGCACTAGAGTGCTGGCTTCACACTCTCAAAGGTCCTGAGTTGGATCCCCAACACCATGTGTGAAAGGAATGAATGAACCAATGCATGAGTGTATGATGAATGAATTAAAGGTATCAGGAGGAGGAGGAAGAGGAGGAGGAGGAGGAGAAATAGAAGAAGATGATGAGTAATTTGACAGAAGGGAAAAAGGGGAGGAGAGTGAGTTTAAAGTGTGGTTTCCAATTCCCAAATGTTCAATTACAGCAGACGGGATAGAGAGAGAAGATGGGAGGGCAGGAGAGGGGATATAGTAGAGGCCAGAAAAGGTAGCAGAATACAACAGTTACTAATATGGCATTTTGTAAAAACGTGGATGTGTAAACAATGTGATTGTGCAATCTGAATATGGGGTCAAAATGGGAGTTCATAACTCACTTGAGTCTAATGTAGGAAATATGGTATCTCAAGAGCTATGTAAGGTTTTAAGCAACCAATATAAAAAAAGAGGTCTTCATTTTTCTTTGTAGTTGAGATCTCCTGTTTCCGTGACATGTTTAGTTGTGTTCTCTCCTTTAGTCCTCCCATGCTCTAGTTATTCTGATATGGAAAAACTAGCTGAAATGCCCAACCAGTCTCTAAATCAGTGACACTTTTTCATTAAGCCTAAAGTCACTTTACATTTGCTACAGTCATACTAAATACACTTCTTTGTTGGGAGTTTAAAAGATATTTCCATCAGCTAGATTACAAGTACCTAGAACTCCCATTCTTGTTTATGTAAGAGTGGCTTCATCAGATTAAATGCTGTTCTCTGGAATGACATAAAATAGGAATAATTTACTCGTAAGATTCCTACGTAAACCATCTTTATTTACAAAATAGTATCTTAAGGATTATTGTTTCATTGAGCTTCAATTGGAGCCAAAGTATAGTCAATTACTGAAGTAAAAGCAGTTACTTAAAAACTAAAAATGAGAGATAAGTCAAATTACATTTGAAGAGAGAGCAACAGCATGAGGTTTCTTGTTTGGTTCTGGATGTTGAGTAACAGGCTCATTTGCAGGTGGAAGGAACCCTTCAGGGAACTCACTTGTACTTTCAGAATGGGGGTGTAGAGGGCTGAATTCCAGCTCTTGGGGGAAGATTGTGAGGAAAACCCCCTCCCTGCATAGACACTTCGCATTGGAAATGGAGTGGGTGGCGGGTCAGGTGGAACATAATCTCCAGGTTCCCAGACAAGTTTCCTGGGAGAGGTGGAGGAAAAAAAAGGTCCTCTTCTCATGAACTGACTCCTTGGGTCAACTGGAAGCAAGGCACCTCTGACTGGAGGGAAAGGTCCCAACACAGAGCCAGAGCCAGTTGCTTGGTTTTCAGCATGGAGAGGTGAATCAGGCACATCAGAGTCCAAAGGAGGCATATTAGGAATTCTGTGTTCTGCTGGTCCCGATGCTCTACCACAATTTGAGTAAAACCTATCTTGCCTTTGTAGAGGAAGACGTGCATCAGAAGAATATGGTTGGCCTGGCGGAGGGATCATCAGCCTGCTGGCCTGTTCCCCTGGAGGAGAGAGGGGCCCAGTCTGAGAAGGTGCTCTCTGAAAATCAGTGAACTTATGACAGCTGGATTCTCTTCCTTTACTGCTAGTCGCATGGTGCAGAGGATTCTCCAGGGCCCCTTGACCCTCCTCCTCCTCCCACTGGAGTGAAAGGTGAGAGTGTGAGTGGACCACTCTTTTCCAAATGAGGAGGTCTCCTTTCAGATGAAGGGTGACCTATTGGTGAGGGCCCATTTGGAGAAGGCTTTCTGCCCATTGCTGAGTTGGAAACATCCAGTGCATCATAGGGATCTTTTTCTACAAGTTCAAATCTAAGCTCCTTCTCAGTTAATTTTTGTCTGTTGCGTGCATTTTGTTTCCTGAAATAACTGAGGTTTCTTTCAGCAATCCGAGCTGCCAACTCACTAGCATGTGCTTCTTTCTCAGAGGAAATAATCTTCCCCAGACAGGAATGAATGGTACTCTGCAATTGTTCTTCAAGATATTGGGCTCTCTTTCTGTAGGTCTCCAGCTCTTTTATTGTATGGCTCATCTTTTCTTCGACTTTGGAAAGTTTCTCCTCTTGCTCCACACGGTAGTTTTCCTCCACTCTTAATTTCCTGTGCAGTTTCATCATATTTTCTTGATAGCGTTCCATCATGACTTTCAAGTTCTTCTGTAGGGTCTCATTCTCACTTTGCAGCTGTGCATTTTCTGACTGCAAGGATGCCTGTTCAGTCTGCAGACTTTTAAGGTGTTCTGTAAGGTCTTCCGTGGTTTTCTCCACTTCAGATGAGAAAGTACATTTTTGAATTCTTCCTCCTTCCAAGATTTCTAAGGAGGCCTTTAGCTTATCACCATAAACCAGGTTCCTCAAAGCTCCTTTGGACTCATCCTCCAAGTGAGCACCAATTTCGGGTTCACTCGTCTTTCCCAGTTCCAGGTGACCACCATCCCTTTGGGCTCCCAGGCTTGGAGAAGACCTATCCATCATCTTCAGCAAGCATTCACCCAGAGACTCCATGTGATTTTCTGTGTCCCTTAGAACTTGTTCTCCAGCTACTTTAGAGTCCTCTAATATGATTTTTGCTTTATATTGGACACCTCCTTGTTCCCTCTGTGCTTCAGCTTCTCCTTGTATTGTTGGTCTCTGCGTTTGCGGAAGTAGGGATCCTTCATTCAAAACCTCTTTGATTGCCAGCTTCAGTTCTTCCTCATTCACTTGAAAGAGTCTCCAGTTTGTTTTAGCTTCAGCTATTTGTGATCTGAGGGATTCAGATTCACCTTGGAGGGACTGTATCCTTCTTGATAGGTGCGCCATCGTTTCATCCTCTTGACCATGTTGAGCCTTCTGTGCTTTGAGCTCTTCTTCTAGAAAGAGCACTTCAACGCCATGGCTGGATTCGGACCTATGCAGCTTTTCGTCGGTTGCCTCCAGCTGTCGTGCTTCCCTTGAACCCTTGTCAAACCTGCAATCCTTTAAAGGTGATTCTAAGCCTTCATGTTCTTTTTCAACAAGGCTCACTTTTTCAAGAAGTCCACATTTTGCCTCAATAAGTCCAGCAAGATTTAGAGCCAGCCTTTTTTCTCTTCCCACGTAAAGCCTGCTACGAACCGACTGAAAACCTCTCCAGAAAAGTGAGAGAACAGCGGAAAATCCAAGAGCTGTACACATCACCAACTCCCAAGGAAAGCCATAAGGAAGATGGCCTGGCTTCATGTCTTCGGACAATGCTGCCACAACCCTGGGTGCTTCTTCCAGAACCACCCACTAGTATGGCTGAGAGGCAGCCCTTGGCTCCTCCATCACGCCAACACAGCTTTGGCTCTTGCCACCACAACCACAGCCTGCCCAGGCAGGCCAACACAGGCTGTGGACACTCAGGTGTTTGGTCAGGAACTCCAAGCTGCACCAGGCAACGGAGCAGACCACTGTGATCCCCTTCAGGGGCTGGGCGTATGGTGGGTGGTGGGCGTATGGCGGTGGGAGCCATGATCAAAGGCTCCCAGGAGCCTTGTTGTGCTCAAATGCCCATCAGGGCAGTCTTGTCCGCTTCCCTACCCGGTGCATCCTCAAGTGCCACAGGTTTAGGTCCCTCCCACTCCAGCCAGAGAGAATTCCTCTCCATGCCACCCACCCCTTGATTTGGTTTAGGCCAGGCCAAGGCGGGGTTAGTAGGAAGATTCCATCCAGTCATAATAACATTCAGTTTGATGTCACTCAAATTCTAAAGCTGACTAAACTGTTCAAACAGCTTTTATGGCCTATATTGGTCTTTGTGTCCCTTGCCTTTTGTGACTCAGTCCTTTCCCTGCCCTTGTGCTCTCCCTATTTCCTACCTTCCTTCCTCCCTTCCTGGTTTTTCTCCTTTTCTTCTTCCTTCTTTTCTACCTCACTCCATCCCTCCAACTTTGCCTTCCTCCCTTCCAACTTTCTCTCTCCCTTCCCTTCCTTCTCTTTTCTTGCAAGTGTTTGGGGTGAAAGTCCATGGCAGGCCAGCCCCAAGCTAGGCAAGGTCACTGCCACTGAGCTACAACATCCCCAGACCTGCTGCCACTTCCTATGCAAGTAATTTGAATTATCTCTAAAGAGAAACAATCACATGAGTCTACTTTCAAAGTAATTTCAGAAGAGTTGCTAACATGGGCATAAATCAGTCATGACAAGTCATTTTTGAAAAGCACGGCACAGCTAATGTTCCTCAGAAGAAGGAGTTGAGAACTTTAGTTGGTTTTCAGGTCAGCATTTCTAGACTAGTACAAACCCTCCTAATCCTGATCTCTCCTTAGTCCTATGATTTCTTTAAGTGTCCCCTTTGCTCCTGTTCATGGAGTCATGTGTACAGAAATTATACCTGGTTCTATTGAACTCTACTTAGTTCTTTCTCACCTCTGTGCTCCTTTTGTCAAGTCACTCCTCAACACTTACTGTAACCCTTTCAATTTTTTGTCCATTTTCATTTAAAAAACTCTTTCAAAAATTGAACCATTTCGCATGCAGATACAGTCTTCTTGATCTGCTATTAATCCCCCACTACTGACATTGTAAGTTATTGAAATGTACACTTCCAGACCGTTTTCAGATTTTTGATTTCTGTATATCTATCTGTCTATCTATTTACAAACATAACATGGTATTCTGAGAGTATCGTTCTGCTTTTGGAGCTCTACATTGTGTTTTTCAGAAGCAGGCCTATTACACAGAGATGAATCCATGTTACCTAGATTGAGTTCAAACCGGAATGTGCACTCAGATTCCCATTATATTGTTCTACCTACTAATGGACAGTTCAGTTATATCCAGACCTCACCACCTCCCCCATTAAATAAAACCCTTGTGAAGAGACATGTAGATGCCTTTATGAACATATTGATAATTTTTCATGGCAGTGTTTTCCAAAAACCAGTTAGTAAAATCAATTTATTCCTTTGCAGCCTGAAATTACCTTCATTCCAGTTTACTGGTATAAGAACCGCAGTATATCAGCAACAATTCTCCAATAGTAGTTCAGGCAGAAGTCATTCTAGATAACAATCAGTGCCGGATCCTCCATGTATTTTACACAGCCCATGACAGGGGACATCCGTCCACTCGTTTAGAACAACTGATGTTTTACGCTGGCCATTTAGGTTTATTTAAAGGATTGGTTAGAAAACAGGTGAGACAGACTGATTAGATTCAGTATGTATGTTGGCTTTGTTTTTCTAGGCCTGAATTTTTCACATTTCAATTAATTGTAGGTTAAGTAGCAGGCAGATTCTTCACTGGGCTTCAAATGTGATAAAGTTGCTTCTTATTTTTAAGAAGGCCGTTGCAATCCTGCATTTATTTTACACCTCAGTGCTTGTTTTACACACAAGCACACACGCCCACACACCACACACACCAACAAACACACAAACACATAATTAGAGCACATTTAACACTCAAATAAAGCTTTACCTACTAATTCATAACTAGGGTATTTTTTTAATAAGTATTGTGTCTTGGTCTCTACTGGGGAAACATTGTTCAATGTGAGTTCTCTGGTTTGTTGCAGGGCAGTGAATGTTCACTTGTTGGCAATGATATAGAAATGGGGAGTAAGAGTTTAAAAGTTTTTACAGTAGGTAGGCAGAGTCAGAGTATGGAATCTAACAATAAGAAATTGGGGAATTTCCTCTTTGTTTCTTCATTTCAATCTCCTAATAATTCATGTATATTTTCCAAAAGTCTCCCAGAAAACAAGGACTAGGTCAATCCACATATCAGTGAACCATAGCAGAATGCGATTCTGAATTTCATATAAACAGTCATAAAATCCAAAAGACAGGTGCTGGGGATTTGGCTCAGCACTAGAGTGCTGGCTTCACACTTTCAAAGGTCCTGAGTTGGATCCCCAACACCATGTGTGAAAGGAATGAATGAACCAATGCATGAGTGTATGATGAATGAATTAAAGGTATCAGGAGGAGGAGGAAGAGGAGGAGGAGGAGGAGGAGGAGAAATAGAAGAAGATGATGAGTAATTTGACAGAAGGGAAAAAGGGGACGAGAGTGAGTTTAAAGTGTGGTTTCCAATTCCCAAATGTTGAATTACAGCAGACGGGATAGAGAGAGAAGATGGGAGGGCAGGAGAGGGTGTATAGTAGAGGCCTGAAAAGGTAGCAGAATACAACAGTTACTAATATGGCATTTTGTAAAAACGTGGATGTGTAAACAATGAAAATGTTTTTCTAGGCCTGAATTTTTCACATTTCAATTAATTGTAGGTTAAGCATCAGGCAGATTCCTCACTGGGCTTCAAATGTGATAAAGTTGCTTCTTATTTTTAAGAAGGCCGTTGCAATCCTGCATTTATTTTACACCTCAGTGCTTGTTTTACACACAAGCACACATGCCCACACACCACACACACCAACAAACACACAAACACATAATTAGAGCACATTTAACACTCAAATAAAGCTTTACCTACTAATTCATAAGTAGGGTATTTTTTTAATAAGTATTGTGTCTTGGTCTCTACTGGGGAAACATTGTTCAATGTGAGTTCTCTGGTTTGTTGTAGGGCAGTGAATGTTCACTTTTTGGCAATGATATAGAAATGGGGAGTAAGAGTTTAAAAGTTTTTACAGTAGGTAGGCAGAGTCAGAGTATGGAATCTAAGAATAAGAAATTGGGGAATTTCCTCTTTGTTTCTTCATTTCAATCTCCTAATAATTCATGTATATTTTCCAAAAGTCTCCCAGAAAACAAGGACTAGGTCAATCCACATATCAGTGAACCATAGTAGAATGCGATTCTGAATTTCATATAAACAGTCATAAAATCCAAAAGACAGGTGCTGGGGTTTTGGCTCAGCACTAGAGTGCTGGCTTCACACTTTCAAAGGTCCTGAGTTGGATCCCCAACACCATGTGTGAAAGGAATGAATGAACCAATGCATGAGTGTATGATGAATGAATTAAAGGTATCAGGAGGAGGAGGAAGAGGAGGAGGAGGAGGAGAAATAGAAGAAGATGATGAGTAATTTGACAGAAGGGAAAAAGGGGAGGAGAGTGAGTTTAAAGTGTGGTTTCCAATTCCCAAATGTTCAATTACAGCAGACGGGATAGAGAGAGAAGATGGGAGGGCAGGAGAGGGGATATAGTAGAGGCCAGAAAAGGTAGCAGAATACAACAGTTACTAATATGGCATTTTGTAAAAACGTGGATGTGTAAACAATGTGATTGTGCAATCTGAATATGGGGTCAAAATGGGAGTTCATAACTCACTTGAGTCTAATGTAGGAAATATGGTATCTCAAGAGCTATGTAAGGTTTTAAGCAACCAATATAAAAAAGAGGTCTTCATTTTTCTTTGTAGTTGAGATCTCCTGTTTCCGTGACATGTTTAGTTGTGTTCTCTCCTTTTGTCCTCCCATGCTCTAGTTATTCTGATATGGAAAAACTAGCTGAAATGCCCAACCAGTCTCTAAATCAGTGACACTTTTTCATTAAGCCTAAAGTCACTTTACATTTGCTACAGTCATACTAAATACACTTCTTTGTTGGGAGTTTAAAAGATATTTCCATCAGCTAGATTACAAGTACCTAGAACTCCCATTCTTGTTTATGTAAGAGTGGCTTCATCAGATTAAATGCTGTTCTCTGGAATGACATAAAATAGGAATAATTTACTCGTAAGATTCCTACGTAAACCATCTTTATTTACAAAATAGTATCTTAAGGATTATTGTTTCATTGAGCTTCAATTGGAGCCAAAGTATAGTCAATTACTGAAGTAAAAGCAGTTACTTAAAAACTAAAAATGAGAGATAAGTCAAATTACATTTGAAGAGAGAGCAACAGCATGAGGTTTCTTGTTTGGTTCTGGATGTTGAGTAACAGGCTCATTTGCAGGTGGAAGGAACCCTTCAGGGAACTCACTTGTACTTTCAGAATGGGGGTGTAGAGGGCTGAATTCCAGCTCTTGGGGGAAGATTGTGAGGAAAACCCCCTCCCTGCATAGACAATTCGCATTGGAAATGGAGTGGGTGGCGGGTCAGGTGGAACATAATCTCCAGGTTCCCAGACAAGTTTCCTGGGAGAGGTGGAGGTAAAAAAAGGTCCTCTTCTCATGAACTGACTCCTTGGGTCAACTGGAAGCAAGGCACCTCTGACTGGAGGGAAAGGTGCCAACACAGAGCCAGAGCCAGTTGCTTGGTTTTCAGCATGGAGAGGTGAATCAGGCACATCAGAGTCCAAAGGAGGCTTATTAGGAATTCTGTGTTCTGCTGGTCCCGATGCTCTACCACAATTTGAGTAAAACCTATCTTGCCTTTGTAGAGGAAGACGTGCATCAGAAGAATATGGTTGGCCTGGCGGAGGGATCATCAGCCTGCTGGCCTGTTCCCCTGGAGGAGAGAGGGGCCCAGTCTGAGAAGGTGCTCTCTGAAAATCAGTGAACTTATGACAGCTGGATTCTCTTCCTTTACTGCTAGTCGCATGGTGCAGAGGATTCTCCAGGGCCCCTTGACCCTCCTCCTCCTCCCACTGGAGTGAAAGGTGAGAGTGTGAGTGGACCACTCTTTTCCAAATGAGGAGGTCTCCTTTCAGATGAAGGGTGACCTATTGGTGAGGGCCCATTTGGAGAAGGCTTTCTGCCCATTGCTGAGTTGGAAACATCCAGTGCATCATAGGGATCTTTTTCTACAAGTTCAAATCTAAGCTCCTTCTCAGTTAATTTTTGTCTGTTGCGTGCATTTTGTTTCCTGAAATAACTGAGGTTTCTTTCAGCAATCCGAGCTGCCAACTCACTAGCATGTGCTTCTTTCTCAGAGGAAATAATCTTCCCCAGACAGGAATGAATGGTACTCTGCAATTGTTCTTCAAGATATTGGGTTCTCTTTCTGTAGATCTCCAGCACTTTTATTGTATGGCTCATCTTTTCTTCGACTTTGGAAAGTTTCTCCTCTTGTCCACATAGTAGTTTTCCTCCACTCTTAATTTCCTGTGCAGTTTCATCATATTTTCTTGATAGCGTTCCATCATGACTTTCAAGTTCTTCTGTAGGGTCTCATTCTCACTTTGCAGCTGTGCATTTTCTGACTGCAAGGATGCCTGTTCAGTCTGCAGACTTTTAAGGTGTTCTGTAAGGTCTTCCGTGGTTTTCTCCACTTCAGATGAGAAAGTACATTTTTGAATTCTTCCTCCTTCCAAGATTTCTAAGGAGGCCTTTAGCTTATCACCATAAACCAGGTTCCTCAAAGCTCCTTTGGACTCATCCTCCAAGTGAGCACCAATTTCGGGTTCACTCGTCTTTCCCAGTTCCAGGTGACCACCATCCCTTTGGGCTCCCAGGCTTGGAGAAGACCTATCCATCATCTTCAGCAAGCATTCACCCAGAGACTCCATGTGATTTTCTGTGTCCCTTAGAACTTGTTCTCCAGCTACTTTAGAGTCCTCTAATATGATTTTTGCTTTATATTGGACACCTCCTTGTTCCCTCTGTGCTTCAGCTTCTCCTTGTATTGTTGGTCTCTGCGTTTGCGGAAGTAGGGATCCTTCATTCAAAACCTCTTTGATTGCCAGCTTCAGTTCTTCCTCATTCACTTGAAAGAGTCTCCAGTTTGTTTTAGCTTCAGCTATTTGTGATCTGAGGGATTCAGATTCACCTTGGAGGGACTGTATCCTTCTTGATAGGTGCGCCATCGTTTCATCCTCTTGACCATGTTGAGCCTTCTGTGCTTTGAGCTCTTCTTCTAGAAAGAGCACTTCAACGCCATGGCTGGATTCGGACCTATGCAGCTTTTCGTCGGTTGCCTCCAGCTGTCGTGCTTCCCTTGAACCCTTCTCAAACCTGCAATCCTTTAAAGGTGATTCTAAGCCTTCATGTTCTTTTTCAACAAGGCTCACTTTTTCAAGAAGTCCACATTTTGCCTCAATAAGTCCAGCAAGATTTAGAGCCAGCCTTTTTTCTCTTCCCACGTAAAGCCTGCTACGAACCGACTCAAAACCTCTCCAGAAAAGTGAGAGAACAGCGGAAAATCCAAGAGCTGTACACATCACCAACTCCCAAGGAAAGCCATAAGGAAGATGGCCTGGCTTCATGTCTTCGGACAATGCTGCCACAACCCTGGGTGCTTCTTCCAGAACCACCCACTAGTATGGCTGAGAGGCAGCCCTTGGCTCCTCCATCACGCCAACACAGCTTTGGCTCTTGCCACCACAACCACAGCCTGCCCAGGCAGGCCAACACAGGCTGTGGACACTCAGGTGTTTGGTCAGGAACTCCAACCTGCACCAGGCAACGGAGCAGACCACTGTGATCCCCTTCAGGGGCTGGGCGTATGGTGGGTGGTGGGCGTATGGCGGTGGGAGCCATGATCAAAGGCTCCCAGGAGCCTTGTTGTGCTCAACTGCCCATCAGGGGAGTCTTGTCCGCTTCCCTACCCGGTGCATCCTCAAGTGCCACAGGTTTAGGTCCCTCCCACTCCAGCCAGAGAGAATTCCTCTCCATGCCACCCACCCCTTGATTTGGTTTAGGCCAGGCCAAGGCGGGGTTAGTAGGAAGATTCCATCCAGTCATAATAACATTCAGTTTGATGTCACTCAAATTCTAAAGCTGACTAAACTGTTCAAACAGATTTTATGGCCTATATTGGTCTTTGTGTCCCTTGCCTTTTGTTTGAGTGACTCAGTCCTTTCCCTGCCCTTGTGCTCTCCCTATTTCCTACCTTCCTTCCTCCCTTCCTGGTTTTTCTCCTTTTCTTCTTCCTTCTTTTCTACCTCCCTCCATCCCTCCAACTTTGCCTTCCTCCCTTCCAACTTTCTCTCTCCCTTCCCTTCCTTCTCTTTTCTTGCAAGTGTTTGGGGTGAAAGCCCATGGCAGGCCAGCCCCAAGCTAGGCAAGGTCACTGCCACTGAGCTACAACATCCCCAGACCCTGCTGCCACTTCCTATGCAAGTAATTTGAATTATCTCTAAAGAGAAACTCTCACATGAGTCTACTTTCAAAGTAATTTCAGAAGAGTTGCTAACATGGGCATAAATCAGTCATGACAAGTCATTTTTGAAAAGCACGGCACAGCTAATGTTCCTCAGAAGAAGGAGTTGAGAACTTCAGTTGGTTTTCAGGTCAGCATTTCTAGACTAGTACAAACCCTCCTAATCCTGATCTCTCCTTAGTCCTATGATTTCTTTAAGTGTCCCCTTTGCTCCTGTTCATGGAGTCATGTGTACAGAAATTATACCTGGTTCTATTGAACTCTACTTAGTTCTTTCTCACCTCTGTGCTCCTTTTGTCAAGTCACTCCTCAACACTTACTGTAACCCTTTCAATTTTTTGTCCATTTTCATTTAAAAAACTCTTTCAAAAATTGAACCATTTCGCATGCAGATACAGTCTTCTTGATCTGCTATTAATCCCCCACTACTGACATTGTAAGTTATTGAAATGTACACTTCCAGACCGTTTTCAGATTTTTGATTTCTGTATATCTATCTGTCTATCTATTTACAAACATAACATGGTATTCTGAGAGTATCGTTCTGCTTTTGGAGCTCTACATTGTGTTTTTCAGAAGCAGGCCTATTACACAGAGATGAATCCATGTTACCTAGATTGAGTTCAAACCGGAATGTGCACTCAGATTCCCATTATATTGTTCTACCTACTAATGGACAGTTCAGTTATATCCAGACCTCACCACCTCCCCCATTAAGTAAAACCCTTGTGAAGAGACATGTAGATGCCTTTATGAACATATTGATAATTTTTCATGGCAGTGTTTTCCAAAAACCAGTTAGTAAAATCAATTTATTCCTTTGCAGCCTGAAATTACCTTCATTCCAGTTTACTGGTATAAGAACCGCAGTATATCAGCAACAATTCTCCAATAGTAGTTCAGGCAGAAGTCATTCTAGATAACAATCAGTGCCGGATCCTCCATGTATTTTACACAGCCCATGACAGGTGACATCCGTCCACTCGTTTAGAACAACTGATGTTTTACGCTGGCCATTTAGGTTTATTTAAAGGATTGGTTAGAAAACAGGTGAGACAGACTGATTAGATTCAGTATGTATGTTGGCTTTGTTTTTCTAGGCCTGAATTTTTCACATTTCAATTAATTGTAGGTTAAGTAGCAGGCAGATTCTTCACTGGGCTTCAAATGTGATAAAGTTGCTTCTTATTTTTAAGAAGGCCGTTGCAATCCTGCATTTATTTTACACCTCAGTGCTTGTTTTACACACAAGCACACACGCCCACACACCACACACACCAACAAACACACAAACACATAATTAGAGCACATTTAACACTCAAATAAAGCTTTACCTACTAATTCATAACTAGGGTATTTTTTTAATAAGTATTGTGTCTTGGTCTCTACTGGGGAAACATTGTTCAATGTGAGTTCTCTGGTTTGTTGCAGGGCAGTGAATATTCACTTGTTGGCAATGATATAGAAATGGGGTGTAAGAGTTTAAAAGTTTTTACAGTAGGTAGGCAGAGTCAGAGTATGGAATCTAAGAATAAGAAATTGGGGAATTTCCTCTTTGTTTCTTCATTTCAATCTCCTAATAATTCATGTATATTTTCCAAAAGTCTCCCAGAAAACAAGGACTAGGTCAATCCACATATCAGTGAACCATAGCAGAATGCGATTCTGAATTTCATATAAACAGTCATAAAATCCAAAAGACAGGTGCTGGGGTTTTGGCTCAGCACTAGAGTGCTGGCTTCACACTTTCAAAGGTCCTGAGTTGGATCCCCAACACCATGTGTGAAAGGAATGAATGAACCAATGCATGAGTGTATGATGAATGAATTAAAGGTATCAGGAGGAGGAGGAAGAGGAGGAGGAGGAGGAGAAATAGAAGAAGATGATGAGTAATTTGACAGAAGGGAAAAAGGGGAGGAGAGTGAGTTTAAAGTGTGGTTTCCAATTCTCAAACATTCAATTACAGCAGACGGGATAGAGAGAGAAGATGGGAGGGCAGGAGAGGGGGTATAGTAGAGGCCAGAAAAGGTAGCAGAATACAACAGTTACTAATATGGCATTTTGTAAAAACGTGGATGTGTAAACAATGAAAATGTTTTTCTAGGCCTGAATTTTTCACATTTCAATTAATTGTAGGTTAAGCATCAGGCAGATTCCTCACTGGGATTCAAATGTGATAAAGTTGCTTCTTATTTTTAAGAAGGCCGTTGCAATCCTGCATTTATTTTACACCTCAGTGCTTGTTTTACACACAAGCACACACGCCCACACACCACACACACCAACAAACACACAAACACATAATTAGAGCACATTTAACACTCAAATAAAGCTTTACCTACTAATTCATAACTAGGGTATTTTTTTAATAAGTATTGTGTCTTGGTCTCTATTGGGGAAACATTGTTCAATGTGAGTTCTCTGGTTTGTTGCAGGGCAGTGAATGTTCACTTGTTGGCAATGATATAGAAATGGGGTGTAAGAGTTTAAAAGTTTTTACAGTAGGTAGGCAGAGTCAGAGTATGGAATCTAACAATAAGAAATTGGGGAATTTCCTCTTTGTTTCTTCATTTCAATCTCCTAATAATTCATGTATATTTTCCAAAAGTCTCCCAGAAAACAAGGACTAGGTCAATCCACATATCAGTGAACCATAGCAGAATGCGATTCTGAATTTCATATAAACAGTCATAAAATCCAAAAGACAGGTGATGGGGTTTTGGCTCAGCACTAGAGTGCTGGCTTCACACTTTCAAAGGTCCTGAGTTGGATCCCCAACACCATGTGTGAAAGGAATGAATGAACCAATGCATGAGTGTATGATGAATGAATTAAAGGTATCAGGAGGAGGAGGAAGAGGAGGAGGAGGAGGAGGAGGAGAAATAGAAGAAGATGATGAGTAATTTGACAGAAGGGAAAAAGGGGAGGAGAGTGAGTTTAAAGTGTGGTTTCCAATTCCCAAACGTTCAATTACAGCAGACGGGATAGAGAGAGAAGATGGGAGGGCAGGAGAGGGGATATAGTAGAGGCCAGAAAAGGTAGCAGAATACAACAGTTACTAATATGGCATTTTGTAAAAACGTGGATGTGTAAACAATGTGATTGTGCAATCTGAATATGGGGTCAAAATGGGAGTTCATAACTCACTTGAGTCTAATGTAGGAAATATGGTATCTCAAGAGCTATGTAAGGTTTTAAGCAACCAATATAAAAAAGAGGTCTTCATTTTTCTTTGTAGTTGAGATCTCCTGTTTCCGTGACATGTTTAGTTGTGTTCTCTCCATTAGTCCTCCCATGCTCTAGTTATTCTGATATGGATAAACTAGCTGAAATGCCCAACCAGTCTCTAAATCAGTGACACTTTTTCATTAAGCCTAAAGTCACTTTACATTTGCTACAGTCATACTAAATACACTTCTTTGTTGGGAGTTTAAAAGATATTTCCATCAGCTAGATTACAAGTACCTAGAACTCCCATTCTTGTTTATGTAAGTGTGGCTTCATCAGATTAAATGCTGTTCTCTGGAATGACATAAAATAGGAATAATTTACTCGTAAGATTCCTACGTAAACCATCTTTATTTACAAAATAGTATCTTAAGGATTATTGTTTCATTGAGCTTCAATTGGAGCCAAAGTATAGTCAATTACTGAAGTAAAAGCAGTTACTTAAAAACTAAAAATGAGAGATAAGTCAAATTACATTTGAAGAGAGAGCAACAGCATGACGTTTCTTGTTTGGTTCTGGATGTTGAGTAACAGGCTCATTTGCAGGTGGAAGGAACCCTTCAGGGAACTCACTTGTATTTTCATAATGGGGGTGTAGAGGGCTGAATTCCAGCTCTTGGGGGAAGATTGTGAGGAAAACCCCCTCCCTGCATAGACACTTCGCTTTGGAAATGGAGTGGGTGGCGGGTCAGGTGGAACATAATCTCCATGTTCCCAGACAAGTTTCCTGGGAGAGGTGGAGGAAAAAAAAGGTCCTCTTCTCATGAACTGACTCCTTGGGTCAACTGGAAGCAAGGCACCTCTGACTGGAGGGAAAGGTGCCAACACAGAGCCAGAGCCAGTTGCTTGGTTTTCAGCATGGAGAGGTGAATCAGGCACATCAGAGTCCAAAGGAGGCATATTAGGAATTCTGTGTTCTGCTGGTCCCGATGCTCTACCACAATTTGAGTAAAACCTATCTTGCCTTTGTAGAGGAAGACGTGCATCAGAAGAATATGGTTGGCATGGCGGAGGGATCATCAGCCTGCTGGCCTGTTCCCCTGGAGGAGAGAGGGGCCCAGTCTGAGAAGGTGCTCTCTGAAAATCAGTGAACTTATGACAGCTGGATTCTCTTCCTTTACTGCTAGTCGCATGGTGCAGAGGATTCTCCAGGGCCCCTTGACCCTCCTCCTCCTCCCACTGGAGTGAAAGGTGAGAGTGTGAGTGGACCACTCTTTTCCAAATGAGGAGGTCTCCTTTCAGATGAAGGGTGACCTATTGGTGAGGGCCCATTTGGAGAAGGCTTTCTGCCCATTGCTGAGTTGGAAACATCCAGTGCATCATAGGGATCTTTTTCTACAAGTTCAAATCTAAGCTCCTTCTCAGTTAATTTTTGTCTTTTGCTTGCATTTTGTTTCCTGAAATAACTGAGGTTTCTTTCAGCAATCCGAGCTGCCAACTCACCAGCATGTGCTTCTTTCTCAGAGGAAATAATCTTCCCCAGACAGGAATGAATGGTACTCTGCAATTGTTCTTCAAGATATTGGGCTCTCTTTCTGTAGGTCTCCAGCACTTTTATTGTATGGCTCATCTTTTCTTCGACTTTGGAAAGTTTCTCCTCTTGCTCCACATAGTAGTTTTCCTCCACTCTTAATTTCCTGTGCAGTTTCATCATATTTTCTTGATAGCGTTCCATCATGACTTTCAAGTTCTTCTGTAGGGTCTCATTCTCACTTTGCCGCTGTGCATTTTCTGACTGCAAGGATGCCTGTTCAGTCTGCAGACTTTTAAGGTGTTCTGTAAGGTCTTCCGTGGTTTTCTCCACTTCAGATGAGAAAGTACATTTTTGAATTCTTCCTCCTTCCAAGATTTCTAAGGAGGCCTTTAGCTTATCACCATAAACCAGGTTCCTCAAAGCTCCTTTGGACTCATCCTCCAAGTGAGCACCAATTTCGGGTTCACTCGTCTTTCCCAGTTCCAGGTGACCACCATCCCTTTGGGCTCCCAGGCTTGGAGAAGACCTATCCATCATCTTCAGCAAGCATTCACCCAGAGACTCCATGTGATTTTCTGTGTCCCTTAGAACTTGTTCTCCAGCTACTTTAGAGTCCTCTAATATGATTTTTGCTTTATATTGGACACCTCCTTGTTCCCTCTGTGCTTCAGCTTCTCCTTGTATTGTTGGTCTCTGCGTTTGCGGAAGTAGGGATCCTTCATTCAAAACCTCTTTGATTGCCAGCTTCAGTTCTTCCTCATTCACTTGAAAGAGTCTCCAGTTTGTTTTAGCTTCAGCTATTTGTGATCTGAGGGATTCAGATTCACCTTGGAGGGACTGTATCCTTCTTGATAGGTGCGCCATCGTTTCATCCTCTTGACCATGTTGAGCCTTCTGTGCTTTGAGCTCTTCTTCTAGAAAGAGCACTTCAACGCCATGGCTGGATTCGGACCTATGCAGCTTTTCGTCGGTTGCCTCCAGCTGTCGTGCTTCCCTTGAACCCTTCTCAAACCTGCAATCCTTTAAAGGTGATTCTAAGCCTTCATGTTCTTTTTCAACAAGGCTCACTTTTTCAAGAAGTCCACATTTTGCCTCAATAAGTCCAGCAAGATTTAGAGCCAGCCTTTTTTCTCTTCCCACGTAAAGCCTGCTACGAACCGACTGAAAACCTCTCCAGAAAAGTGAGAGAACAGCGGAAAATCCAAGAGCTGTACACATCACCAACTCCCAAGGAAAGCCATAAGGAAGATGGCCTGGCTTCATGTCTTCGGACAATGCTGCCACAACCCTGGGTGCTTCTTCCAGAACCACCCATTAGTATGGCTGAGAGGCAGCCCTTGGCTCCTCCATCACGCCAACACAGCTTTGGCTCTTGCCACCACAACCACAGCCTGCCCAGGCAGGCCAACACAGGCTGTGGACACTCAGGTGTTTGGTCAGGAACTCCAACCTGCACCAGGCAACGGAGCAGACCACTGTGATCCCCTTCAGGGGCTGGGCGTATGGTGGGTGGTGGGCGTATGGCGGTGGGAGCCATGATCAAAGGCTCCCAGGAGCCTTGTTGTGCTCAACTGCCCATCAGGGGAGTCTTGTCCGCTTCCCTACACGGTGCATCCTCAAGTGCCACAGGTTTAGGTCCCTCCCACTCCAGCCAGAGAGAATTCCTCTCTATGCCACCCACCCCTTGATTTGGTTTAGGCCAGGCCAAGGCGGGGTTAGTAGGAAGATTCCATTCAGTCATAATAACATTCAGTTTGATGTCACTCAAATTCTAAAGCTGACTAAACTCTTCAAACAGCTTTTATGGCCTGTATTGGTCTTTGTGTCCCTTGCCTTTTGTTTGAGTGACTCAGTCCTTTCCCTGCCCTTGTGCTCTCCCTATTTCCTACCTTCCTTCCTCCCTTCCTGGTTTTTCTCCTTTTCTTCTTCCTTCTTTTCTACCTCCCTCCATCCCTCCAACTTTGCCTTCCTCCCTTCCAACTTTCTCTCTCCCTTCCCTTCCTTCTCTTTTCTTGCAAGTGTTTGGGGTGAAAGTCCATGGCAGGAAAGCCCCAAGCTAGGCAAGGTCACTGCCACTGAGCTACAACATCCCCAGACCTGCTGCCACTTCCTATGCAAGTAATTTGAATTATCTCTAAAGAGAAACTCTCACATGAGTCTACTTTCAAAGTAATTTCAGAAGAGTTGCTAACATGGGCATAAATCAGTCATGACAAGTCATTTTTGAAAAGCACGGCACAGCTAATGTTCCTCAGAAGAAGGAGTTGAGAACTTTAGTTGGTTTTCAGGTCAGCATTTCTAGACTAGTACAAACCCTCCTAATCCTGATCTCCCCTTAGTCCTATGATTTCTTTAAGTGTCCCCTTTGCTCCTGTTCATGGAGTCATGTGTACAGAAATTATACCTGGTTCTATTGAACTCTACTTAATTCTTTCTCACCTCTGTGCTCCTTTTGTCAAGTCACTCCTCAACACTTACTGTAACCCTTTCAATTTTTTGTCCATTTTCATTTAAAAAACTCTTTCAAAAATTGAACCATTTCGCATGCAGATACAGTCTTCTTGATCTGCTATTAATCCCCCACTACTGACATTGGAAGTTATTGAAATGTACACTTCCAGACCGTTTTCAGATTTTTGATTTCTGTATATCTATCTGTCTATCTATTTACAAACATAACATGGTATTCTGAGAGTATCGTTCTGCTTTTGGAGCTCTACATTGTGTTTTTCAGAAGCAGGCCTATTACACAGAGATGAATCCATGTTACCTAGATTGAGTTCAAACCGGAATGTGCACTCAGATTCCCATTATATTGTTCTACCTACTAATGGACAGTTCAGTTATATCCAGACCTCACCACCTCCCCCATTAAGTAAAACCCTTGTGAAGAGACATGTAGATGCCTTTATGAACATATTGATAATTTTTCATGGCAGTGTTTTCCAAAAACCAGTTAGTAAAATCAATTTATTCCTTTGCAGCCTGAAATTACCTTCATTCCAGTTTACTGGTATAAGAACCGCAGTATATCAGCAACAATTCTCCAATAGTAGTTCAGGCCGAAGTCATTCTAGATAACAATCAGCGCCGGATCCTCCATGTATTTTACACAGCCCATGACAGGGGACATCCGTCCACTCGTTTAGAACAACTGATGTTTTACACTGGCCATTTAGGTTTATTTAAAGGATTGGTTAGAAAACAGGTGAGACAGACTGATTAGATTCAGTATGTATGCTGGCTTTGTTTTTCTAGGCCTGAATTTTTCACATTTCAATTAATTGTAGGTTAAGTAGCAGGCAGATTCTTCACTGGGCTTCAAATGTGATAAAGTTGCTTCTTATTTTTAAGAAGGCCGTTGCAATCCTGCATTTATTTTACACCTCAGTGCTTGTTTTACACACAAGCACACACGCCCACACACCACACACACCAACAAACACACAAACACATAATTAGAGCACATTTAACATTCAAATAAAGCTTTACCTACTAATTCATAATTAGGGTATTTTTTTAATAAGCATTGTGTCTTGGTCTCTACTGGGGAAACATTGTTCAATGTGAGTTCTCTGGTTTGTTGCAGGGCAGTGAATGTTCACTTGTTGGCAATGATATAGAAATGGGGAGTAAGAGTTTAAAAGTTTTTACAGTAGGTAGGCAGAGTCAGAGTATGGAATCTAACAATAAGAAATTGGGGAATTTCCTCTTTGTTTCTTCATTTCAATCTCCTAATAATTCATGTATATTTTCCAAAAGTCTCCCAGAAAACAAGGACTAGGTCAATCCACATATCAGTGAACCATAGCAGAATGCGATTCTGAATTTCATATAAACAGTCATAAAATCCAAAAGACAGGTGCTGGGGTTTTGGCTCAGCACTAGAGTGCTGGCTTCACACTTTCAAAGGTCCTGAGTTGGATCCCCAACACCATGTGTGAAAGGAATGAATGAACCAATGCATGAGTGTATGATGAATGAATTAAAGGTATCAGGAGGAGGAGGAAGAGGAGGAGGAGGAGGAGAAATAGAAGAAGATGATGAGTAGTAAAAACGTGGATGTGTAAACAATGTGATTGTGCAATCTGAATATGGGGTCAAAATGGGAGTTCATAACTCACTTGAGTCTAATGTAGGAAATATGGTATCTCAAGAGCTATGTAAGGTTTTAAGCAACCAATATAAAAAAGAGGTCTTCATTTTTCTTTGTAGTTGAGATCTCCTGTTTCCGTGACATGTTTAGTTGTGTTCTCTCCTTTAGTCCTCCCATGCTCTAGTTATTCTGATATGGAAAAACTAGCTGAAATGCCCAACCAGTCTCTAAATCAGTGACACTTTTTCATTAAGCCTAAAGTCACTTTACATTTGCTACAGTCATACTAAATACACTTCTTTGTTGGGAGTTTAAAAGATATTTCCATCAGCTAGATTACAAGTACCTAGAACTCCCATTCTTGTTTATGTAAGAGTGGCTTCATCAGATTAAATGCTGTTCTCTGGAATGACATAAAATAGGAATAATTTACTCGTAAGATTCCTACGTAAACCATCTTTATTTACAAAATAGTATCTTAAGGATTATTGTTTCATTGAGCTTCAATTGGAGCCAAAGTATAGTCAATTACTGAAGTAAAAGCAGTTACTTAAAAACTAAAAATGAGAGATAAGTCAAATTACATTTGAAGAGAGAGCAACAGCATGAGGTTTCTTGTTTGGTTCTGGATGTTGAGTAACAGGCTCATTTGCAGGTGGAAGGAACCCTTCAGGGAACTCACTTGTACTTTCAGAATGGGGGTGTAGAGGGCTGAATTCCAGCTCTTGGGGGAAGATTGTGAGGAAAACCCCCTCCCTGCATAGACACTTCGCATTGGAAATGGAGTGGGTGGCGGGTCAGGTGGAACATAATCTCCAGGTTCCCAGACAAGTTTCCTGGGAGAGGTGGAGGAAAAAAAAGGTCCTCTTCTCATGAACTGACTCCTTGGGTCAACTGGAAGCAAGGCACCTCTGACTGGAGGGAAAGGTGCCAACACAGAGCCAGAGCCAGTTGCTTGGTTTTCAGCATGGAGAGGTGAAACAGGCACATCAGAGTCCAAAGGAGGCATATTAGGAATTCTGTGTTCTGCTGGTCCCGATGCTCTACCACAATTTGAGTAAAACCTATCTTGCCTTTGTAGAGGAAGACGTGCATCAGAAGAATATGGTTGGCCTGGCGGAGGGATCATCAGCCTGCTGGCCTGTTCCCCTGGAGGAGAGAGGGGCCCAGTCTGAGAAGGTGCTCTCTGAAAATCAGTGAACTTATGACAGCTGGATTCTCTTCCTTTACTGCTAGTCGCATGGTGCAGAGGATTCTCCAGGGCCCCTTGACCCTCCTCCTCCTCCCACTGGAGTGAAAGGTGAGAGTGTGAGTAGACCACTCTTTTCCAAATGAGGAGGTCTCCTTTCAGATGAAGGGTGACCTATTGGTGAGGGCCCATTTGGAGAAGGCTTTCTGCCCATTGCTGAGTTGGAAACATCCAGTGCATCATAGGGATCTTTTTCTACAAGTTCAAATCTAAGCTCCTTCTCAGTTAATTTTTGTCTGTTGCGTGCATTTTGTTTCCTGAAATAACTGAGGTTTCTTTCAGCAATCCGAGCTGCCAACTCACTAGCATGTGCTTCTTTCTCAGAGGAAATAATCTTCCCCAGACAGGAATGAATGGTACTCTGCAATTGTTCTTCAAGATATTGGGCTCTCTTTCTGTAGGTCTCCAGCTCTTTATTGTATGGCTCATCTTTTCTTCGACTTTGGAAAGTTTCTCCTCTCGCTCCACACGGTAGTTTTCCTCCACTCGTAATTTCCTGTGCAGTTTCATCATATTTTCTTGATAGCGTTCCATCATGACTTTAAAGTTCTTCTGTAGGGTCTCATTCTCACTTTGCAGCTGTGCATTTTCTGACTGCAAGGATGCCTGTTCAGTCTGCAGACTTTTAAGGTGTTCTGTAAGGTCTTCCGTGGTTTTCTCCACTTCAGATGAGAAAGTACATTTTTGAATTCTTCCTCCTTCCAAGATTTCTAAGGAGGCCTTTAGCTTATCACCATAAACCAGGTTCCTCAAAGCTCCTTTGGACTCATCCTCCAAGTGAGCACCAATTTCGGGTTCACTCGTCTTTCCCAGTTCCAGGTGACCACCATCCCTTTGGGCTCCCAGGCTTGGAGAAGACCTATCCATCATCTTCAGCAAGCATTCACCCAGAGACTCCATGTGATTTTCTGTGTCCCTTAGAACTTGTTCTCCAGCTACTTTAGAGTCCTCTAATATGATTTTTGCTTTATATTGGACACCTCCTTGTTCCCTCTGTGCTTCAGCTTCTCCTTGTATTGTTGGTCTCTGCGTTTGCGGAAGTAGGGATCCTTCATTCAAAACCTCTTTGATTGCCAGCTTCAGTTCTTCCTCATTCACTTGAAAGAGTCTCCAGTTTGTTTTAGCTTCAGCTATTTGTGATCTGAGGGATTCAGATTCACCTTGGAGGGACTGTATCCTTCTTGATAGGTGCGCCATCGTTTCATCCTGTTGACCATGTTGAGCCTTCTGTGCTTTGAGCTCTTCTTCTAGAAAGAGCACTTCAACGCCATGGCTGGATTCGGACCTATGCAGCTTTTCGTCGGTTGCCTCCAGCTGTCGTGCTTCCCTTGAACCCTTCTCAAACCTGCAATCCTTTAAAGATGATTCTAAGCCTTCATGTTCTTGTTCAACAAGGCTCACTTTTTCAAGAAGTCCACATTTTGCCTCAATAAGTCCAGCAAGATTTAGAGCCAGCCTCTTTTCTCTTCCCACGTAAAGCCTGCTACGAACCGACTGAAAACCTCTCCAGAAAAGTGAGAGAACAGCGGAAAATCCAAGAGCTGTACACATCACCAACTCCCAAGGAAAGCCATAAGGAAGATGGCCTGGCTTCATGTCTTCGGACAATGCTGCCACAACCCTGGGTGCTTCTTCCAGAACCACCCACTAGTATGGCTGAGAGGCAACCCTTGGCTCCTCCATCACGCCAACACAGCTTTGGCTCTTGCCACCACAACCACAGCCTGCCCAGGCAGGCCAACACAGGCTGTGGACACTCAGGTGTTTGGTCAGGAACTCCAACCTGCACCAGGCAACGGAGCAGACCACTGTGATCCCCTTCAGGGGCTAGGCGTATGGTGGGTGGTGGGCGTATGGCGGTGGGAGCCATGATCAAAGGTTCCCAGGAGCCTTGTTGTGCTCAACTGCCCATCAGGGGAGTCTTGTCTGCTTCCCTACCCGGTGCATCCTCAAGTGCCACAGGTTTAGGTCCCTCCCACTCCAGCCAGAGAGAATTCCTCTCCATGCCACCCACCCCTTGATTTGGTTTAGGCCAGGCCAAGGCGGGGTTAGTAGGAACATTCCATCCAGTCATAATAACATTCAGTTTGATGTCACTCAAATTCTAAAGCTGACTAAACTGTTCAAACAGATTTTATGGCCTATATTGGTCTTTGTGTCCCTTGCCTTTTGTTTGAGTGACTCAGTCCTTTCCCTGCCCTTGTGCTCTCCCTATTTCCTACCTTCCTTCCTCCCTTCCTGGTTTTTCTCCTTTTCTTCTTCCTTCTTTTCTACCTCCCTCCATCCCTCCAACTTTGCCTTCCTCCCTTCCAACTTTCTCTCTCCCTTCCCTTCCTTCTCTTTTCTTGCAAGTGTTTGGGGTGAAAGTCCATGGCAGGCCAGCCCCAAGCTAGGCAAGGTCACTGCCACTGAGCTACAACATCCCCAGACCTGCTGCCACTTCCTATGCAAGTAATTTGAATTATCTCTAAAGAGAAACTCTCACATGAGTCTACTTTCAAAGTAATTTCAGAAGAGTTGCTAACATGGGCATAAATCAGTCATGACAAGTCATTTTTGAAAAGCACGGCACAGCTAATGTTCCTCAGAAGAAGGAGTTGAGAACTTTAGTTGGTTTTCAGGTCAGCATTTCTAGACTAGTACAAACCCTCCTAATCCTGATCTCTCCTTAGTCCTATGATTTCTTTAAGTGTCCCCTTTGCTCCTGTTCATGGAGTCATGTGTACAGAAATTATACCTGGTTCTATTGAACTCTACTTAATTCTTTCTCACCTCTGTGCTCCTTTTGCCAAGTCACTCCTCAACACTTACTGTAACCCTTTCAATTTTTTGTCCATTTTCATTTAAAAAACTCTTTCAAAAATTGAACCATTTCGCATGCAGATACAGTCTTCTTGATCTGCTATTAATCCCCCACTACTGACATTGTAAGTTATTGAAATGTACACTTCCAGACCGTTTTCAGATTTTTGATTTCTGTATATCTATCTGTCTATCTATTTACAAATATAACATGGTATTCTGAGAGTATCGTTCTGCTTTTGGAGCTCTACATTGTGTTTTTCAGAAGCAGGCCTATTACACAGAGATGAATCCATGTTACCTAGATTGAGTTCAAACCGGAATGTGCACTCAGATTCCCATTATATTGTTCTACCTACTAATGGACAGTTCAGTTATATCCAGACCTCACCACCTCCCCCATTAAGTAAAACCCTTGTGAAGAGACATGTAGATGACTTTATGAACATATTGATAATTTTTCATGGCAGTGTTTTCCAAAAACCAGTTAGTAAAATCAATTTATTCCTTTGCAGCCTGAAATTACCTTCATTCCAGTTTACTGGTATAAGAACCGCAGTATATCAGCAACAATTCTCCAATAGTAGTTCAGGCAGAAGTCATTCTAGATAACAATCAGTGCCGGATCCTCCATGTATTTTACACAGCCCATGACAGGGGACATCCGTCCACTCGTTTAGAACAACTGATGTTTTACGCTGGCCATTTAGGTTTATTTAAAGGAGTGGTTAGAAAACAGGTGAGACAGACTGATTAGATTCAGTATGTATGTTGGCTTTGTTTTTCTAGGCCTGAATTTTTCACATTTCAATTAATTGTAGGTTAAGTAGCAGGCAGATTCTTCACTGGGCTTCAAATGTGATAAAGTTGCTTCTTATTTTTAAGAAGGCCGTTGCAATCCTGCATTTATTTTACACCTCAGTGCTTGTTTTACACACAAGCACACACGCCCACACACCACACACACCAACAAACACACAAACACATAATTAGAGCACATTTAACAATCAAATAAAGCTTTACCTACTAATTCATAACTAGGGTATTTTTTTAATAAGTATTGTGTCTTGGTCTCTACTGGGGAAACATTGTTCAATGTGAGTTCTCTGGTTTGTTGCAGGGCAGTGAATGTTCACTTGTTGGCAATGATATAGAAATGGGGAGTAAGAGTTTAAAAGTTTTTACAGTAGGTAGGCAGAGTCAGAGTATGGAATCTAAGAATAAGAAATTGGGGAATTTCCTCTTTGTTTCTTCATTTCAATCTCTTAATAATTCATGTATATTTTCCAAAAGTCTCCCAGAAAACAAGGACTAGGTCAATCCACATATCAGTGAACCATAGCAGAATGCGATTCTGAATTTCATGTAAACAGTCATAAAATCCAAAAGACAGGTGCTGGGGTTTTGGCTCAGCACTAGAGTGCTGGCTTCACACTTTCAAAGGTCCTGAGTTGGATCCCCAACACCATGTGTGAAAGGAATGAATGAACCAGTGCATGAGTGTATGATGAATGAATTAAAGGTATCAGGAGGAGGAGGAAGAGGAGGAGGAGGAGGAGAAATAGAAGAAGACGATGAGTAATTTGACAGAAGGGAAAAAGGGGAGGAGAGTGAGTTTAAAGTGTGGTTTCCAATTCCCAAACGTTCAATTACAGCAGACGGGATAGAGAGAGAAGATGGGAGGGCAGGAGAGGGGGGATAGTAGAGGCCAGAAAAGGTAGCAGAATACAACAGTTACTAATATGGCATTTTGTAAAAACGTGGATGTGTAAACAATGTGATTGTGCAATCTGAATATGGGGTCAAAATGGGAGTTCATAACTCACTTGAGTCTAATGTAGGAAATATGGTATCTCAAGAGCTATGTAAGGTTTTAAGCAACCAATATAAAAAAGAGGTCTTCATTTTTCTTTGTAGGTGACATCTCCTGTTTCTGTGTCATGTTTAGTTGTGTTCTCTCCTTTAGTCCTCCCATGCTCTAGTTATTCTGATATGGGAAAACTAGCTGAAATGCCCAACCAGTCTCTAAATCAGTGACACTTTTTCATTAAGCCTAAAGTCACTTTACATTTGCTAGAGTCATACTAAATACACTTCTTTGTTGGGAGTTTAAAAGATATTTCCATCAGCTAGATTACAAGTACCTAGAACTCCCATTCTTTTTTATGTAAGAGTGGCTTCATCAGATTAAATGCTGTTCTCTGGAATGACATAAAATAGGAATAATTTACTCTTAAGATTCCTACGTAAACCATCTTTATTTACAAAATAGTATCTTAAGGATTATTGTTTCATTGAGCTTCAATTGGAGGCAAAGTAGAGTCAATTACTGAAGTAAAAGCAGTTACTTAAAAACTAAAAATGAGAGATAAGTCAAATTACATTTGATGAGAGAGCAACAGCATGAGGTTTCTTGTTTGGTTCTGGATGTTGAGTAACAGGCTCATTTGCAGGTGGAAGGAACCCTTCAGGGAACTCAATTGTACTTTCAGAATGGGGGTGTAGAGGGCTGAATTCCAGCTCTTGGGGGAAGATTGTGAGGAAAACCCCCTCCCTGCATAGACACTTCGCATTGGAAATGGAGTGGGTGGCGGGTCAGGTGGAACATAATCTCCAGGTTCCCAGACAAGTTTCCTCGGAGAGGTGGAGGAAAAAAAAGGTCCTCTTCTCATGAACTGACTCCTTGGGTCAACTGGAAGCAAGGCACCTCTGACTGGAGGGAAAGGTGCCAACACAGAGCCAGAGCCAGTTGCTTGGTTTTCAGCATGGAGAGGTGAAACAGGCACATCAGAGTCCAAAGGAGGCATATTAGGAATTCTGTGTTCTGCTGGTCCCGATGCTCTACCACAATTTGAGTAAAACCTATCTTGCCTTTGTAGAGGAAGACGTGCATCAGAAGAATATGGTTGGCCTGGCGGAGGGATCATCAGCCTGCTGGCCTGTTCCCCTGGAGGAGAGAGGGGCCCAGTCTGAGAAGGTGCTCTCTGAAAATCAGTGAACTTATGACAGCTGGATTCTCTTCCTTTACTGCTAGTCGCATGGTGCAGAGGATTCTCCAGGGCCCCTTGACCCTCCTCCTCCTCCCACTGGATTGAAAGGTGAGAGTGTGAGTGGACCACTCTTTTCCAAATGAGGAGGTCTCCTTTCAGATGAAGGGTGACCTATTGGTGAGGGCCCATTTGGAGAAGGCTTTCTGCCCATTGCTGAGTTGGAAACATCCAGTGCATCATAGGGATCTTTTTCTACAAGTTCAAATCTAAGCTCCTTCTCAGTTAATTTTTGTCTGTTGCGTGCATTTTGTTTCCTGAAATAACTGAGGTTTCTTTCAGCAATCCGAGCTGCCAACTCACTAGCATGTGCTTCTTTCTCAGAGGAAATAATCTTCCCCAGACAGGAATGAATGGTACTCTGCAATTGTTCTTCAAGATATTGGGCTCTCTTTCTGTAGGTCTCCAGCTCTTTTATTGTATGGCTCATCTTTTCTTCGACTTTGGAAAGTTTCTCCTCTCGCTCCACACGGTAGTTTTCCTCCACTCGTAATTTCCTGTGCAGTTTCATCATATTTTCTTGATAGCGTTCCATCATGACTTTAAAGTTCTTCTGTAGGGTCTCATTCTCACTTTGCAGCTGTGCATTTTCTGACTGCAAGGATGCCTGTTCAGTCTGCAGACTTTTAAGGTGTTCTGTAAGGTCTTCCGTGGTTTTCTCCACTTCAGATGAGAAAGTACATTTTTGAATTCTTCCTCCTTCCAAGATTTCTAAGGAGGCCTTTAGCTTATCACCATAAACCAGGTTCCTCAAAGCTCCTTTGGACTCATCCTCCAAGTGAGCACCAATTTCGGGTTCACTCGTCTTTCCCAGTTCCAGGTGACCACCATCCCTTTGGGCTCCCAGGCTTGGAGAAGACCTATCCATCATCTTCAGCAAGCATTCACCCAGAGACTCCATGTGATTTTCTGTGTCCCTTAGAACTTGTTCTCCAGCTACTTTAGAGTCCTCTAATATGATTTTTGCTTTATATTGGACACCTCCTTGTTCCCTCTGTGCTTCAGCTTCTCCTTGTATTGTTGGTCTCTGCGTTTGCGGAAGTAGGGATCCTTCATTCAAAACCTCTTTGATTGCCAGCTTCAGTTCTTCCTCATTCACTTGAAAGAGTCTCCAGTTTGTTTTAGCTTCAGCTATTTGTGATCTGAGGGATTCAGATTCACCTTGGAGGGACTGTATCCTTCTTGATAGGTGCGCCATCGTTTCATCCTGTTGACCATGTTGAGCCTTCTGTGCTTTGAGCTCTTCTTCTAGAAAGAGCACTTCAACGCCATGGCTGGATTCGGACCTATGCAGCTTTTCGTCGGTTGCCTCCAGCTGTCGTGCTTCCCTTGAACCCTTCTCAAACCTGCAATCCTTTAAAGATGATTCTAAGCCTTCATGTTCTTGTTCAACAAGGCTCACTTTTTCAAGAAGTCCACATTTTGCCTCAATAAGTCCAGCAAGATTTAGAGCCAGCCTCTTTTCTCTTCCCACGTAAAGCCTGCTACGAACCGACTGAAAACCTCTCCAGAAAAGTGAGAGAACAGCGGAAAATCCAAGAGCTGTACACATCACCAACTCCCAAGGAAAGCCATAAGGAAGATGGCCTGGCTTCATGTCTTCGGACAATGCTGCCACAACCCTGGGTGCTTCTTCCAGAACCACCCACTAGTATGGCTGAGAGGCAACCCTTGGCTCCTCCATCACGCCAACACAGCTTTGGCTCTTGCCACCACAACCACAGCCTGCCCAGGCAGGCCAACACAGGCTGTGGACACTCAGGTGTTTGGTCAGGAACTCCAACCTGCACCAGGCAACGGAGCAGACCACTGTGATCCCCTTCAGGGGCTAGGCGTATGGTGGGTGGTGGGCGTATGGCGGTGGGAGCCATGATCAAAGGTTCCCAGGAGCCTTGTTGTGCTCAACTGCCCATCAGGGGAGTCTTGTCTGCTTCCCTACCCGGTGCATCCTCAAGTGCCACAGGTTTAGGTCCCTCCCACTCCAGCCAGAGAGAATTCCTCTCCATGCCACCCACCCCTTGATTTGGTTTAGGCCAGGCCAAGGCGGGGTTAGTAGGAAGATTCCATCCAGTCATAATAACATTCAGTTTGATGTCACTCAAATTCTAAAGCTGACTAAACTGTTCAAACAGATTTTATGGCCTATATTGGTCTTTGTGTCCCTTGCCTTTTGTTTGAGTGACTCAGTCCTTTCCCTGCCCTTGTGCTCTCCCTATTTCCTACCTTCCTTCCTCCCTTCCTGGTTTTTCTCCTTTTCTTCTTCCTTCTTTTCTACCTCCCTCCATCCCTCCAACTTTGCCTTCCTCCCTTCCAACTTTCTCTCTCCCTTCCCTTCCTTCTCTTTTCTTGCAAGTGTTTGGGGTGAAAGTCCATGGCAGGCCAGCCCCAAGCTAGGCAAGGTCACTGCCACTGAGCTACAACATCCCCAGACCTGCTGCCACTTCCTATGCAAGTAATTTGAATTATCTCTAAAGAGAAACTCTCACATGAGTCTACTTTCAAAGTAATTTCAGAAGAGTTGCTAACATGGGCATAAATCAGTCATGACAAGTCATTTTTGAAAAGCACGGCACAGCTAATGTTCCTCAGAAGAAGGAGTTGAGAACTTTAGTTGGTTTTCAGGTCAGCATTTCTAGACTAGTACAAACCCTCCTAATCCTGATCTCTCCTTAGTCCTATGATTTCTTTAAGTGTCCCCTTTGCTCCTGTTCATGGAGTCATGTGTACAGAAATTATACCTGGTTCTATTGAACTCTACTTAATTCTTTCTCACCTCTGTGCTCCTTTTGCCAAGTCACTCCTCAACACTTACTGTAACCCTTTCAATTTTTTGTCCATTTTCATTTAAAAAACTCTTTCAAAAATTGAACCATTTCGCATGCAGATACAGTCTTCTTGATCTGCTATTAATCCCCCACTACTGACATTGTAAGTTATTGAAATGTACACTTCCAGACCGTTTTCAGATTTTTGATTTCTGTATATCTATCTGTCTATCTATTTACAAATATAACATGGTATTCTGAGAGTATCGTTCTGCTTTTGGAGCTCTACATTGTGTTTTTCAGAAGCAGGCCTATTACACAGAGATGAATCCATGTTACCTAGATTGAGTTCAAACCGGAATGTGCACTCAGATTCCCATTATATTGTTCTACCTACTAATGGACAGTTCAGTTATATCCAGACCTCACCACCTCCCCCATTAAGTAAAACCCTTGTGAAGAGACATGTAGATGACTTTATGAACATATTGATAATTTTTCATGGCAGTGTTTTCCAAAAACCAGTTAGTAAAATCAATTTATTCCTTTGCAGCCTGAAATTACCTTCATTCCAGTTTACTGGTATAAGAACCGCAGTATATCAGCAACAATTCTCCAATAGTAGTTCAGGCAGAAGTCATTCTAGATAACAATCAGTGCCGGATCCTCCATGTATTTTACACAGCCCATGACAGGGGACATCCGTCCACTCGTTTAGAACAACTGATGTTTTACGCTGGCCATTTAGGTTTATTTAAAGGAGTGGTTAGAAAACAGGTGAGACAGACTGATTAGATTCAGTATGTATGTTGGCTTTGTTTTTCTAGGCCTGAATTTTTCACATTTCAATTAATTGTAGGTTAAGTAGCAGGCAGATTCTTCACTGGGCTTCAAATGTGATAAAGTTGCTTCTTATTTTTAAGAAGGCCGTTGCAATCCTGCATTTATTTTACACCTCAGTGCTTGTTTTACACACAAGCACACACGCCCACACACCACACACACCAACAAACACACAAACACATAATTAGAGCACATTTAACAATCAAATAAAGCTTTACCTACTAATTCATAACTAGGGTATTTTTTTAATAAGTATTGTGTCTTGGTCTCTACTGGGGAAACATTGTTCAATGTGAGTTCTCTGGTTTGTTGCAGGGCAGTGAATGTTCACTTGTTGGCAATGATATAGAAATTGGGAGTAAGAGTTTAAAAGTTTTTACAGTAGGTAGGCAGAGTCAGAGTATGGAATCTAAGAATAAGAAATTGGGGAATTTCCTCTTTGTTTCTTCATTTCAATCTCTTAATAATTCATGTATATTTTCCAAAAGTCTCCCAGAAAACAAGGACTAGGTCAATCCACATATCAGTGAACCATAGCAGAATGCGATTCTGAATTTCATGTAAACAGTCATAAAATCCAAAAGACAGGTGCTGGGGTTTTGGCTCAGCACTAGAGTGCTGGCTTCACACTTTCAAAGGTCCTGAGTTGGATCCCCAACACCATGTGTGAAAGGAATGAATGAACCAATGCATGAGTGTATGATGAATGAATTAAAGGTATCAGGAGGAGGAGGAAGAGGAGGAGGAGGAGGAGAAATAGAAGAAGACGATGAGTAATTTGACAGAAGGGAAAAAGGGGAGGAGAGTGAGTTTAAAGTGTGGTTTCCAATTCCCAAACGTTCAATTACAGCAGACGGGATAGAGAGAGAAGATGGGAGGGCAGGAGAGGGGGGATAGTAGAGGCCAGAAAAGGTAGCAGAATACAACAGTTACTAATATGGCATTTTGTAAAAACGTGGATGTGTAAACAATGTGATTGTGCAATCTGAATATGGGGTCAAAATGGGAGTTCATAACTCACTTGAGTCTAATGTAGGAAATATGGTATCTCAAGAGCTATGTAAGGTTTTAAGCAACCAATATAAAAAAGAGGTCTTCATTTTTCTTTGTAGTTGAGATCTCCTGTTTCCGTGACATGTTTAGTTGTGTTCTCTCCTTTAGTCCTCCCATGCTTTAGTTATTCTGATATGGAAAAACTAGCTGAAATGCCCAACCAGTCTCTAAATCAGTGACACTTTTTCATTAAGCCTAAAGTCACTTTACATTTGCTACAGTCATACTAAGTATACTTCTTTGTTGGGAGTTTAAAAGATATTTCCATCAGCTAGATTACAAGTACCTAGAACTCCCATTCTTGTTTATGTAAGAGTGGCTTCATCAGATTAAATGCTGTTCTCTGGAATGACATAAAATAGGAATAATTTACTCGTAAGATTCCTACGTAAACCATCTTTATTTACAAAATAGTATCTTAAGGATTATTGTTTCATTGAGCTTCAATTGGAGCCAAAGTATAGTCAATTACTGAAGTAAAAGCAGTTACTTAAAAACTAAAAATGAGAGATAAGTCAAATTACATTTGATGAGAGAGCAACAGCATGAGGTTTCTTGTTTGGTTCTGGATGTTGTGTAACAGGCTCATTGGCAGGTGGAAAGAACCCTTCAGGGAACTCAATTGTACTTTCAGAATGGGGGTGTAGAGGGCTGAATTCCAGCTCTTGGGGGAAGATTGTGAGGAAAACCCCCTCCCTGCATAGACACTTCGCATTGGAAATGGAGTGGGTGGCGGGTCAGGTGGAACATAATCTCCAGGTTCCCAGACAAGTTTCCTGGGAGAGGTGGAGGAAAAAAAAGGTCCTCTTCTCATGAACTGACTCCTTGGGTCAACTGGAAGCAAGGCACCTCTGACTGGAGGGAAAGGTGCCAACACAGAGCCAGAGCCAGTTGCTTGGTTTTCAGCATGGAGAGGTGAATCAGGCACATCAGAGTCCAAAGGAGGCATATTAGGAATTCTGTGTTCTGCTGGTCCCGATGCTCTACCACAATTTGAGTAAAACCTATCTTGCCTTTGTAGAGGAAGACGTGCATCAGAAGAATATGGTTGGCCTGGCGGAGGGATCATCAGCCTGCTGGCCTGTTCCCCTGGAGGAGAGAGGGGCCCAGTCTGAGAAGGTGCTCTCTGAAAATCAGTGAACTTATGACAGCTGGATTCTCTTCCTTTACTGCTAGTCGCATGGTGCAGAGGATTCTCCAGGGCCCCTTGACCCTCCTCCTCCTCCCACTGGAGTGAAAGGTGAGAGTGTGAGTGGACCACTCTTTTCCAAATGAGGAGGTCTCCTTTCAGATGAAGGGTGACCTATTGGTGAGGGCCCATTTGGAGAAGGCTTTCTGCCCATTGCTGAGTTGGAAACATCCAGTGCATCATAGGGATCTTTTTCTACAAGTTCAAATCTAAGCTCCTTCTCAGTTAATTTTTGTCTGTTGCGTGCATTTTGTTTCCTGAAATAACTGAGGTTTCTTTCAGCAATCCGAGCTGCCAACTCACTAGCATGTGCTTCTTTCTCAGAGGAAATAATCTTCCCCAGACAGGAATGAATGGTACTCTGCAATTGTTCTTCAAGATATTGGGCTCTCTTTCTGTAGGTCTCCAGCTCTTTTATTGTATGGCTCATCTTTTCTTCGACTTTGGAAAGTTTCTCCTCTCGCTCCACACGGTAGTTTTCCACCACTCGTAATTTCCTGTGCAGTTTCATCATATTTTCTTGATAGCGTTCCATCATGACTTTAAAGTTCTTCTGTAGGGTCTCATTCTCACTTTGCAGCTGTGCATTTTCTGACTGCAAGGATGCCTGTTCAGTCTGCAGACTTTTAAGGTGTTCTGTAAGGTCTTCCGTGGTTTTCTCCACTTCAGATGAGAAAGTACATTTTTGAATTCTTCCTCCTTCCAAGATTTCTAAGGAGGCCTTTAGCTTATCACCATAAACCAGGTTCCTCAAAGCTCCTTTGGACTCATCTTCCAAGTGAGCACCAATTTCGGGTTCACTCGTCTTTCCCAGTTCCAGGTGACCACCATCCCTTTGGGCTCCCAGGCTTGGAGAACACCTATCCATCATCTACAGCAAGCATCACTCAGAGACTCCATGTGATTTTCTGTGTCCCTTAGAACTTGTTCTCCAGATACTTTAGAGTCCTCTAATATGATTTTTGCTTTATATTGGACACCTCCTTGTTCCCTCTGTGCTTCAGCTTCTCCTTGTATTGTTGGTCTCTGCGTTTGCGGAAGTAGGGATCCTTCATTCAAAACCTCTTTGATTGCCAGCTTCAGTTCTTCCTCATTCACTTGAAAGAGTCTCCAGTTTGTTTTAGCTTCAGCTATTTGTGACCTGAGGGATTCAGATTCACCTTGGAGAGACTGTACCCTTCTTGATAGATGCGCAATCATTTCATCCTGTTGACCATGTTGAGCCTTCTGTGCTTTGAGCTCTTCTTCTAGAAAGAGCACTTCAACGCCATGGCTGGATTCGGACCTATGCAGCTTTTCGTCGGTTGCCTCCAGCTGTCGTGCTTCCCTTGAACCCTTCTCAAACCTGCAATCCTTTAAAGATGATTCTAAGCCTTCATGTTCTTGTTCAACAAGGCTCACTTTTTCAAGAAGTCCACATTTTGCCTCAATAAGTCCAGCAAGATTTAGAGCCAGCCTCTTTTCTCTTCCCACGTAAAGCCTGCTACGAACCGACTGAAAACCTCTCCAGAAAAGTGAGAGAACAGCGGAAAATCCAAGAGCTGTACACATCACCAACTCCCAAGGAAAGCCATAAGGAAGATGGCCTGGCTTCATGTCTTCGGACAATGCTGCCACAACCCTGGGTGCTTCTTCCAGAACCACCCACTAGTATGGCTGAGAGGCAGCCCTTGGCTCCTCCATCACGCCAACACAGCTTTGGCTCTTGCCACCACAACCACAGCCTGCCCAGGCAGGCCAACACAGGCTGTGGACACTCAGGTGTTTGGTCAGGAACTCCAACCTGCACCAGGCAACGGAGCAGACCACTGTGATCCCCTTCAGGGGCTGGGCGTATGGTGGGTGGTGGGCGTATGGTGGTGGGAGCCATGATCAAAGGCTCCCAGGAGCCTTGTTGTGCTCAACTGCCCGTCAGGGGAGTCTTGTCCGCTTCCCTACCCGGTGCATCCTCAAGTGCCACAGGTTTAGGTCCCTCCCACTCCAGCCAGAGAGAATTCCTCTCCATGCCACCCACCCCTTGATTTGGTTTAGGCCAGGCCAAGGCGGGGTTAGTAGGAAGATTCCATCCAGTCATAATAACATTCAGTTTGATCTCACTCAAATTCTAAAGCTGACTAAACTGTTCAAACAGCTTTTATGGCCTATATTGGTCTTTGTGTCCCTTGCCTTTTGTTTGAGTGACTCAGTCCTTTCCCTGCCCTTGTGCTCTCCCTATTTCCTACCTTCCTTCCTCCCTTCCTGGTTTTTCTCCTTTTCTTCTTCCTTCTTTTCTACCTCCCTCCATCCCTCCAACTTTGCCTTCCTCCCTTCCAACTTTCTCTCTCCCTTCCCTTCCTTCTCTTTTCTTGCAAGTGTTTGGGGTGAAAGTCCATGGCAGGCCAGCCCCAAGCTAGGCAAGGTCACTGCCACTGAGCTACAACATCCCCAGACCTGCTGCCACTTCCTATGCAAGTAATTTGAATTATCTCTAAAGAGAAACTCTCACATGAGTCTACTTTCAAAGTAATTTCAGAAGAGTTGCTAACATGGGTATAAATCAGTCATGACAAGTCATTTTTGAAAAGCACGGCACAGCTAATGTTCCTCAGAAGAAGGAGTTGAGAACTTTAGTTGGTTTTCAGGTCAGCATTTCTAGACTAGTACAAACCCTCCTAATCCTGATCTCTCCTTAGTCCTATGATTTCTTTAAGTGTCCCCTTTGCTCCTGTTCATGGAGTCATGTTTACAGAAATTATACCTGGTTCTATTGAACTCTACTTAATTCTTTCTCACCTCTGTGCTCCTTTTGTCAAGTCACTCCTCAACACTTACTGTAACCCTTTCAATTTTTTGTCCATTTTCATTTAAAAAACTCTTTCAAAAATTGAACCATTTCGCATGCAGATACAGGCTTCTTGATCTGCTATTAATCCCCCACTACTGACATTGTAAATTATTGAAATGTACACTTCCAGACCGTTTTCAGATTTTTGATTTCTGTATATCTATCTGTCTATCTATTTACAAACATAACATGGTATTCTGAGAGTATCGTTCTGCTTTTGGAGCTCTACATTGTGTTTTTCAGAAGCAGGCCTATTACACAGAGATGAATCCATGTTACCTAGATTGAGTTCAAACCGGAATGTGCACTCTGATTCCCATTATATTGTTCTACCTACTAATGGACAGTTCAGTTATATCCAGACCTCACCACCTCCCCCATTAAGTAAAACCCTTGTGAAGAGATATGTAGATGCCTTTATGAACATATTGATAATTTTTCATGGCAGTGTTTTCCAAAAACCAGTTAGTAAAATCAATTTATTCCTTTGCAGCCTGAAATTACCTTCATTCCAGTTTACTGGTATAAGAACCGCAGTATATCAGCAACAATTCTCCAATAGTAGTTCAGGCAGAAGTCATTCTAGATAACAATCAGTGCCGGATCCTCCATGTATTTTACACAGCCCATGACAGGGGACATCCGTCCACTCGTTTAGAACAACTGATGTTTTACGCTGGCCATTTAGGTTTATTTAAAGGAGTGGTTAGAAAACAGGTGAGACAGACTGATTAGATTCAGTATGTGTGTTGGCTTTGTTTTTCTAGGCCTGAATTTTTCACATTTCAATCAATTGTAGGTTAAGTAGCAGGCAGATTCTTCACTGGGCTTCAAATGTGATAAAGTTGCTTCTTATTTTTAAGAAGGCCGTTGCAATCCTGCATTTATTTTACACCTCAGTGCTTGTTTTACACACAAGCACACACGCCCACACACCACACACACCAACAAACACACAAACACATAATTAGAGCACATTTAACACTCAAATAAAGCTTTACCTACTAATTCATAACTAGGGTATTTTTTTAATAAGTATTGTGTCTTGGTCTCTACTGGGGAAACATTGTTCAATGTGAGTTCTCTGGTTTGTTGCAGGGCAGTGAATGTTCACTTGTTGGCAATGATATAGAAATGGGGAGTAAGAGTTTAAAAGTTTTTACAGTAGGTAGGCAGAGTCAGAGTATGGAATCTAAGAATAAGAAATTGGGGAATTTCCTCTTTGTTTCTTCATTTCAATCTCCTAATAATTCATGTATATTTTCCAAAAGTCTCCCAGAAAACAAGGACTAGGTCAATCCACATATCAGTGAACCATAGCAGAATGCGATTCTGAATTTCATGTAAACAGTCATAAAATCCAAAAGACAGGTGCTGGGGTTTGGCTCAGCACTAGAGTGCTGGCTTCACACTTTCAAAGGTCCTGAGTTGGATCCCCAACACCATGTGTGAAAGGAATGAATGAACCAATAGAAGAAGATGATGAGTAATTTGACAGAAGGTAAAAAGGGGAGGAGAGTGAGTTAAAGTGTGGTTTCCAATTCCCAAACGTTCAATTACAGCAGACGGGATAGAGAGAGAAGATGGGAGGGCAGGAGAGGGGGTATAGTAGAGGCCAGAAAAGGTAGCAGAATACAACAGTTACTAATATGGCATTTTGTAAAAACGTGGATGTGTAAACAATGTGATTGTGCAATCTGAATATGGGGTCAAAATGGGAGTTCATAACTCACTTGAGTCTAATGTAGGAAATATGGTATCTCAAGAGCTATGTAAGGTTTTAAGCAACCAATATAAAAAAGAGGTCTTCATATTTCTTTGTAGGTGACATCTCCTGTTTCTGTGTCATGTTTAGTTGTGTTCTCTCCTTTAGTCCTCCCGTGCTCTAGTTATTCTGATATGGGAAAACTAGCTGAAATGCCCAACCAGTCTCTAAATCAGTGACACTTTTTCATTAAGCCTAAAGTCACTTTACATTTGCTACAGTCATACTAAATACACTTCTTTGTTGGGAGTTTAAAAGATATTTCCATCAGCTAGATTACAAGTACCTAGAACTCCCATTCTTGTTTATGTAAGATTGGCTTCATCAGATTAAATGCTGTTCTCTGGAATGACATAAAATAGGAATAATTTACTCTTAAGATTCCTACGTAAACCATCTTTATTTATAAAATAGTATCTTAAGGATTATTGTTTCATTGAGCTTCAATTGGAGCCAAAGTATAGTCAATTACTGAAGTAAAAGCAGTTACTTAAAAACTAAAAATGAGAGATAAGTCAAATTACATTTGATGAGAGAGCAACAGCATGAGGTTTCTTGTTTGGTTCTGGATGTTGAGTAACAGGCTCATTTGCAGGTGGAAGGAACCCTTCAGGGAACTCAATTGTACTTTCAGAATGGGGGTGTAGAGGGCTGAATTCCAGCTCTTGGGGGAAGATTGTGAGGAAAACCCCCTCCCTGCATAGACACTTCGCATTGGAAATGGAGTGGGTGGCGGGTCAGGTGGAACATAATCTCCAGGTTCCCAGACAAGTTTCCTGGGAGAGGTGGAGGAAAAAAAAGGTCCTCTTCTCATGAACTGACTCCTTGGGTCAACTGGAAGCAAGGCACCTCTGACTGGAGGGAAAGGTGCCAACACAGAGCCAGAGCCAGTTGCTTGGTTTTCAGCATGGAGAGGTGAATCAGGCACATCAGAGTCCAAAGGAGGCATATTAGGAATTCTGTGTTCTGCTGGTCCCGATGCTCTACCACAATTTGAGTAAAACCTATCTTGCCTTTGTAGAGGAAGACGTGCATCAGAAGAATATGGTTGGCCTGGCGGAGGGATCATCAGCCTGCTGGCCTGTTCCCCTGGAGGAGAGAGGGGCCCAGTCTGAGAAGGTGCTCTCTGAAAATCAGTGAACTTATGACAGCTGGATTCTCTTCCTTTACTGCTAGTCGCATGGTGCAGAGGATTCTCCAGGGCCCCTTGACCCTCCTCCTCCTCCCACTGGAGTGAAAGGTGAGAGTGTGAGTGGACCACTCTTTTCCAAATGAGGAGGTCTCCTTTCAGATGAAGGGTGACCTATTGGTGAGGGCCCATTTGGAGAAGGCTTTCTGCCCATTGCTGAGTTGGAAACATCCAGTGCATCATAGGGATCTTTTTCTACAAGTTCAAATCTAAGCTCCTTCTCAGTTAATTTTTGTCTGTTGCGTGCATTTTGTTTCCTGAAATAACTGAGGTTTCTTTCAGCAATCCGAGCTGCCAACTCACTAGCATGTGCTTCTTTCTCAGAGGAAATAATCTTCCCCAGACAGGAATGAATGGTATTCTGCAATTGTTCTTCAAGATATTGGGCTCTCTTTCTGTAGGTCTCCAGCTCTTTTATTTGAATGGTATTCTGCAATTGTTCTTCAAGATATTGGGCTCTCTTTCTGTAGGTCTCCAGCTCTTTTATTGTATGGCTCATCTTTTCTTCGACTTTGGAAAGTTTCTCCTCTCGCTCCACACGGTAGTTTTCCACCACTCGTAATTTCCTGTGCAGTTTCATCATATTTTCTTGATAGCGTTCCATCATGACTTTAAAGTTCTTCTGTAGGGTCTCATTCTCACTTTGCAGCTGTGCATTTTCTGACTGCAAGGATGCCTGTTCAGTCTGCAGACTTTTAAGGTGTTCTGTAAGGTCTTCCGTGGTTTTCTCCACTTCAGATGAGAAAGTACATTTTTGAATTCTTCCTCCTTCCAAGATTTCTAAGGAGGCCTTTAGCTTATCACCATAAACCAGGTTCCTCAAAGCTCCTTTGGACTCATCTTCCAAGTGAGCACCAATTTCGGGTTCACTCGTCTTTCCCAGTTCCAGGTGACCACCATCCCTTTGGGCTCCCAGGCTTGGAGAACACCTATCCATCATCTACAGCAAGCATCACTCAGAGACTCCATGTGATTTTCTGTGTCCCTTAGAACTTGTTCTCCAGATACTTTAGAGTCCTCTAATATGATTTTTGCTTTATATTGGACACCTCCTTGTTCCCTCTGTGCTTCAGCTTCTCCTTGTATTGTTGGTCTCTGCGTTTGCGGAAGTAGGGATCCTTCATTCAAAACCTCTTTGATTGCCAGCTTCAGTTCTTCCTCATTCACTTGAAAGAGTCTCCAGTTTGTTTTAGCTTCAGCTATTTGTGACCTGAGGGATTCAGATTCACCTTGGAGAGACTGTACCCTTCTTGATAGATGCGCAATCATTTCATCCTGTTGACCATGTTGAGCCTTCTGTGCTTTGAGCTCTTCTTCTAGAAAGAGCACTTCAACGCCATGGCTGGATTCGGACCTATGCAGCTTTTCGTCGGTTGCCTCCAGCTGTCGTGCTTCCCTTGAACCCTTCTCAAACCTGCAATCCTTTAAAGATGATTCTAAGCCTTCATGTTCTTGTTCAACAAGGCTCACTTTTTCAAGAAGTCCACATTTTGCCTCAATAAGTCCAGCAAGATTTAGAGCCAGCCTCTTTTCTCTTCCCACGTAAAGCCTGCTACGAACCGACTGAAAACCTCTCCAGAAAAGTGAGAGAACAGCGGAAAATCCAAGAGCTGTACACATCACCAACTCCCAAGGAAAGCCATAAGGAAGATGGCCTGGCTTCATGTCTTCGGACAATGCTGCCACAACCCTGGGTGCTTCTTCCAGAACCACCCACTAGTATGGCTGAGAGGCAGCCCTTGGCTCCTCCATCACGCCAACACAGCTTTGGCTCTTGCCACCACAACCACAGCCTGCCCAGGCAGGCCAACACAGGCTGTGGACACTCAGGTGTTTGGTCAGGAACTCCAACCTGCACCAGGCAACGGAGCAGACCACTGTGATCCCCTTCAGGGGCTGGGCGTATGGTGGGTGGTGGGCGTATGGTGGTGGGAGCCATGATCAAAGGCTCCCAGGAGCCTTGTTGTGCTCAACTGCCCGTCAGGGGAGTCTTGTCCGCTTCCCTACCCGGTGCATCCTCAAGTGCCACAGGTTTAGGTCCCTCCCACTCCAGCCAGAGAGAATTCCTCTCCATGCCACCCACCCCTTGATTTGGTTTAGGCCAGGCCAAGGCGGGGTTAGTAGGAAGATTCCATCCAGTCATAATAACATTCAGTTTGATCTCACTCAAATTCTAAAGCTGACTAAACTGTTCAAACAGCTTTTATGGCCTATATTGGTCTTTGTGTCCCTTGCCTTTTGTTTGAGTGACTCAGTCCTTTCCCTGCCCTTGTGCTCTCCCTATTTCCTACCTTCCTTCCTCCCTTCCTGGTTTTTCTCCTTTTCTTCTTCCTTCTTTTCTACCTCCCTCCATCCCTCCAACTTTGCCTTCCTCCCTTCCAACTTTCTCTCTCCCTTCCCTTCCTTCTCTTTTCTTGCAAGTGTTTGGGGTGAAAGTCCATGGCAGGCCAGCCCCAAGCTAGGCAAGGTCACTGCCACTGAGCTACAACATCCCCAGACCTGCTGCCACTTCCTATGCAAGTAATTTGAATTATCTCTAAAGAGAAACTCTCACATGAGTCTACTTTCAAAGTAATTTCAGAAGAGTTGCTAACATGGGTATAAATCAGTCATGACAAGTCATTTTTGAAAAGCACGGCACAGCTAATGTTCCTCAGAAGAAGGAGTTGAGAACTTTAGTTGGTTTTCAGGTCAGCATTTCTAGACTAGTACAAACCCTCCTAATCCTGATCTCTCCTTAGTCCTATGATTTCTTTAAGTGTCCCCTTTGCTCCTGTTCATGGAGTCATGTTTACAGAAATTATACCTGGTTCTATTGAACTCTACTTAATTCTTTCTCACCTCTGTGCTCCTTTTGTCAAGTCACTCCTCAACACTTACTGTAACCCTTTCAATTTTTTGTCCATTTTCATTTAAAAAACTCTTTCAAAAATTGAACCATTTCGCATGCAGATACAGGCTTCTTGATCTGCTATTAATCCCCCACTACTGACATTGTAAATTATTGAAATGTACACTTCCAGACCGTTTTCAGATTTTTGATTTCTGTATATCTATCTGTCTATCTATTTACAAACATAACATGGTATTCTGAGAGTATCGTTCTGCTTTTGGAGCTCTACATTGTGTTTTTCAGAAGCAGGCCTATTACACAGAGATGAATCCATGTTACCTAGATTGAGTTCAAACCGGAATGTGCACTCTGATTCCCATTATATTGTTCTACCTACTAATGGACAGTTCAGTTATATCCAGACCTCACCACCTCCCCCATTAAGTAAAACCCTTGTGAAGAGATATGTAGATGCCTTTATGAACATATTGATAATTTTTCATGGCAGTGTTTTCCAAAAACCAGTTAGTAAAATCAATTTATTCCTTTGCAGCCTGAAATTACCTTCATTCCAGTTTACTGGTATAAGAACCGCAGTATATCAGCAACAATTCTCCAATAGTAGTTCAGGCAGAAGTCATTCTAGATAACAATCAGTGCCGGATCCTCCATGTATTTTACACAGCCCATGACAGGGGACATCCGTCCACTCGTTTAGAACAACTGATGTTTTACGCTGGCCATTTAGGTTTATTTAAAGGAGTGGTTAGAAAACAGGTGAGACAGACTGATTAGATTCAGTATGTGTGTTGGCTTTGTTTTTCTAGGCCTGAATTTTTCACATTTCAATCAATTGTAGGTTAAGTAGCAGGCAGATTCTTCACTGGGCTTCAAATGTGATAAAGTTGCTTCTTATTTTTAAGAAGGCCGTTGCAATCCTGCATTTATTTTACACCTCAGTGCTTGTTTTACACACAAGCACACACGCCCACACACCACACACACCAACAAACACACAAACACATAATTAGAGCACATTTAACACTCAAATAAAGCTTTACCTACTAATTCATAACTAGGGTATTTTTTTAATAAGTATTGTGTCTTGGTCTCTACTGGGGAAACATTGTTCAATGTGAGTTCTCTGGTTTGTTGCAGGGCAGTGAATGTTCACTTGTTGGCAATGATATAGAAATGGGGAGTAAGAGTTTAAAAGTTTTTACAGTAGGTAGGCAGAGTCAGAGTATGGAATCTAAGAATAAGAAATTGGGGAATTTCCTCTTTGTTTCTTCATTTCAATCTCCTAATAATTCATGTATATTTTCCAAAAGTCTCCCAGAAAACAAGGACTAGGTCAATCCACATATCAGTGAACCATAGCAGAATGCGATTCTGAATTTCATGTAAACAGTCATAAAAATCCAAAAGACAGGTGCTGGGGTTTGGCTCAGCACTAGAGTGCTGGCTTCACACTTTCAAAGGTCCTGAGTTGGATCCCCAACACCATGTGTGAAAGGAATGAATGAACCAGTGCATGAGTGTATGATGAATGAATTAAAGGTATCAGGAGGAGGAGGAAGAGGAGGAGGAGGAGGAGAAATAGAAGAAGATGATGAGTAATTTGACAGAAGGTAAAAAGGGGAGGAGAGTGAGTTAAAGTGTGGTTTCCAATTCCCAAACGTTCAATTACAGCAGACGGGATAGAGAGAGAAGATGGGAGGGCAGGAGAGGGGGTATAGTAGAGGCCAGAAAAGGTAGCAGAATACAACAGTTACTAATATGGCATTTTGTAAAAACGTGGATGTGTAAACAATGTGATTGTGCAATCTGAATATGGGGTCAAAATGGGAGTTCATAACTCACTTGAGTCTAATGTAGGAAATATGGTATCTCAAGAGCTATGTAAGGTTTTAAGCAACCAATATAAAAAAGAGGTCTTCATATTTCTTTGTAGGTGACATCTCCTGTTTCTGTGTCATGTTTAGTTGTGTTCTCTCCTTTAGTCCTCCCGTGCTCTAGTTATTCTGATATGGGAAAACTAGCTGAAATGCCCAACCAGTCTCTAAATCAGTGACACTTTTTCATTAAGCCTAAAGTCACTTTACATTTGCTACAGTCATACTAAATACACTTCTTTGTTGGGAGTTTAAAAGATATTTCCATCAGCTAGATTACAAGTACCTAGAACTCCCATTCTTGTTTATGTAAGATTGGCTTCATCAGATTAAATGCTGTTCTCTGGAATGACATAAAATAGGAATAATTTACTCTTAAGATTCCTACGTAAACCATCTTTATTTATAAAATAGTATCTTAAGGATTATTGTTTCATTGAGCTTCAATTGGAGCCAAAGTATAGTCAATTACTGAAGTAAAAGCAGTTACTTAAAAACTAAAAATGAGAGATAAGTCAAATTACATTTGATGAGAGAGCAACAGCATGAGGTTTCTTGTTTGGTTCTGGATGTTGAGTAACAGGCTCATTTGCAGGTGGAAGGAACCCTTCAGGGAACTCAATTGTACTTTCAGAATGGGGGTGTAGAGGGCTGAATTCCAGCTCTTGGGGGAAGATTGTGAGGAAAACCCCCTCCCTGCATAGACACTTCGCATTGGAAATGGAGTGGGTGGCGGGTCAGGTGGAACATAATCTCCAGGTTCCCAGACAAGTTTCCTGGAGAGGTGGAGGAAAAAAAAGGTCCTCTTCTCCATGAACTGACTCCTTGGGTCAACTGGAAGCAAGGCACCTCTGACTGGAGGGAAAGGTGCCAACACAGAGCCAGAGCCAGTTTCTTGGTTTTCAGCATGGAGAGGTGAATCAGGCACATCAGAGTCCAAAGGAGGCATATTAGGAATTCTGTGTTCTGCTGGTCCCGATGCTCTACCACAATTTGAGTAAAACCTATCTTGCCTTTGTAGAGGAAGACGTGCATCAGAAGAATATGGTTGGCCTGGCGGAGGGATCATCAGCCTGCTGGCCTGTTCCCCTGGAGGAGAGAGGGGCCCAGTCTGAGAAGGTGCTCTCTGAAAATCAGTGAACTTATGACAGCTGGATTCTCTTCCTTTACTGCTAGTCGCATGGTCCAGAGGATTCTCCAGGGCCCCTTGACCCTCCTCCTCCTCCCACTGGAGTGAAAGGTGAGAGTGTGAGTGGACCACTCTTTTCCAAATGAGGAGGTCTCCTTTCAGATGAAGGGTGACCTATTGGTGAGGGCCCATTTGGAGAAGGCTTTCTGCCCATTGCTGAGTTGGAAACATCCAGTGCATCATAGGGATCTTTTTCTACAAGTTCAAATCTAAGCTCCTTCTCAGTTAATTTTTGTCTGTTGCGTGCATTTTGTTTCCTGAAATAACTGAGGTTTCTTTCAGCAATCCGAGCTGCCAACTCACTAGCATGTGCTTCTTTCTCAGAGGAAATAATCTTCCCCAGACAGGAATGAATGGTACTCTGCAATTGTTCTTCAAGATATTGGGCTCTCTTTCTGTAGGTCTCCAGCTCTTTTATTGTATGGCTCATCTTTTCTTCGACTTTGGAAAGTTTCTCCTCTTGCTCCACACAGTAGTTTTCCTCCACTCGTAATTTCCTGTGCAGTTTCATCATATTTTCCTGATAGCGTTCCATCATGACTTTAAAGTTCTTCTGTAGGGTCTCATTCTCACTTTGCAGCTGTGCATTTTCTGACTGCAAGGATGCCTGTTCAGTCTGCAGACTTTTAAGGTGTTCTGTAAGGTCTTCCGTGGTTTTCTCCACTTCAGATGAGAAAGTACATTTTTGAATTCTTCCTCCTTCCAAGATTTCTAAGGAGGCCTTTAGCTTATCACCATAAACCAGGTTCCTCAAAGCTCCTTTGGACTCATCCTCCAAGTGAGCACCAATTTCGGGTTCACTCGTCTTTCCCAGTTCCAGGTGACCACCATCCCTTTGGGCTCCCAGGCTTGGAGAACACCTATCCATCATCTACAGCAAGCATCACTCAGAGACTCCATGTGATTTTCTGTGTCCCTTAGAACTAGTTCTCCAGCTACTTTAGAGTCCTCTAATATGATTTTTGCTTTACATTGGACACCTCCTTGTTCCCTCTGTGCTTCAGCTTCTCCTTGTATTGTTGGTCTCTGCTTTTGAGGAAGTAGGGATCCTTCATTCAAAACCTCTTTGATTGCCAGCTTCAGTTCTTCCTCATTCACTTGAAAGAGTCTCCAGTTTGTTTTAGCTTCAGCTATTTGTGATCTGAGGGATTCAGATTCACCTTGGAGGGACTGTATCCTTCTTGATAGATGCGCCATCGTTTCATCCTGTTGACCATGTTGAGCCTTCTGTGCTTTGAGCTCTTCTTCTAGAAAGAGCACTTCAACACCATGGCTGGATTTGGACCTATGCAGCTTTTCGTCGGTTGCCTCCAGCTGTCGTGCTTCCCTTGAACCCTTCTCAAACCTGCAATCCTTTAAAGATGATTCTAAGCCTTCATGTTCTTGTTCAACAAGGCTCACTTTTTCAAGAAGTCCACATTTTGCCTCCATAAGTCCAGCAAGATTTAGAGCCAGCCTCTTTTCTCTTCCCACGGAAAGCTTGCTACGAACCGACTGAAAACCTCTCCAGAAAAGTGAGAGAACAGCGGAAAATCCAAGAGCTGTACACATCACCAACTCCCAAGGAAAGCCATAAGGAAGATGGCCTGGCTTCATGTCTTCGGACAATGCTGCCACAACCCTGGGTGCTTCTTCCAGAACCACCCACTAGTATGGCTGAGAGGCAGCCCTTGGCTCCTCCATCACGCCAACACAGCTTTGGCTCTTGCCACCACAACCACAGCCTGCCCAGGCAGGCCAACACAGGCTGTGGACACTCAGGTGTTTGGTCAGGAACTCCAACCTGCACCAGGAAACGGAGCAGACCACTGTGATCCCCTTCAGGTGCTGGGCGTATGGTGGGTGGTGGGCGTATGTCGGCGGGAGCCATGATCAAAGGCTCCCAGGAGCCTTGTTGTGCTCAACTGCCCATCAGGGGAATCTTGTCCGCTTCCCTACCCGGTGCATCCTCAAGTGCCACAGGTTTAGGTCCCTCCCACTCCAGCCAGAGAGAATTCCTCTCTATGCCACCCACCCCTTGATTTGGTTTAGGCCAGGCCAAGGCGGGGTTAGTAGGAAGATTCCATCCAGTCATAATAACATTCAGTTTGATGTCACTCAAATTCTAAAGCTGATTACACTGTTCAAACAGCTTTTATGGCCTATATTGGTCTTTGTGTCCCTTGCCTTTTGTTTGAGTGACTCAGTCCTTTCCCTGCCCTTGTGCTCTCCCTATTTCCTACCTTCCTTCCTCCCTTCCTGGTTTTTCTCCTTTTCTTCTTCCTTCTTTTCTACCTCCCTCCATCCCTCCAACTTTGCCTTCCTCCCTTCCAACTTTCTCTCTCCCTTCCCTTCCTTCTCTTTTCTTGCAAGTGTTTGGGGTGAAAGTCCATGGCAGGCCAGCCCCAAGCTAGGCAAGGTCACTGCCACTGAGCTACAACGTCCCCAGACCTGCTGCCACTTCCTATGCAAGTAATTTGAATTATCTCTAAAGAGAAACTCTCACATGAGTCTACTTTCAAAGTAATTGCAGAAGAGATGGTAACATGGGCATAAATCAGTCATGACAAGTCATTTTTGAAAAGCACGGCACAGCTAATGTTCCTCAGAAGAAGGAGTTGAGAACTTTAGTTGGTTTTCAGGTCAGCATTTCTAGACTAGTACAAACCCTCCTAATCCTGTTCTCTCCTTAGTCCTATGATTTCTTTAAGTGTCCCCTTTGCTCCTGTTCATGGAGTCATGTGCACAGAAATTATATCTGGTTCTATTGAACTCTACTTAATTCTTTCTCACCTCTGTGCTCCTTTTGCCAAGTCACTCCTCAACACTTACTGTAACCCTTTCAATTTTTTGTCCATTTTCATTTAAAAAACTCTTTCAAAAATTGAACCATTTCGCATGCAGATACAGTCTTCTTGATCTGCTATTAATCCCCCACTACTGACATTGTAAATTATTGAAATGTACACTTCCAGACCGTTTTCAGATTTTTGATTTCTGTATATCTATCTGTCTATCTATTTACAAACATAACATGGTATTCTGAGAGTATCGTTCTGCTTTTGGAGATCTACATTGTGTTTTTGAGAAGCAGGCCTATTACACAGAGATGAATCCCTGTTACCTAGATTGAGTTCAAACCGGAATGTGCACTCAGATTCCCATTATTTTGTTCTACCTACTAATGGACAGTTCAGTTATATCCAGACCTCACCACCTCCCCCATTAAGTAAAACCCTTGTGAAGAGACATGTAGATGCCTTTATGAACATATTGATAATTTTTCATGACAGTGTTTTCCAAAAACCAGTTAGTAAAATCAATTTATTCCTTTGCAGCCTGAAATTACCTTCATTCCAGTTTACTGGTATAAGAACGGCAGGATATCAGCAACAATTCTCCAATAGTAGTTCAGGCAGAAGTCATTCTAGATAACAATCAGTGCCGGATCCTCCATGTATTTTACACAGCCCATGACAGGGGACATCCGTCCACTCATTTAGAACAACTGATGTTTTACGCTGGCCATTTAGGTTTATTTAAAGGATTGGTTAGAAAACAGGTGAGACAGACTGATTAGATTCAGTATGTATGTTGGCTTTGTTTTTCTAGGCCTGAATTTTTCACATTTCAATTAATTGTAGGTTAAGTAGCAGGCAGATTCTTCACTGGGCTTCAAATGTGATAAAGTTGCTTCTTATTTTTAAGAAGGCCATTGCAATCCTGCATTTATTTTACACCTCAGTGCTTGTTTTACACACAAGCACACACGCCCACACACCACACACACCAACAAACACACAAACACATAATTAGAGCACATTTAACACTCAAATAAAGCTTTACCTACTAATTCATAACTAGGGTATTTTTTTAATAAGTATTGTGTCTTGGTCTCTACTGGGGAAACATTGTTCAATGTGAGTTCTCTGGTTTGTTGCAGGGCAGTGAATGTTCACTTGTTGGCAATGATATAGAAATGGGGAGTAAGTGTTTAAAAGTTTTTACAGTAGGTAGGCAGAGTCAGAGTATGGAATCTAAGAATAATAAATTGGGGAATTTCCTCTTTGTTTCTTCATTTCAATCTCCTAATAATTCATGTATATTTTCCAAAAGTCTCCCAGAAAACAAGGACTAGGTCAATCCACATATCAGTGAACCATAGCAGAATGCGATTCTGAATTTCATATAAACAGTCATAAAATCAAAAAGACAGGTGCTGGGGTTTTGGCTCAGCACTAGAGTGCTGGCTTCACACTTTCAAAGGTCCTGAGTTGGATCCCCAACACCATGTGTGAAAGGAATGAATGAACCAATGCATGAGTGTATGATGAATGAATTAAAGGTATCAGGAGGAGGAGGAAGAGGAGGAGGAGGAGGAGGAGGAGAAATAGAAGAAGATGATGAGTAATTTGACAGAAGGGAAAAAGGGGAGGAGAGTGAGTTTAAAGTGTGGTTTCCAATTCCCAAACGTTGAATTACAGCAGACTGGATAGAGAGAGAAGATGGGAGGGCAGGAGAAGGGGGGATAGTAGAGGCCAGAAAAGGTAGCAGAATACAACAGTTACTAATATGGCATTTTGTAAAAACGTGGATGTGTAAACAATGAAAATGTTTTTCTAGGCCTGAATTTTTCACATTTGAATTAATTGTAGGTTAAGCCTCAGGCAGATTCTTCACTGGGCTTCAAATGTGATAAAGTTGCTTCTTATGTTTAAGAAGGCCGTTGCCATCCTGCATTTATTTTACACCTCAGTGCTTGTTTTACACATAAGCACACACGCCCACACACCACACACACCAACAAACACACAAACACATAATTAGAGCACATTTAACACTCAAATAAAGCTTTACCTACTAATTCATAACTAGGGTATTTTTTTAATAAGTATTGTGTCTTGGTCTCTACTGGGGAAACATTGTTCAATGTGAGTTCTCTGGTTTGTTGTAGGGCAGTGAATGTTCACTTGTTGGCAATGATATAGAAATGGGGAGTAAGAGTTTAAAAGTTTTTACAGTAGGTAGGCAGAGTCAGAGTATGGAATCTAAGAATAATAAATTGGGGAATTTCCTCTTTGTTTCTTCATTTCAATCTCCTAATAATTCATGTATATTTTCCAAAAGTCTCCCAGAAAACAAGGACTAGGTCAATCCACATATCAGTGAACCATAGCAGAATGCGATTCTGAATTTCATATAAACAGTCATAAAATCCAAAAGACAGGTGCTGGGGTTTTGGCTCAGCACTAGAGTGCTGGCTTCACACTTTCAAAGGTCCTGAGTTGGATCCCCAACACCATGTGTGAAAGGAATGAATGAACCAGTGCATGAGTGTATGATGAATGAATTAAAGGTATCAGGAGGAGGAGGAAGAGGAGGAGGAGGAGGAGAAATAGAAGAAGATGATGAGTAATTTGACAGAAGGGAAAAAGGGGAGGAGAGTGAGTTTAAAGTGTGGTTTCCAATTCCCAAACGTTCAATTACAGCAGACGGGATAGAGAGAGAAGATGGGAGGGCAGGAGAGGGGGGATAGTAGAGGCCAGAAAAGGTAGCAGAATACAACAGTTACTAATATGGCATTTTGTAAAAACGTGGATGTGTAAACAATGTGATTGTGCAATCTGAATATGGGGTCAAAATGGGAGTTCATAACTCACTTGAGTCTAATGTAGGAAATATGGTATCTCAAGAGCTATGTAAGGTTTTAAGCAACCAATATAAAAAAGAGGTCTTCATTTTTCTTTGTAGTTGAGATCTCCTGTTTCCATGACATGTTTAGTTGTGTTCTCTCCTTTAGTCCTCCCATGCTCTAGTTATTCTGATATGGAAAAACTAGCTGAAATGCCCAACCAGTCTCTAAATCAGTGACACTTTTTCATTAAGCCTAAAGTCACTTTACATTTGCTACAGTCATACTAAATACACTTCTTTGTTGGGAGTTTAAAAGATATTTCCATCAGCTAGATTACAAGTACCTAGAACTCCCATTCTTGTTTATGTAAGAGTGGCTTCATCAGATTAAATGCTGTTCTCTGGAATGACATAAAATAGGAATAATTTACTCGTAAGATTTCTACGTAAACCATCTTTATTTACAAAATAGTATCTTAAGGATTATTGTTTCATTGAGCTTCAATTGGAGCCAAAGTATAGTCAATTACTGAAGTAAAAGCAGTTACTTAAAAACTAAAAATGAGAGATAAGTCAAATTACATTTGATGAGAGAGCAACAGCATGAGGTTTCTTGTTTGGTTCTGGATGTTGAGTAACAGGCTCATTTGCAGGTGGAAGGAACCCTTCAGGGAACTCACTTGTACTTTCAGAATGGGGGTGTAGAGGGCTGAATTCCAGCTCTTGGTGGAAGATTGTGAGGAAAACCCCCTCCCTGCATAGACACTTCGCTTTGGAAATGGAGTGGGTGGCGGGTCAGGTGGAACATAATCTCCAGGTTCCCAGACAAATTTCCTGGGAGAGGTGGAGGAAAAAAAAGGTCCTCTTCTCATGAACTGACTCCTTGGGTCAACTGGAAGCAAGGCACCTCTGACTGGAGGGAAAGGTGCCAACACAGAGCAAGAGCCAGTTGCTTGGTTTTCAGCATGGAGAGGTGAATCAGGCACATCAGAGTCCAAAGGAGGCATATTAGGAAATCTGTGTTCGGCTGGTCCCGATGCTCTACCACAATTTGAGTAAAACCTATCTTGCCTTTGTAGAGGAAGACGTGCATCAGAAGAACATGGTTGGCCTGGCGGAGGGATCATCAGCCTGCTGGCCTGTTCCCCTGGAGGAGAGAGGGGCCCAGTCTGAGAAGGTGCTCTCTGAAAATCAGTGAACTTATGACAGCTGGATTCTCTTCCTTTACTGCTAGTCGCATGGTCCAGAGGATTCTCCAGGGCCCCTTGACCCTCCTCCTCCTCCCACTGGAGTGAAAGGTGAGAGTGTGAGTGGACCACTCTTTTCCAAATGAGGAGGTCTCCTTTCAGATGAAGGGTGACCTATTGGTGAGGGCCCATTTGGAGAAGGCTTTCTGCCCATTGCTGAGTTGGAAACATCCAGTGCATCATAGGGATCTTTTTCTACAAGTTCAAATCTAAGCTCCTTCTCAGTTAATTTTTGTCTGTTGCGTGCATTTTGTTTCCTGAAATAACTGAGGTTTCTTTCAGCAATCCGAGCTGCCAACTCACTAGCATGTGCTTCTTTCTCAGAGGAAATAATCTTCCCCAGACAGGAATGAATGGTACTCTGCAATTGTTCTTCAAGATATTGGGCTCTCTTTCTGTAGGTCTCCAGCTCTTTTATTGTATGGCTCATCTTTTCTTCGACTTTGGAAAGTTTCTCCTCTTGCTCCACACGGTAGTTTTCCTCCACTCTTAATTTCCTGTGCAGTTTCATCATATTTTCTTGATAGCGTTCCATCATGACTTTAAAGTTCTTCTGTAGGGTCTCATTCTCACTTTGCAGCTGTGCATTTTCTGACTGCAAGGATGCCTGTTCAGTCTGCAGACTTTTAAGGTGTTCTGTAAGGTCTTCCGTGGTTTTCTCCACTTCAGATGAGAAAGTACATTTTTGAATTCTTCCTCCTTCCAAGATTTCTAAGGAGGCCTTTAGCTTATCACCATAAACCAGGTTCCTCAAAGCTCCTTTGGACTCATCCTCCAAGTGAGCACCAATTTTGGGTTCACTCGTCTTTCCCAGTTCCAGGTGACCACCATCCCTTTGGGCTCCCAGGCTTGGAGAAGACCTATCCATCAATTTCAGCAAGCATTCACTCAGAGACTCCATGTGATTTTCTGTGTCCCTTAGAACTTGTTCTCCAGCTACTTTAGAGTCCTCTAATATGATTTTTGCTTTATATTGGACACCTCCTTGTTTCCTCTGTGCTTCAGCTTCTCCTTGTATTGTTGGTCTCTGCGTTTGCGGAAGTAGGGATCCTTCATTCAAAACCTCTTTGATTGCCAGCTTCAGTTCTTCCTCATTCACTTGAAAGAGTCTCCAGTTTGTTTTAGCTTCAGCTATTTGTGATCTGAGGGATTCAGATTCACCTTGGAGGGACTGTATCCTTCTTGATAGATGCGCCATCGTTTCATCCTGTTGACCATGTTGAGCCTTCTGTGCTCTGAGCTCTTCTTCTAGAAAGAGCACTTCAATGCCATGGCTCGATTCGGACCTATGCAGCTTTTCGTCGGTTGCCTCCAGCTGTCGTGCTTCCCTTGAACCCTTCTCAAACCTGCAATCCTTTAAAGATGATTCTAAGCCTTCATGTTCTTTTTCAACAAGGCTCACTTTTTCAAGAAGTCCACATTTTGCCTCAATAAGTCCAGCAAGATTTAGAGCCAGCCTTTTTTCTCTTCCCACGTAAAGCCTGCTACGAACCGACTGAAAACCTCTCCAGAAAAGTGAGAGAACAGCGGAAAATCCAAGAGCTGTACACATCACAAACTCCCAAGGAAAGCCATAAGGAAGATGGCCTGGCTTCATGTCTTCGGACAATGCTGCCACAACCCTGGGTGCTTCTTCCAGAACCACCCACTAGTATGGCTGAGAGGCAGCCCTTGGCTCCTCCATCACGCCAACACAGCTTTGGCTCTTGCCACCACAACCACAGCCTGCCCAGGCAGGCCAACACAGGCTGTGGACACTCAGGTGTTTGGTCAGGAACTCCAACCTGCACCAGGCAACGGAGCAGACCACTGTGATCCCCTTCAGGGGCTGGGCGTATGGTGGGTGGTGGGCGTATGGCGGTGGGAGCCATGATCCAAGGCTCCCAGGAGCCTTGTTGTGCTCAACTGCCCATCAGGGGAGTCTTGTCCGCTTCCCTACCCGGTGCATCCTCAAGTGCCACAGGTTTAGGTCCCTCCCACTCCAGCCAGAGAGAATTCCTCTCCATGCCACCCACCCCTTGATTTGGTTTAGGCCAGGCCAAGGCGGGGTTAGTAGGAAGATTCCATCCAGTCATAATAACATTCAGTTTGATGTCACTCAAATTCTAAAGCTGACTAAACTGTTCAAACAGCTTTTATGGCCTATATTGGTCTTTGTGTCCCTTGCCTTTTGTTTGAGTGACTCAGTCCTTTCCCTGCCCTTGCGCTCTCCCTATTTCCTACCTTCTTTCCTCCCTTCCTGGTTTTTCTCCTTTTCTTTTTCCTTCTTTTCTACCTCCCTCCATCCCTCCAACTTTGCCTTCCTCCCTTCCAACTTTCTCTCTCCCTTCCCTAACTTCTCTTTTCTTGCAAGTGTTTGGGGTGAAAGTCCATGGCAGGCCAGCCCCAAGCTAGGCAAGGTCACTGCCACTGAGCTACAACATCCCCAGACCTGCTGCCACTTCCTATGCAAGTAATTTGAATTATCTCTAAAGAGAAACTCTCACATGAGTCTACTTTCAAAGTAATTTCAGAAGAGTTGCTAACATGGGCATAAATCAGTCATGACAAGTCATTTTTGAAAAGCACGGCACAGCTAATGTTCCTCAGAAGAAGGAGTTGAGAACTTTAGTTGGTTTTCAGGTCAGCATTTCTAGACTAGTACAAACCCTCCTAATCCTGATCTCTCCTTAGTCCTATGATTTCTTTAAGTGTCCCCTTTGCTCCTGTTCATGGAGTCATGTGTACAGAAATTATACCTGGTTCTATTGAACTCTACTTAATTCTTTCTCACCTCTGTGCTCCTTTTGTCAAGTCACTCCTCAACACTTACTGTAACCCTTTCAATTTTTTGTCCATTTTCATTTAAAAAACTCTTTCAAAAATTGAACCATTTCGTATGCAGATACAGTCTTCTTGATCTGCTATTAATCCCCCACTACTGACATTGTAAGTTATTGAAATGTACACTTCCAGACCGTTTTCAGATTTTTGATTTCTGTATATCTATCTGTCTATCTATTTACAAACATAACATGGTATTCTGAGAGTATCGTTCTGCTTTTGGAGCTCTACATTGTGTTTTTCAGAAGCAGGCCTATTACACAGAGATGAATCCATGTTACCTAGATTGAGTTCAAACCGGAATGTGCACTCAGATTCCCATTATATTGTTCTACCTACTAATGGACAGTTCAGTTACATCCAGAACTCACCACCTCCCCCATTAAGTAAAACCCTTGTGAAGAGACATGTAGATGCCTTTATGAACATACTGATAATTTTTCATGCAGTGATTTCCAAAAACCAGTTAGTAAAATCAATTTATTCCTTTGCAGCCTGAAATTACCTTCATTCCAGTTTACTGGTATAAGAACCGCAGTATATCAGCAACAATTCTCCCAATAGTAGTTCAGGCAGAAGTCATTCTAGATAACAATCAGTGCCGGATCCTCCATGTATTTACACAGCCCATGACAGGGGACATCCGTCCACTCGTTTAGAACAACTGATGTTTTACGCTGGCCATTAAGGTTTATTTAAAGGAGTGGTTAGAAAACAGGTGAGACAGACTGATTAGATTCAGTATGTATGTTGGCTTTGTTTTTCTAGGCCTGAATTTTTCACATTTCAATTAATTGTAGGTTAAGTAGCAGGCAGATTCTTCACTGGGCTTCAAATGTGATAAAGTTGCTTCTTATTTTTAAGAAGGCCGTTGCAATCCTGCATTTATTTTACACCTCAGTGCTTGTTTTACACACAAGCACACACGCCCACACACCACACACACCAACAAACACACAAACACATAATTAGAGCACATTTAACACTCAAATAAAGCTTTACCTACTAATTCATAACTAGGGTATTTTTTTAATAAGTATTGTGTCTTGGTCTCTACTGGGGAAACATTGTTCAATGTGAGTTCTCTGGTTTGTTGCAGGGCAGTGAATGTTCACTTGTTGGCAATGATATAGAAATGGGGAGTAAGAGTTTAAAAGTTTTTACAGTAGGTAGGCAGAGTCAGAGTATGGAATCTAAGAATAAGAAATTGGGGAATTTCCTCTTTGTTTCTTCATTTCAATCTCCTAATAATTCATGTATATTTTCCAAAAGTCTCCCAGAAAACAAGGACTAGGTCAATCCACATATCAGTGAACCATAGCAGAATGCGATTCTGAATTTCATATAAACAGTCATAAAATCCAAAAGACAGGTGCTGGGGTTTTGGCTCAGCACTAGAGTGCTGGCTTCACACTTTCAAAGGTCCTGAGTTGGATCCCCAACACCATGTGTGAAAGGAATGAATGAACCAGTGCATGAGTGTATGATGAATGAATTAAAGGTATCAGGAGGAGGAGGAAGAGGAGGAGGAGGAGGAGAAATAGAAGAAGATGATGAGTAATTTGACAGAAGGGAAAAAGGGGAGGAGAGTGAGTTTAAAGTGTGGTTTCCAATTCCCAAACGTTCAATTACAGCAGACGGGATAGAGAGAGAAGATGGGAGGGCAGGAGAGGGGGGATAGTAGAGGCCAGAAAAGGTAGCAGAATACAACAGTTACTAATATGGCATTTTGTAAAAACGTGGATGTGTAAACAATGTGATTGTGTAATCTGAATATGGGGTCAAAATGGGAGTTCATAACTCACTTGAGTCTAATGTAGGAAATATGGTATCTCAAGAGCTATGTAAGGTTTTAAGCAACCAATATAAAAAAGAGGTCTTCATTTTTCTTTGTCGGTGAGATCTCCTGTTTCTGTGTCATGTTTAGTTGTGTTCTCTCCTTTAGTCCTCCCATGCTCTAGTTATTCTGATATGGGAAAACTAGCTGAAATGCCCAACCAGTCTCTAAATCAGTGACACTTTTTCATTAAGCCTAAAGTCACTTTACATTTGCTACAGTCATACTAAATACACTTCTTTGTTGGGAGTTTAAAAGATATTTCCATCAGCTAGATTACAAGTACCTAGAACTCCCATTCTTGTTTATGTAAGAGTGGCTTCATCAGATTAAATGCTGTTCTCTGGAATGACATAAAATAGGAATAATTTACTCTTAAGATTCCTACGTAAACCATCTTTATTTACAAAATAGTATCTTAAGGATTATTGTTTCATTGAGCTTCAATTGGAGCCAAAGTATAGTCAATTACTGAAGTAAAAGCAGTTACTTAAAAACTAAAAATGAGAGATAAGTCAAATTACATTTGATGAGAGAGCAACAGCATGAGGTTTCTTGTTTGGTTCTGGATGTTGAGTAACAGGCTCATTTGCAGGTGGAAGGAACCCTTCAGGGAACTCACTTGTACTTTCAGAATGGGGGTGTAGAGGGCTGAATTCCAGCTCTTGGGGGAAGTTTGTGAGGAAAACCCCCTCCCTGCATAGACACTTCGCATTGGAAATGGAGTGGGTGGCGGGTCAGGTGGAACATAATCTCCAGGTTCCCAGACAAGTTTCCTGGGAGAGGTGGAGGAAAAAAAAGGTCCTCTTCTCATGAACTGACTCCTTGGGTCAACTGGAAGCAAGGCACCTCTGACTGGAGGGAAAGGTGCCAACACAGAGCCAGAGCCAGTTGCTTGGTTTTCAGCATGGAGAGGTGAATCAGGCACATCAGAGTCCAAAGGAGGCATATTAGGAATTCTGTGTTCTGCTGGTCCCGATGCTCTACCACAATTTGAGTAAAACCTATCTTGCCTTTGTAGAGAAAGACGTGCATCAGAAGAATATGGTTGGCCTGGCGGAGGGATCATCAGCCTACTGGCCTGTTCCCCTGGAGGAGAGAGGGGCCCAGTCTGAGAAGGTGCTCTCTGAAAATCAGTGAACTTATGACAGCTGGATTCTCTTCCTTTACTGCTAGTCGCATGGTCCAGAGGATTCTCCAGGGCCCCTTGACCCTCCTCCTCCTCCCACTGGAGTGAAAGGTGAGAGTGTGAGTGGACCACTCTTTTCCAAATGAGGAGGTCTCCTTTCAGATGAAGGGTGACCTATTGGTGAGGGCCCATTTGGAGAAGGCTTTCTGCCCATTGCTGAGTTGGAAACATCCAGTGCATCATAGGGATCTTTTTCTACAAGTTCAAATCTAAGCTCCTTCTCAGTTAATTTTTGTCTGTTGCGTGCATTTTGTTTCCTGAAATAACTGAGGTTTCTTTCAGCAATCCGAGCTGCCAACTCACTAGCATGTGCTTCTTTCTCAGAGGAAATAATCTTCCCCAGACAGGAATGAATGGTACTCTGCAATTGTTCTTCAAGATATTGGGCTCTCTTTCTGTAGGTCTCCAGCTCTTTTATTGTATGGCTCATCTTTTCTTCGACTTTGGAAAGTTTCTCCTCTTGCTCCACACGGTAGTTTTCCTCCACTCTTAATTTCCTGTGCAGTTTCATCATATTTTCTTGATAGCGTTCCATCATGACTTTAAAGTTCTTCTGTAGGGTCTCATTCTCACTTTGCAGCTGTGCATTTTCTGACTGCAAGGATGCCTGTTCAGTCTGCAGACTTTTAAGGTGTTCTGTAAGGTCTTCCGTGGTTTTTTCCACTTCAGATGAGAAAGTACATTTTTGAATTCTTGCTCCTTCCAAGATTTCTAAGGAGGCCTTTAGCTTATCACCATAAACCAGGATCCTCAAAGCTCCTTTGGACTCATCCTCCAAGTGAGCACCAATTTCGGGTTCACTCGTCTTTCCCAGTTCCAGGTGACCACCATCCCTTTGGGCTCCCAGGCTTGGAGAAGACCTATCCATCATCTACAGCAAGCATTCACTCAGAGACTCCATGTGATTTTCTGTGTCCCTTAGAACTTGTTCTCCAGCTACTTTAGAGTCCTCTAATATGATTTTTGCTTTATATTGGACACCTCCTTGTTCCCTCTGTGCTTCAGCTTCTCCTTGTATTGTTGGTCTCTGCGTTTGCGGAAATAGGGATCCTTCATTCAAAACCTCTTTGATTGCCAGCTTCAGTTTTTCCTCATTCACTTGAAAGAGTCTCCAGTTTGTTTTAGCTTCAGCTATTTGTGATCTGAGGGATTCAGATTCACCTTGGAGGGACTGTATCCTTCTTGATAGATGCGCCATCGTTTCATCCTGTTGACCATGTTGAGCCTTCTGTGCTTTGAGCTCTTCTTCTTGAAAGAACACTTCAACGCCATGGCTGGATTCGGACCTATGCAGCTTTTCGTCGGTTGCCTCTAGCTGTCGTGCTTCCCTTGAACCCTTCTCAAACCTGCAATCCTTTAAAGATGATTCTAAGCCTTCATGTTCTTGTTCAACAAGGCTCACTTTTTCAAGAAGTCCACATTTTGCCTCAATAAGTCCAGCAAGATTTAGAGCCAGCCTCTTTTCTCTTCCCACGTAAAGCCGGCTACGAACCGACTGAAAACCTCTCCAGAAAAGTGAGAGAACAGCGGAAAATCCAAGAGCTGTACACATGACCAACTCCCAAGGAAAGCCATAAGGAAGATGGCCTGGCTTCATGTCTTCGGACAATGCTGCCACAACCCTGGGTGCTTCTTCCAGAACCACCCACTAGTATGGCTGAGAGGCAGCCCTTGGCTCCTCCATCACGCCAACACAGCTTTGGCTCTTGCCACCACAACCACAGCCTGCCCAGGCAGGCCAACACAGGCTGTGGACACTCAGGTGTTTGGTCAGGAACTCAAACCTGCACCAGGCAACGGAGCAGACCACTGTGATCCCCTTCAGGGGCTGGGCGTATGGTGGGTGGTGGGCGTATGGCGGTGTGAGCCATGATCAAAGGTTCCCAGGAGCCTTGTTGTGCTCAACTGCCCATCAGGGGAGACTTGTCCGCTTCCCTACCCGGTGCATCCTCAAGTGCCACAGGTTTAGGTCCCTCCCACTCCAGCCAGAGAGAATTCCTCTCTATGCCACCCACCCCTTGATTTGGTTTAGGCCAGGCCAAGGCGGGGTTAGTAGGAAGATTCCATCCAGTCATAATAACATTCAGTTTGATGTCACTCAAATTCTAAAGCTGACTAAACTGTTCAAACAGCTTTTATGGCCTATATTGGTCTTTGTGTCCCTTGCCTTTTGTTTGAGTGACTCAGTCCTTTCCCTGCCCTTGTGCTCTCCCTATTTCCTACCTTCCTTCCTCCCTTCCTGGTTTTTCTCCTTTTCTTCTTCCTTCTTTTCTACCTCCCTCCATCCCTCCAACTTTGCCTTCCTCCCTTCCAACTTTCTCTCTCCCTTCCCTTCCTTCTCTTTTCTTGCAAGTGTTTGGGGTGAAAGTCCATGGCAGGCCAGCCCCAAGCTAGGCAAGGTCACTGCCACTGAGCTACAACATCCCCAGACCTGCTGCCACTTCCTATGCAAGTAATTTGAATTATCTCTAAAGAGAAACTCTCACATGAGTCTACTTTCAAAGTAATTTCAGAAGAGTTGCTAACATGGGCATAAATCAGTCATGACAAGTCATTTTTGAAAAGCACGGCACAGCTAATGTTCCTCAGAAGAAGGAGTTGAGAACTTTAGTTGGTTTTCAGGTCAGCTTTCTAGACTAGTACAAACCCTCCTAATCCTGATCTCTCCTTAGTCCTATGATTTCTTTAAGTGTCCCCTTTGCTCCTGTTCATGGAGTCATGTGTACAGAAATTATACCTGGTTCTATTGAACTCTACTTAATTCTTTCTCACCTCTGTGCTCCTTTTGCCAAGTCACTCCTCAACACTTACTGTAACCCTTTAAATTTTTTGTCCATTTTCATTTAAAAAACTCTTTTAAAATTGAACCATTTCGCATGCAGATACAGTCTTCTTGATCTGCTATTAATCCCCCACTACTGACATTGTAAATTATTGAAATGTACACTTCCAGACCGTTTTCAGATTTTTGATTTCTGTATATCTATCTGTCTATCTATTTACAAACATAACATGGTATTCTGAGAGTATTGTTCTTCTTTTGGAGCTCTACATTTTGTTTTTCAGAAGCAGGCCTATTACACAGAGATGAATCCATGTTACCTAGATTGAGTTCAAACCGGAATGTGCACTCAGATTCCCATTATATTGTTCTACCTACTAATGGACAGTTCAGTTACATCCAGAACTCACCACCTCCCCCATTAAGTAAAACCCTTGTGAAGAGACATGTAGATGCCTTTATGAACATATTGATAATTTTTCATGGCAGTGTTTTCCAAAAACCAGTTAGTAAAATCAATTTATTCCTTTGCAGCCTGAAATTACCTTCATTCCAGTTTACTGGTATAAGAACCGCAGTATATCAGCAACACTTCTCCAATAGTAGTTCAGGCAGAAGTCATTCTAGATAACAATCAGTGCCGGATCTTCCATGTATTTTACACACCCCATGACAGGGGACATCCGTCCACTCGTTTAGAACAACTGATGTTTTACGCTGGCCATTTAGGTTTATTTAAAGGATTGTTTAGAAAACAGGTGAGACAGACTGATTAGATTCAGTATGTATGTTGGCTTTGTTTTTCTAGGCCTGAATTTTTCACATTTCAATTAATTGTAGGTTAAGTAGCAGGCAGATTCTTCACTGGGCTTCAAATGTGATGAAGTTGTTTCTTATTTTTAAGAAGGCCGTTGCAATCCTGCATTTATTTTACACCTCAGTGCTTGTTTTACACACAAGCACACACGCCCACACACCACACACACCAACAAACACACAAACACATAATTAGAGCACATTTAACACTCAAATAAAGCTTTACCTACTAATTCATAACTAGGGTATTTTTTTAATAAGTATTGTGTCTTGGTCTCTACTGGGGAAACATTGTTCAATGTGAGTTCTCTGCTTTGTTGTAGGGCAGTGAATGTTCACTTGTTGGCAATGATATAGAAATGGGGAGTAAGAGTTTAAAAGTTTTTACAGTAGGTAGGCAGAGTCAGAGTATGGAATCTAAGAATAATAAATTGGGGAATTTCCTCTTTGTTTCTTCATTTCAATCTCCTAATAATTCATGTATATTTTCCAAAAGTCTCCCAGAAAACAAGGACTAGGTCAATCCACATATCAGTGAACCATAGCAGAATGCGATTCTGAATTTCATATAAACAGTCATAAAATCCAAAAGACAGGTGCTGGGGTTTTGGCTCAGCACTAGAGTGCTGGCTTCACACTTTCAAAGGTCCTGAGTTGGATCCCCAACACCATGTGTGAAAGGAATGAATGAACCAATGCATGAGTGTATGATGAATGAATTAAAGGTATCAGGAGGAGGAGGAAGAGGAGGAGGAGGAGGAGGAGGAGAAATAGAAGAAGATGATGAGTAATTTGACAGAAGGGAAAAAGGGGAGGAGAGTGAGTTTAAAGTGTGGTTTCCAATTCCCAAACGTTGAATTACAGCAGACGGGATAGAGAGAGAAGATGGGAGGGCAGGAGAAGGGGGGATAGTAGAGGCCAGAAAAGGTAGCAGAATACAACAGTTACTAATATGGCATTTTGTAAAAACGTGGATGTGTAAACAATGAAAATGTTTTTCTAGGCCTGAATTTTTCACATTTCAATTAATTGTAGGTTAAGCATCAGGCAGATTCTTCACTGGGCTTCAAATGTGATAAAGTTGCTTCTTATTTTTAAGAAGGCCGTTGCAATCCTGCATTTATTTTACACCTCAGTGCTTGTTTTACACACAAGCACACACGCCCACACACCACACACACCAACAAACACACAAACACATAATTAGAGCACATTTAACACTCAAAAAAAGCTTTACCTACTAATTCATAACTAATGTATTTTTTTAATAAGTATTGTGTCTTGGTCTCTACTGGGGAAACATTGTTCAATGTGAGTTCTCTGGTTTGTTGTAGGGCAGTGAATGTTCACTTGTTGGCAATGATATAGAAATGGGGAGTAAGAGTTTAAAAGTTTTTACAGTAGGTAGGCAGAGTCAGAGTATGGAATCTAAGAATAAGAAATTGGGGAATTTCCTCTTTGTTTCTTCATTTCAATCTCCTAATAATTCATGTATATTTTCCAAAAGTCTCCCAGAAAACAAGGACTAGGTCAATCCACATATCAGTGAACCATAGCAGAATGCGATTCTGAATTTCATATAAACAGTCATAAAATCCAAAAGACAGGTGCTGGGGTTTTGGCTCAGCACTAGAGTGCTGGCTTCACACTTTCAAAGGTCCTGAGTTGGATCCCCAACACCATGTGTGTAAGGAATGAATGAACCAGTGCATGAGTGTATGATGAATGAATTAAAGGTATCAGGAGGAGGAGGAAGAGGAGGAGGAGGAGGAGAAATAGAAGAAGATGATGAGTAATTTGACAGAAGGGAAAAAGGGGAGGAGAGTGAGTTTAAAGTGTGGTTTCCAATTCCCAAACGTTCAATTACAGCAGACGGGATAGAGAGAGAAGATGGGAGGGCAGGAGAGGGGGGATAGTAGAGGCCAGAAAAGGTAGCAGAATACAACAGTTACTAATATGGCATTTTGTAAAAACGTGGATGTGTAAACAATGTGATTGTGCAATCTGAATATGGGGTCAAAATGGGAGTTCATAACTCACTTGAATCTAATGTAGGAAATATGGTATCTCAAGAGCTATGTAAGGTTTTAAGCAACCAATATAAAAAAGAGGTCTTCATTTTTCTTTGTAGTTGAGATCTCCTGTTTCCATGACATGTTTAGTTGTGTTCTCTCCTTTAGTCCTCCCATGCTCTAGTTATTCTGATATGGAAAAACTAGCTGAAATGCCCAACCAGTCTCTTAATCAGTGACACTTTTTCATTAAGCCTAAAGTCACTTTACATTTGCTACAGTCATGCTAAGTACACTTCTTTGTTGGGAGTTTAAAAGATATTTCCATCAGCTAGATTACAAGTACCTAGAACTCCCATTCTTGTTTATGTAAGAGTGGCTTCATCAGATTAAATGCTGTTCCTGGAATGACATAAAATAGGAATAATTTACTCGTACGATTCCTACGTAAACCATCTTTATTTACAAAATAGTATCTTAAGGATTATTGTTTCATTGAGCTTCAATTGGAGCCAAAGTATAGTCAATTACTGAAGTAAAAGCAGTTACTTAAAAACTAAAAATGAGAGATAAGTCAAATTACATTTGAAGAGAGAGCAACAGCATGAGGTTTCTTGTTTGGTTCTGGATGTTGAGTAACAGGCTCATTTGCAGGTGGAAGGAACCCTTCAGGGAACTCACTTGTACTTTCAGAATGGGGGTGTAGAGGGCTGAATTCCAGCTCTTGGGGGAAGATTGTGAGGAAAACCCCCTCCCTGCATAGACACTTCGCATTGGAAATGGAGTGGGTGGCGGGTCAGGTGGAACATAATCTCCAGGTTCCCAGACAAGTTTCCTGGGAGAGGTGGAGGAAAAAAAAGGTCCTCTTCTCATGAACTGACTCCTTGGGTCAACTGGAAGCAAGGCACCTCTGACTGGAAGGAAAGGTGCCAACACAGAGCCAGAGCCAGTTGCTTGGTTTTCAGCATGGAGAGGTGAATCAGGCACATCAGAGTCCAAAGGAGGCATATTAGGAATTCTGTGTTCTGCTGGTCCCGATGCTCTACCACAATTTGAGTAAAACCTATCTTGCCTTTGTAGAGGAAGACGTGCATCAGAAGAATATGGTTGGCCTGGCAGAGGGATCATCAGCCTGCTGGCCTGTTCCCCTGGAGGAGAGAGGGGCCCAGTCTGAGAAGGTGCTCTCTGAAAATCAGTGAACTTATGACAGCTGGATTCTCTTCCTTTACTGCTAGTCGCATGGTGCAGAGGATTCTCCAGGGCCCCTTGACCCTCCTCCTCCTCCCACTGGAGTGAAAGGTGAGAGTGTGAGTGGACCACTCTTTTCCAAATGAGGAGGTCTCCTTTCAGATGAAGGGTGACCTATTGGTGAGGGCCCATTTGGAGAAGGCTTTCTGCCCATTGCTGAGTTGGAAACATCCAGTGCATCATAGGGATCTTTTTCTACAAGTTCAAATCTAAGCTCCTTCTCAGTTAATTTTTGTCTGTTGCGTGCATTTTGTTTCCTGAAATAACTGAGGTTTCTTTCAGCAATCCGAGCTGCCAACTCACTAGCATGTGCTTCTTTCTCAGAGGAAATAATCTTCCCCAGACAGGAATGAATGGTACTCTGCAATTGTTCTTCAAGATATTGGGCTCTCTTTCTGTAGGTCTCCAGCTCTTTTATTGTATGGCTCATCTATTCTTCGACTTTGGAAAGTTTCTCCTCTTGCTCCACACGGTAGTTTTCCTCCACTCTTAATTTCCTGTGCAGTTTCATCATATTTTCTTGATAGCGTTCCATCATGACTTTAAAGTTCTTCTGTAGGGTCTCATTCTCACTTTGCAGCTGTGCATTTTCTGACTGCAAGGATGCGTGTTCAGTCTGCAGACTTTTAAGGTGTTCTGTAAGGTCTTCCGTGGTTTTCTCCACTTCAGATGAGAAAGTACATTTTTGAATTCTTCCTCCTTCCAAGATTTCTAAGGAGGCCTTTAGCTTATCACCATAAACCAGGATCCTCAAAGCTCCTTTGGACTCATCCTCCAAGTGAGCACCAATTTCGGGTTCACTCGTCTTTCCCAGTTCCAGGTGACCACCATCCCTTTGGGCTCCCAGGCTTGGAGAAGACCTATCCATCATCTTCAGCAAGCATTCACTCAGAGACTCCATGTGATTTTCTGTGTCCCTTAGAACTTGTTCTCCAGCTACTTTAGAGTCCTCTAATATGATTTTTGCTTTATATTGGACACCTCCTTGTTCCCTCTGTGCTTCAGCTTCTCCTTGTATTGTTGGTCTCTGCGTTTGCGGGAGTAGGGATCCTTCATTAAAAACCCCTTTGATTGCCAGCTTCAGTTCTTCCTCATTCACTTGAAAGAGTCTCCAGTTTGTTTTAGCTTCAGCTATTTGTGATCTGAGGGATTCAGATTCACCTTGGAGGGACTGTATCCTTCTTGATAGATGCGCCATCGTTTCATCCTGTTGACCATGTTGAGCCTTCTGTGCTTTGAGCTCTTCTTCTAGAAAGAGCACTTCAACGCCATGGCTGGATTCGGACCTATGCAGCTTTTCGTCGGTTGCCTCCAGCTGTCGTGCTTCCCTTGAACCCTTCTCAAACCTGCAATCCTTTAAAGATGATTCTAAGCCTTCATGTTCTTTTTCAACAAGGCTCACTTTTTCAAGAAGTCCACATTTTGCCTCAATAAGTCCAGCAAGATTTAGAGCCAGCCTTTTTTCTCTTCCCACGTAAAGCCTGCTATGAACCGACTGAAAACCTCTCCAGAAAAGTGAGAGAACAGCGCAAAATCCAAGAGCTGTACACATCACCAACTCCCAAGGAAAGCCATAAGGAAGATGGCCTGGCTTCATGTCTTCGGACAATGCTGCCACAACCCTGGGTGCTTCTTCCAGAACCACCCACTAGTATGGCTGAGAGGCAGCCCTTGGCTCCTCCATCACGCCAACACAGCTTTGGCTCTTGCCACCACAACCACAGCCTGCCCAGGCAGGCCAACACAGGCTGTGGACACTCAGGTGTTTGGTCAGGAACTCCAACCTGCACCAGGCAACGGAGCAGACCACTGTGATCCCCTTCAGGGGCTGGGCGTATGGTGGGTGGTGGGCGTATGGCGGTGGGAGCCATGATCAAAGGCTCCCAGGAGCCTTGTTGTGCTCAACTGCCCATCAGGGGAGTCTTGTCCGCTTCCCTACCCGGTGCATCCTCAAGTGCTACAGGTTTAGGTCCCTCCCACTCCAGCCAGAGAGAATTCCTCTCCATGCCACCCACCCCTTGATTTGGTTTAGGCCAGGCCAAGGCGGGGTTAGTAGGAAGATTCCATCCAGTCATAATAACATTCAGTTTGATGTCACTCAAATTCTAAAGCTGACTAAACTGTTCAAACAGCTTTTATGGCCTATATTGGTCTTTGTGTCCCTTGCCTTTTGTTTGAGTGACTCAGTCCTTTCCCTGCCCTTGTGCTCTCCCTATTTCCTACCTTCCTTCCTCCCTTCCTGGTTTTTCTCCTTTTCTTCTTCCTTCTTTTCTACCTCCCTCCATCCCTCCAACTTTGCCTTCCTCCCTTCCAACTTTCTCTCTCCCTTCCCTTCCTTCTCTTTTCTTGCAAGTGTTTGGGGTGAAAGTCCATGGCAGGCCAGCCCCAAGCTAGGCAAGGTCACTGCCACTGAGCTACAACATCCCCAGACCTGCTGCCACTTCCTATGCAAGTAATTTGAATTATCTCTAAAGAGAAACTCTCACATGAGTCTACTTTCAAAGTAATTTCAGAAGAGTTGCTAACATGGGCATAAATCAGTCATGACAAGTCATTTTTGAAAAGCACGGCACAGCTAATGTTCCTCAGAAGAAGGAGTTGAGAACTTTAGTTGGTTTTCAGGTCAGCCTTTCTAGACTAGTACAAACCCTCCTAATCCTGATCTCTCCTTAGTCCTATGATTTCTTTAAGTGTCCCCTTTGCTCCTGTTCATGGAGTCATGTGTACAGAAATTATACCTGGTTCTATTGAACTCTACTTAATTCTTTCTCACCTCTGTGCTCCTTTTGTCAAGTCACTCCTCAACACTTACTGTAACCCTTTCAATTTTTTGTCCATTTTCATTTAAAAAACTCTTTCAAAAATTGAACCATTTCGTATGTAGATACAGTCTTCTTGATCTGCTATTAATCCCCCTCTACTGACATTGTAAGTTATTGAAATGTACACTTCCAGACCGTTTTCAGATTTTTGATTTCTGTATATCTATCTGTCTATCTATTTACAAACATAACATGGTATTCTGAGAGTATCGTTCTGCTTTTGGAGCTCTACATTGTGTTTTTCAGAAGCAGGCCTATTACACAGAGATGAATCCATGTTACCTAGATTGAGTTCAAACCGGAATGTGCACTCAGATTCCCATTATATTGTTCTACCTACTAATGGACAGTTCAGTTTAATCGAGACCTCACCACCTCCCCCATTAAGTAAAACCCTTGTGAAGAGACATGTAGATGCCTTTATGAACATATTGATAATTTTTCATGGCAGTGTTTTCCAAAAACCAGTTAGTAAAATCAATTTATTCCTTTGCAGCCTGAAATTACATTCATTCCAGTTTACTGGTATAAGAACCGCAGTATATCAGCAACAATTCTCCAATAGTAGTTCAGGCAGAAGTCATTCTAGATAACAATCAGTGCCGGATCCTCCATGTATTTTACACAGCCCATGACAGGGGACATCCGTCCACACGTTTAGAACAACTGATGTTTTACGCTGGCCTTTTAGGTTTACTTAAAGGATTGGTTAGAAAACAGGTGAGACAGACTGATTAGATTCAGTATGTATGTTGGCTTTGTTTTTCTAGGCCTGAATTTTTCACATTTCAATTAATTGTAGGTTAAGTAGCAGGCAGATTCTTCACTGGGCTTCAAATGTGATAAAGTTGCTTCTTATTTTTAAGAAGGCCGTTGCAATCCTGCATTTATTTTACACCTCAGTGCTTGTTTTACACACAAGCACACACGCCCACACACCACACACACCAACAAACACACAAACACATAATTAGAGCACATTTAACACTCAAATAAAGCTTTACCTACTAATTCATAACTAGGGTATTTTTTTAATAAGTATTGTGTCTTGGTCTCTACTGGGGAAACATTGTTCAATGTGAGTTCTCTGGTTTGTTGCAGGGCAGTGAATGTTCACTTGTTGGCAATGATATAGAAATGGGGAGTAAGAGTTTAAAAGTTTTTACAGTAGGTAGGCAGAGTCAGAGTATGGAATCTAAGAATAAGAAATTGGGGAATTTCCTCTTTGTTTCTTCATTTCAATCTCCTAATAATTCATGTATATTTTCCAAAAGTCTCCCAGAAAACAAGGACTAGGTGAATCCACATATCAGTGAACCATAGCAGAATGCGATTCTGAATTTCATATAAACAGTCATAAAATCCAAAAGACAGGTGCTGGGGATTTGGCTCAGCACTAGAGTGCTGGCTTCACACTTTCAAAGGTCCTGAGTTGGATCCCCAACACCATGTGTGAAAGGAATGAATGAACCAATGCATGAGTGTATGATGAATAAATTAAAGGTATCAGGAGGAGGAGGAAGAGGAGGAGGAGGAGGAGAAATAGAAGAAGATGATGAGTAGTAAAAACGTGGATGTGTAAACAATGTGATTGTGCAATCTGAATATGGGGTCAAAATGGGAGTTCATAACTCACTTGAGTCTAATGTAGGAAATATGGTATCTCAAGAGCTATGTAAGGTTTTAAGCAACCAATATAAAAAAGAGGTCTTCATTTTTCTTTGTAGTTGAGATCTCCTGTTTCCGTGACATGTTTAGTTGTGTTCTCTCCTTTAGTCCTCCCATGCTCTAGTTATTCTGATATGGAAAAACTAGCTGAAATGCCCAACCAGTCTCTAAATCAGTGACACTTTTTCATTAAGCCTAAAGTCACTTTACATTTGCTACAGTCATACTAAGTACACTTCTTTGTTGGGAGTTTAAAAGATATTTCCATCAGCTAGATTACAAGTACCTAGAACTCCCATTCTTGTTTATGTAAGAGTGGCTTCATCAGATTAAATGCTGTTCTCTGGAATGACATAAAATAGGAATAATTTACTCTTAAGATTCCTACGTAAACCATCTTTATTTACAAAATAGTATCTTAAGGATTATTGTTTCATTGAGCTTCAATTGGAGCCAAAGTATAGTCAATTACTGAAGTAAAAGCAGTTACTTAAAAACTAAAAATGAGAGATAAGTCAAATTACATTTGAAGAGAGAGCAACAGCATGAGGTTTCTTGTTTGGTTCTGGATGTTGAGTAACAGGCTCAATTGCAGGTGGAAGGAACCCTTCAGGGAACTCACTTGTACTTTCAGAATGGGGGTGTAGAGGGCTGAATTCCAGCTCTTGGGGGAAGATTGTGAGGAAAACCCCCTCCCTGCATAGACACTTCGCATTGGAAATGGAGTGGGTGGCGGGTCAGGTGGAACATAATCTCCAGGTTCCCAGACAAGTTTTCTGGGTAGAAATGGGGAGTAAGAGTTTAAAAGTTTTTACAGTAGGTAGGCAGAGTCAGAGTATGGAATCTAAGAATAAGAAATTGGGGAATTTCCTCTTTGTTTCTTCATTTCAATCTCCTAATAATTCATGTATATTTTCCAAAAGTCTCCCAGAAAACAAGGACTAGGTCAATCCACATATCAGTGAACCATAGCAGAATGCGATTCTGAATTTCATATAAACAGTCATAAAATCCAAAAGACAGGTGCTGGGGATTTGGCTCAGCACTAGAGTGCTGGCTTCACACTTTCAAAGGTCCTGAGTTGGATCCCCAACACCATGTGTGAAAGGAATGAATGAACCAATGCATGAGTGTATGATGAATAAATTAAAGGTATCAGGAGGAGGAGGAAGAGGAGGAGGAGGAGGAGAAATAGAAGAAGATGATGAGTAGTAAAAACGTGGATGTGTAAACAATGTGATTGTGCAATCTGAATATGGGGTCAAAATGGGAGTTCATAACTCACTTGAGTCTAATGTAGGAAATATGGTATCTCAAGAGCTATGTAAGGTTTTAAGCAACCAATATAAAAAAGAGGTCTTCATTTTTCTTTGTAGTTGAGATCTCCTGTTTCCGTGACATGTTTAGTTGTGTTCTCTCCTTTAGTCCTCCCATGCTCTAGTTATTCTGATATGGAAAAACTAGCTGAAATGCCCAACCAGTCTCTAAATCAGTGACACTTTTTCATTAAGCCTAAAGTCACTTTACATTTGCTACAGTCATACTAAGTACACTTCTTTGTTGGGAGTTTAAAAGATATTTCCATCAGCTAGATTACAAGTACCTAGAACTCCCATTCTTGTTTATGTAAGAGTGGCTTCATCAGATTAAATGCTGTTCTCTGGAATGACATAAAATAGGAATAATTTACTCTTAAGATTCCTACGTAAACCATCTTTATTTACAAAATAGTATCTTAAGGATTATTGTTTCATTGAGCTTCAATTGGAGCCAAAGTATAGTCAATTACTGAAGTAAAAGCAGTTACTTAAAAACTAAAAATGAGAGATAAGTCAAATTACATTTGAAGAGAGAGCAACAGCATGAGGTTTCTTGTTTGGTTCTGGATGTTGAGTAACAGGCTCAATTGCAGGTGGAAGGAACCCTTCAGGGAACTCACTTGTACTTTCAGAATGGGGGTGTAGAGGGCTGAATTCCAGCTCTTGGGGGAAGATTGTGAGGAAAACCCCCTCCCTGCATAGACACTTCGCATTGGAAATGGAGTGGGTGGCGGGTCAGGTGGAACATAATCTCCAGGTTCCCAGACAAGTTTTCTGGGTAGAAATGGGGAGTAAGAGTTTAAAAGTTTTTACAGTAGGTAGGCAGAGTCAGAGTATGGAATCTAAGAATAAGAAATTGGGGAATTTCCTCTTTGTTTCTTCATTTCAATCTCCTAATAATTCATGTATATTTTCCAAAAGTCTCCCAGAAAACAAGGACTAGGTCAATCCACATATCAGTGAACCATAGCAGAATGCGATTCTGAATTTCATATAAACAGTCATAAAATCCAAAAGACAGGTGCTGGGGTTTTGGCTCAGCACTAGAGTGCTGGCTTCACACTTTCAAAGGTCCTGAGTTGGATCCCCAACACCATGTGTGAAAGGAATGAATGAACCAGTGCATGAGTGTATGATGAATGAATTAAAGGTATCAGGAGGAGGAGGAAGAGGAGGAGGAGGAGGAGAAATAGAAGAAGATGATGAGTAATTTGACAGAAGGGAAAAAGGGGAGGAGAGTGAGTTTAAAGTGTGGTTTCCAATTCCCAAACGTTCAATTACAGCAGACGGGATAGAGAGAGAAGATGGGAGGGCAGGAGAGGGGGGATAGTAGAGGCCAGAATAGGTAGCAGAATACAACAGTTACTAATATGGCATTTTGTAAAAACGTGGATGTGTAAACAATGTGATTGTGCAATCTGAATATGGGGTCAAAATGGGAGTTCTTAACTCACTTGAGTCTAATGTAGGAAATATGGTATCTCAAGAGCTATGTAAGGTTTTAAGCAACCAATATAAAAAAGAGGTCGTCATTTTTCTTTGTAGTTGAGATCTCCTGTTTCCGTGACATGTTTAGTTGTGTTCTCTCCTTTAGTCCTCCCATGCTCTAGTTATTCTGATATGGAAAAACTAGCTGAAATCCCCAACCAGTCTCTAAATCAGTGACACTTTTTCATTAAGCCTAAAGTCACTTTACATTTGCTACAGTCATACTAAGTACACTTCTTTGTTGGGAGTTTAAAAGATATTTCCATCAGCTAGATTACAAGTACCTAGAACTCCCATTCTTGTTTATGTAAGAGTGGCTTCATCAGATTAAATGCTGTTCTCTGGAATGACATAAAATAGGAATAATTTACTCGTACGATTCCTACGTAAACCATCTTTATTTACAAAATAGTATCTTAAGGATTATTGTTTCATTGAGCTTCAATTGGAGCCAAAGTATAGTCAATTACTGAAGTAAAAGCAGTTATTTAAAAACTAAAAATGAGAGATAAGTCAAATTACATTTGAAGAGAGAGCAACAGCATGAGGTTTCTTGTTTGGTTCTGGATGTTGAGTAACAGGCGCATTTGCAGGTGGAAGGAACCCTTCAGGGAACTCACTTGTACTTTCGGAATGGGGGTGTAGAGGGCTGAATTCAAGCTCTTGGGGAAGATTGTGAGGAAAACCCCCTCCCTGCAGAGACACTTCGCATTGGAAATGGAGTGGGTGGCGGGTCAGGTGGAACATAATCTCCAGGTTCCCAGACAAGTTTCCTGGGAGAGGTGGACGAAAAAAAAGGTCCTCTTCTCATGAACTGACTCCTTGGGTCAACTGGAAGCAAGGCACCTCTGACTGGAGGGAAAGGTGCCAACACAGAGCCAGAGCCAGTTGCTTGGTTTTCAGCATGGAGAGGTGAATCAGGCACATCAGAGTCCAAAGGAGGCATATTAGGAATTCTGTGTTCTGCTGGTCCCGATGCTCTACCACAATTTGAGTAAAACCTATCTTGCCTTTGTAGAGGAACGTGCATCAGAAGAATATGGTTGGCCTGGCGGAGGGATCATCAGGCCGCTGGCCTGTTCCCCTGGAGGAGAGAGGGGCCCAGTCTGAGAAGGTGCTCTCTGAAAATCAGTGAACTTATGACAGCTGGATTCTCTTCCTTTACTGCTAGTCGCATGGTGCAGAGGATTCTCCACCGCCCCTTGACCCTCCTCCTCCTCCCACTGGAGTGAAAGGTGAGAGTGTGAGTGGACCACTCTTTTCCAAATGAGGAGGTCTCCTTTCAGATGAAGGGTGACCTATTGGTGAGGGCCCATTTGGAGAAGGCTTTCTGCCCATTGCTGAGTTGGAAACATCCAGTGCATCATAGGGAAATTTTTCTACAAGTTCAAATCTAAGCTCCTTCTCAGTTAATTTTTGTCTGTTGCGTGCATTTTGTTTCCTGAAATAACTGAGGTTTCTTTCAGCAATCCGAGCTGCCAACTCACTAGCATGTGCTTCTTTCTCAGAGGAAATAATCTTCCCCAGACAGGAATGAATGGTACTCTGCAATTGTTCTTCAAGATATTGGGCTCTCTTTCTGTAGGTCTCCAGCTCTTTTATTGTATGGCTCATCTTTTCTTCGACTTTGGAAAGTTTCTCCTCTTGCTCCACACGGTAGTTTTCCTCCACTCTTAATTTCCTGTGCAGTTTCATCATATTTTCTTGATAGCGTTCCATCATGACTTTAAAGTTCTTCTGTAGGGTCTCATTCTCACTTTGCAGCTGTGCATTTTCTGACTGCAAGGATGCCTGTTCAGTCTGCAGACTTTTAAGGTGTTCTGTAAGGTCTTCCGTGGTTTTCTCCACTTCAGATGAGAAAGTACATTTTTGAATTCTTCCTCCTTCCAAGATTTCTAAGGAGGCCTTTAGCTTATCACCATAAACCAGGATCCTCAAAGCTCCTTTGGACTCATCCTCCAAGTGAGCACCAATTTCGGGTTCACTCGTCTTTCCCAGTTCCAGGTGACCACCATCCCTTTGGGCTCCCAGGCTTGGAGAAGACCTATCCATCATCTTCAGCAAGCATTCACTCAGAGACTCCATGTGATTTTCTGTGTCCCTTAGAACTTGTTCTCCAGCTACTTTAGAGTCCTCTAATATGATTTTTGCTTTATATTGGACACCTCCTTGTTCCCTCTGTGCTTCAGCTTCTCCTTGTATTGTTGGTCTCTGCGTTTGCGGGAGTAGGGATCCTTCATTAAAAACCTCTTTGATTGCCAGCTTCAGTTCTTCCTCATTCACTTGAAAGAGTCTCCAGTTTGTTTTAGCTTCAGCTATTTGTGATCTGAGGGATTCAGATTCACCTTGGAGGGACTGTATCCTTCTTGATAGATGCGCCATCGTTTCATCCTGTTGACCATGTTGAGCCTTCTGTGCTTTGAGCTCTTCTTCTAGAAAGAGCACTTCAACGCCATGGCTGGATTCGGACCTATGCAGCTTTTCGTCGGTTGCCTCCAGCTGTCGTGCTTCCCTTGAACCCTTCTCAAACCTGCAATCCTTTAAAGATGATTCTAAGCCTTCATGTTCTTTTTCAACAAGGCTCACTTTTTCAAGAAGTCCACATTTTGCCTCAATAAGTCCAGCAAGATTTAGAGCCAGCCTTTTTTCTCTTCCCACGTAAAGCCTGCTATGAACCGACTGAAAACCTCTCCAGAAAAGTGAGAGAACAGCGCAAAATCCAAGAGCTGTACACATCACCAACTCCCAAGGAAAGCCATAAGGAAGATGGCCTGGCTTCATGTCTTCGGACAATGCTGCCACAACCCTGGGTGCTTCTTCCAGAACCAACCACTAGTATGGCTGAGAGGCAGCCCTTGGCTCCTCCATCACGCCAACACAGCTTTGGCTCTTGCCACCACAACCACAGCCTGCCCAGGCAGGCCAACACAGGCTGTGGACACTCAGGTGTTTGGTCAGGAACTCCAACCTGCACCAGGCAACGGAGCAGACCACTGTGATCCCCTTCAGGGGCTGGGCGTATGGTGGGTGGTGGGCGTATGGCGGTGGGAGCCATGATCAAAGGCTCCCAGGAGCCTTGTTGTGCTCAACTGCCCATCAGGGGAGTCTTGTCCGCTTCCCTACCCGGTGCATCCTCAAGTGCTACAGGTTTAGGTCCCTCCCACTCCAGCCAGAGAGAATTCCTCTCCATGCCACCCACCCCTTGATTTGGTTTAGGCCAGGCCAAGGCGGGGTTAGTAGGAAGATTCCATCCAGTCATAATAACATTCAGTTTGATGTCACTCAAATTCTAAAGCTGACTAAACTGTTCAAACAGCTTTTATGGCCTATATTGGTCTTTGTGTCCCTTGCCTTTTGTTTGAGTGACTCAGTCCTTTCCCTGCCCTTGTGCTCTCCCTATTTCCTACCTTCCTTCCTCCCTTCCTGGTTTTTCTCCTTTTCTTCTTCCTTCTTTTCTACCTCCCTCCATCCCTCCAACTATGCCTTCCTCCCTTCCAACTTTCTCTCTCCCTTCCCTTCCTTCTCTTTTCTTGCAAGTGTTTGGGGTGAAAGTCCATGGCAGGCCAGCCCCAAGCTAGGCAAGGTCACTGCCACTGAGCTACAACATCCCCAGACCTGCTGCCACTTCCTATGCAAGTAATTTGAATTATCTCTAAAGAGAAACTCTCACATGAGTCTACTTTCAAAGTAATTTCAGAAGAGTTGCTAACATGGGCATAAATCAGTCATGACAAGTCATTTTTGAAAAGCACGGCACAGCTAATGTTCCTCAGAAGAAGGAGTTGAGAACTTTAGTTGGTTTTCAGGTCAGCCTTTCTAGACTAGTACAAACCCTCCTAATCCTGATCTCTCCTTAGTCCTATGATTTCTTTAAGTGTCCCCTTTGCTCCTGTTCATGGAGTCATGTGTACAGAAATTATACCTGGTTCTATTGAACTCTACTTAATTCTTTCTCACCTCTGTGCTCCTTTTGTCAAGTCACTCCTCAACACTTACTGTAACCCTTTCAATTTTTTGTCCATTTTCTTTTAAAAAACTCTTTCAAAAATTGAACCATTTCGTATGCAGATACAGTCTTCTTGATCTGCTATTAATCCCCCTCTACTGACATTGTAAGTTATTGAAATGTACACTTCCAGACCGTTTTCAGATTTTTGATTTCTGTATATCTATCTGTCTATCTATTTACAAACATAACATGGTATTCTGAGAGTATCGTTCTGCTTTTGGAGCTCTACATTGTGTTTTTCAGAAGCAGGCCTATTACACAGAGATGAATCCATGTTACCTAGATTGAGTTCAAACCGGAATGTGCACTCAGATTCCCATTATATTGTTCTACCTACTAATGGACAGTTCAGTTAAATCGAGACCTCACCACCTCCCCCATTAAGTAAAACCCTTGTGAAGAGACATGTAGATGCCTTTATGAACATATTGATAATTTTTCATGGCAGTGTTTTCCAAAAACCAGTTAGTAAAATCAATTTATTCCTTTGCAGCCTGAAATTACATTCATTCCAGTTTACTGGTATAAGAACCGCAGTATATCAGCAACAATTCTCCAATAGTAGTTCAGGCAGAAGTCATTCTAGATAACAATCAGTGCCGGATCCTCCATGTATTTTACACAGCCCATGACAGGGGACATCCGTCCACACGTTTAGAACAACTGATGTTTTACGCTGGCCTTTTAGGTTTACTTAAAGGATTGGTTAGAAAACAGGTGAGACAGACTGATTAGATTCAGTATGTATGTTGGCTTTGTTTTTCTAGGCCTGAATTTTTCACATTTCAATTAATTGTAGGTTAAGTAGCAGGCAGATTCTTCACTGGGCTTCAAATGTGATAAAGTTGCTTCTTATTTTTAAGAAGGCCGTTGCAATCCTGCATTTATTTTACACCTCAGTGCTTGTTTTACACACAAGCACACACGCCCACACACCACACACACCAACAAACACACAAACACATAATTAGAGCACATTTAACACTCAAATAAAGCTTTACCTACTAATTCATAACTAGGGTATTTTTTTAATAAGTATTGTGTCTTGGTCTCTACTGGGGAAACATTGTTCAATGTGAGTTCTCTGGTTTGTTGCAGGGCAGTGAATGTTCACTTGTTGGCAATGATATAGAAATGGGGAGTAAGAGTTTAAAAGTTTTTACAGTAGGTAGGCAGAGTCAGAGTATGGAATCTAAGAATAAGAAATTGGGGAATTTCCTCTTTGTTTCTTCATTTCAATCTCCTAATAATTCATGTATATTTTCCAAAAGTCTCCCAGAAAACAAGGACTAGGTGAATCCACATATCAGTGAACCATAGCAGAATGCGATTCTGAATTTCATATAAACAGTCATAAAATCCAAAAGACAGGTGCTGGGGATTTGGCTCAGCACTAGAGTGCTGGCTTCACACTTTCAAAGGTCCTGAGTTGGATCCCAAACACCATGTGTGAAAGGAATGAATGAACCAATGCATGAGTGTATGATGAATAAATTAAAGGTATCAGGAGGAGGAGGAAGAGGAGGAGGAGGAGGAGAAATAGAAGAAGATGATGAGTAGTAAAAACGTGGATGTGTAAACAATGTGATTGTGCAATCTGAATATGGGGTCAAAATGGGAGTTCATAACTCACTTGAGTCTAATGTAGGAAATATGGTATCTCAAGAGCTATGTAAGGTTTTAAGCAACCAATATAAAAAAGAGGTCTTCATTTTTCTTTGTAGTTGAGATCTCCTGTTTCCGTGACATGTTTAGTTGTGTTCTCTCCTTTAGTCCTCCCATGCTCTAGTTATTCTGATATGGAAAAACTAGCTGAAATGCCCAACCAGTCTCTAAATCAGTGACACTTTTTCATTAAGCCTAAAGTCACTTTACATTTGCTACAGTCATACTAAGTACACTTCTTTGTTGGGAGTTTAAAAGATATTTCCATCAGCTAGATTACAAGTACCTAGAACTCCCATTCTTGTTTATGTAAGAGTGGCTTCATCAGATTAAATGCTGTTCTCTGGAATGACATAAAATAGGAATAATTTACTCTTAAGATTCCTACGTAAACCATCTTTATTTACAAAATAGTATCTTAAGGATTATTGTTTCATTGAGCTTCAATTGGAGCCAAAGTATAGTCAATTACTGAAGTAAAAGCAGTTACTTAAAAACTAAAAATGAGAGATAAGTCAAATTACATTTGAAGAGAGAGCAACAGCATGAGGTTTCTTGTTTGGTTCTGGATGTTGAGTAACAGGCTCAATTGCAGGTGGAAGGAACCCTTCAGGGAACTCACTTGTACTTTCAGAATGGGGGTGTAGAGGGCTGAATTCCAGCTCTTGGGGGAAGATTGTGAGGAAAACCCCCTCCCTGCATAGACACTTCGCATTGGAAATGGAGTGGGTGGCGGGTCAGGTGGAACATAATCTCCAGGTTCCCAGACAAGTTTTCTGGGTAGAAATGGGGAGTAAGAGTTTAAAAGTTTTTACAGTAGGTAGGCAGAGTCAGAGTATGGAATCTAAGAATAAGAAATTGGGGAATTTCCTCTTTGTTTCTTCATTTCAATCTCCTAATAATTCATGTATATTTTCCAAAAGTCTCCCAGAAAACAAGGACTAGGTCAATCCACATATCAGTGAACCATAGCAGAATGCGATTCTGAATTTCATATAAACAGTCATAAAATCCAAAAGACAGGTGCTGGGGATTTGGCTCAGCACTAGAGTGCTGGCTTCACACTTTCAAAGGTCCTGAGTTGGATCCCCAACACCATGTGTGAAAGGAATGAATGAACCAATGCATGAGTGTATGATGAATAAATTAAAGGTATCAGGAGGAGGAGGAAGAGGAGGAGGAGGAGGAGAAATAGAAGAAGATGATGAGTAGTAAAAACGTGGATGTGTAAACAATGTGATTGTGCAATCTGAATATGGGTTCAAAATGGGAGTTCATAACTCACTTGAGTCTAATGTAGGAAATATGGTATCTCAAGAGCTATGTAAGGTTTTAAGCAACCAATATAAAAAAGAGGTCTTCATTTTTCTTTGTAGTTGAGATCTCCTGTTTCCGTGACATGTTTAGTTGTGTTCTCTCCTTTAGTCCTCCCATGCTCTAGTTATTCTGATATGGAAAAACTAGCTGAAATGCCCAACCAGTCTCTAAATCAGTGACACTTTTTCATTAAGCCTAAAGTCACTTTACATTTGCTACAGTCATACTAAGTACACTTCTTTGTTGGGAGTTTAAAAGATATTTCCATCAGCTAGATTACAAGTACCTAGAACTCCCATTCTTGTTTATGTAAGAGTGGCTTCATCAGATTAAATGCTGTTCTCTGGAATGACATAAAATAGGAATAATTTACTCTTAAGATTCCTACGTAAACCATCTTTATTTACAAAATAGTATCTTAAGGATTATTGTTTCATTGAGCTTCAATTGGAGCCAAAGTATAGTCAATTACTGAAGTAAAAGCAGTTACTTAAAAACTAAAAATGAGAGATAAGTCAAATTACATTTGAAGAGAGAGCAACAGCATGAGGTTTCTTGTTTGGTTCTGGATGTTGAGTAACAGGCTCAATTGCAGGTGGAAGGAACCCTTCAGGGAACTCACTTGTACTTTCAGAATGGGGGTGTAGAGGGCTGAATTCCAGCTCTTGGGGGAAGATTGTGAGGAAAACCCCCTCCCTGCATAGACACTTCGCATTGGAAATGGAGTGGGTGGCGGGTCAGGTGGAACATAATCTCCAGGTTCCCAGACAAGTTTTCTGGGTAGAAATGGGGAGTAAGAGTTTAAAAGTTTTTACAGTAGGTAGGCAGAGTCAGAGTATGGAATCTAAGAATAAGAAATTGGGGAATTTCCTCTTTGTTTCTTCATTTCAATCTCCTAATAATTCATGTATATTTTCCAAAAGTCTCCCAGAAAACAAGGACTAGGTCAATCCACATATCAGTGAACCATAGCAGAATGCGATTCTGAATTTCATATAAACAGTCATAAAATCCAAAAGACAGGTGCTGGGGTTTTGGCTCAGCACTAGAGTGCTGGCTTCACACTTTCAAAGGTCCTGAGTTGGATCCCCAACACCATGTGTGAAAGGAATGAATGAACCAGTGCATGAGTGTATGATGAATGAATTAAAGGTATCAGGAGGAGGAGGAAGAGGAGGAGGAGGAGGAGAAATAGAAGAAGATGATGAGTAATTTGACAGAAGGGAAAAAGGGGAGGAGAGTGAGTTTAAAGTGTGGTTTCCAATTCCCAAACGTTCAATTACAGCAGACGGGATAGAGAGAGAAGATGGGAGGGCAGGAGAGGGGGGATAGTAGAGGCCAGAATAGGTAGCAGAATACAACAGTTACTAATATGGCATTTTGTAAAAACGTGGATGTGTAAACAATGTGATTGTGCAATCTGAATATGGGGTCAAAATGGGAGTTCTTAACTCACTTGAGTCTAATGTAGGAAATATGGTATCTCAAGAGCTATGTAAGGTTTTAAGCAACCAATATAAAAAAGAGGTCTTCATTTTTCTTTGTAGTTGAGATCTCCTGTTTCCGTGACATGTTTAGTTGTGTTCTCTCCTTTAGTCCTCCCATGCTCTAGTTATTCTGATATGGAAAAACTAGCTGAAATCCCCAACCAGTCTCTAAATCAGTGACACTTTTTCATTAAGCCTAAAGTCACTTTACATTTGCTACAGTCATACTAAGTACACTTCTTTGTTGGGAGTTTAAAAGATATTTCCATCAGCTAGATTACAAGTACCTAGAACTCCCATTCTTGTTTATGTAAGAGTGGCTTCATCAGATTAAATGCTGTTCTCTGGAATGACATAAAATAGGAATAATTTACTCGTACGATTCCTACGTAAACCATCTTTATTTACAAAATAGTATCTTAAGGATTATTGTTTCATTGAGCTTCAATTGGAGCCAAAGTATAGTCAATTACTGAAGTAAAAGCAGTTATTTAAAAACTAAAAATGAGAGATAAGTCAAATTACATTTGAAGAGAGAGCAACAGCATGAGGTTTCTTGTTTGGTTCTGGATGTTGAGTAACAGGCGCATTTGCAGGTGGAAGGAACCCTTCAGGGAACTCACTTGTACTTTCGGAATGGGGGTGTAGAGGGCTGAATTCAAGCTCTTGGGGAAGATTGTGAGGAAAACCCCCTCCCTGCAGAGACACTTCGCATTGGAAATGGAGTGGGTGGCGGGTCAGGTGGAACATAATCTCCAGGTTCCCAGACAAGTTTCCTGGGAGAGGTGGACGAAAAAAAAGGTCCTCTTCTCATGAACTGACTCCTTGGGTCAACTGGAAGCAAGGCACCTCTGACTGGAGGGAAAGGTGCCAACACAGAGCCAGAGCCAGTTGCTTGGTTTTCAGCATGGAGAGGTGAATCAGGCACATCAGAGTCCAAAGGAGGCATATTAGGAATTCTGTGTTCTGCTGGTCCCGATGCTCTACCACAATTTGAGTAAAACCTATCTTGCCTTTGTAGAGGAACGTGCATCAGAAGAATATGGTTGGCCTGGCGGAGGGATCATCAGGCCGCTGGCCTGTTCCCCTGGAGGAGAGAGGGGCCCAGTCTGAGAAGGTGCTCTCTGAAAATCAGTGAACTTATGACAGCTGGATTCTCTTCCTTTACTGCTAGTCGCATGGTGCAGAGGATTCTCCACCGCCCCTTGACCCTCCTCCTCCTCCCACTGGAGTGAAAGGTGAGAGTGTGAGTGGACCACTCTTTTCCAAATGAGGAGGTCTCCTTTCAGATGAAGGGTGACCTATTGGTGAGGGCCCATTTGGAGAAGGCTTTCTGCCCATTGCTGAGTTGGAAACATCCAGTGCATCATAGGGAAATTTTTCTACAAGTTCAAATCTAAGCTCCTTCTCAGTTAATTTTTGTCTGTTGCGTGCATTTTGTTTCCTGAAATAACTGAGGTTTCTTTCAGCAATCCGAGCTGCCAACTCACTAGCATGTGCTTCTTTCTCAGAGGAAATAATCTTCCCCAGACAGGAATGAATGGTACTCTGCAATTGTTCTTCAAGATATTGGGCTCTCTTTCTGTAGGTCTCCAGCTCTTTTATTGTATGGCTCATCTTTTCTTCGACTTTGGAAAGTTTCTCCTCTCGCTCCACACGGTAGTTTTCCTCCACACGTATTTCCTGTGCAGTTTCATCATATTTTGTTGATAGCGTTCCATCATGACTTTAAAGTTCTTCTGTAGGGTCTCATTCTAACTTTGCAGCTGTGCATTTTCTGACTGCAAGGATGCCTGTTCAGTCTGCAGACTTTTAAGGTGTTCTGTAAGGTCTTCCGTGGTTTTTTCCACTTCAGATGAGAAAGTACATTTTTGAATTCTTGCTCCTTCCAAGATTTCTAAGGAGGCCTTTAGCTTATCACCATAAACCAGGATCCTCAAAGCTCCTTTGGACTCATCCTCCAAGTGAGCACCAATTTCGGGTTCACTCGTCTTTCCCAGTTCCAGGTGACCACCATCCCTTTGGGCTCCCAGGCTTGGAGAAGACCTATCCATCATCTACAGCAAGCATTCACTCAGAGACTCCATGTGATTTTCTGTGTCCCTTAGAACTTGTTCTCCAGCTACTTTAGAGTCCTCTAATATGATTTTTGCTTTATATTGGACACCTCCTTGTTCCCTCTGTGCTTCAGCTTCTCCTTGTATTGTTGGTCTCTGCGTTTGCGGAAATAGGGATCCTTCATTCAAAACCTCTTTGATTGCCAGCTTCAGTTTTTCCTCATTCACTTGAAAGAGTCTCCAGTTTGTTTTAGCTTCAGCTATTTGTGATCTGAGGGATTCAGATTCACCTTGGAGGGACTGTATCCTTCTTGATAGATGCGCCATCGTTTCATCCTGTTGACCATGTTGAACCTTCAGTGCTTTGAGCTCTTCTTCTAGAAAGAGCACTTCAACGCCATGGCTGGATTCGGACCTATGCAGCTTTTCGTCGGTTGCCTCCAGCTGTCGTGCTTCCCTTTAACCCTTCTCAAACCTGCAATCCTTTAAAGATGATTCTAAGCCTTCATGTTCTTTTTCAAAAAGGCTCACTTTTTCAAGAAGTCCACATTTTGCCTCAATAAGTCCAGCAAGATTTAGAGCCAGCCTTTTTTCTCTTCCCACGTAAAGCCTGCTACGAACCGACTGAAAACCTCTCCAGAAAAGTGAGAGAACAGCGGAAAATCCAAGAGCTGTACACATCACCAACTCCCAAGGAAAGCCATAAGGAAGATGGCCTGGCTTCATGTCTTCGGACAATGCTGCCACAACCCTGGGTGCTTCTTCCAGAACCACCCACTAGTATGGCTGAGAGGCAGCCCTTGGCTCCTCCATCACGCCAACACAGCTTTGGCTCTTGCCACCACAACCACAGCCTGCCCAGGCAGGCCAACACAGGCTGTGGACACTCAGGTGTTTGGTCAGGAACTCCAACCTGCACCAGGCAACGGAGCAGACCACAGTGATCCCCTTCAGGGGCTGGGCGTATGGTGGGTGGTGGGCGTATGGCGGTGGGAGCCATAATCAAAGGCTCCCAGGAGCCTTGTTGTGCTCAACTGCCCATCAGGGGAATCTTGTCCGCTTCCCTACCCGGTGCATCCTCAAGTGCCACAGGTTTAGGTCCCTCCCACTCCAGCCAGAGAGAATTCCTCTCCATGCCACCCACCCCTTGATTTGGTTTAGGCCAGGCCAAGGCGGGGTTAGTAGGAAGATTCCATCCAGTCATAATAACATTCAGTTTGATGTCACTCAAATTCTAAAGCTGACTAAACTGTTCAAACAGCTTTTATGGCCTATATTGGTCTTTGTGTCCCTTGCCTTTTGTTTGAGTGACTCAGTCCTTTCCCTGCCCTTGTGCTCTCCCTATTTCCTACCTTCCTTCCTCCCTTCCTGGTTTTTCTCCTTTTCTTCTTCCTTCTTTTCTACCTCCCTCCATCCCTCCAACTTTGCCTTCCTCCCTTCCAACTTTCTCTCTCCCTACCCTTCCTTCTCTTTTCTTGCAAGTGTTTGGGGTGAAAGTCCATGGCAGGCCAGCCCCAAGCTAGGCAAGGTCACTGCCACTGAGCTACAACATCCCCAGACCTGCTGCCACTTCCTATGCAAGTAATTTGAATTATCTCTAAAGAGAAACTCTCACATGAGTCTACTTTCAAAGTAATTTCAGAAGAGTTGCTAACATGGGCATAAATCAGTCATGACAAGTCATTTTTGAAAAGCACGGCACAGCTAATGTTCCTCAGAAGAAGGAGTTGAGAACTTTAGTTGGTTTTCAGGTCAGCATTTCTAGACTAGTACAAACCCTCCTAATCCTGATCTCTCCTTAGTCCTATGATTTCTTTAAGTGTCCCCTTTGCTCCTGTTCATGGAGTCATGTGTACAGAAATTATACCTGGTTCTATTGAACTCTACTTAATTCTTTCTCACCTCTGTGCTCCTTTTGTCAAGTCACTCCTCAACACTTACTGTAACCCTTTCAATTTTTTGTCCATTTTCATTTAAAAAACTCTTTCAAAAATTGAACCATTTCGCATGCAGATACAGTCTTCTTGATCTGCTATTAATCCCCCACTACTGACATTGTAAGTTATTGAAATGTACACTTCCAGACCGTTTTCAGATTTTTGATTTCTGTATATCTATCTGTCTATCTATTTACAAACATAACATGGTATTCTGAGAGTATCGTTCTGCTTTTGGAGCTCTACATTGTGTTTTTCAGAAGCAGGCCTATTACACAGAGATGAATCCATGTTACCTAGATTGAGTTCAAACCGGAATGTGCACTCAGATTCCCATTATATTGTTCTAACTACTAATGGACAGTTCAGTTATATCCAGACCTCACCACCTCCCCCATTAAGTAAAACCCTTGTGAAGAGACATGTAGATGCCTTTATGAACATATTGATAATTTTTCATGGCAGTGTTTTCCAAAAACCAGTTAGTAAAATCAATTTATTCCTTTGCAGCCTGAAATTACCTTCATTCCAGTTTACTGGTATAAGAACCGCAGTATATCAGCAACAATTCTCCAATAGTAGTTCAGGAAGAAGTCATTCTAGATAACAATCAGTGCCGGATCCTCCATGTATTTTACACAGCCCATGACAGGGGACATCCGTCCACTCGTTTAGAACAACTGATGTTTTACGCTGGCCATTTAGGTTTATTTAAAGGATTGGTTAGAAAACAGGTGAGACAGACTGATTAGATTCAGTATGTATGTTGGCTTTGTTTTTCTAGGCCTGAATTTTTCACATTTCAATTAATTGTAGGTTAAGTAGCAGGCAGATTCTTCACTGGGCTTCAAATGTGATAAAGTTGCTTCTTATTTTTAAGAAGGCCGTTGCAATCTTGCATTTATTTTACACCTCAGTGCTTGTTTTACACACAAGCACACACGCCCACACACCACACACACCAACAAACACACAAACACATAATTAGAGCACATTTAACACTCAAATAAAGCTTTACCTACTAATACATAACTAGGGTATTTTTTTAATAAGTATTGTGTCTTGGTCTCTACTGGGGAAACATTGTTCAATGTGAGTTCTCTGGTTTGTTGCAGGGCAGTGAATGTTCACTTGTTGGCAATGATATAGAAATGGGGAGTAAGAGATTAAAAGTTTTTACAGTAGGTAGGCAGAGTCAGAGTATGGAATCTAAGAATAAGAAATTGGGGAATTTCCTCTTTGTTTCTTCATTTCAATCTCCTAATAATTCATGTATATTTTCCAAAAGTCTCCCAGAAAACAAGGACTAGGTCAATCCACATATCAGTGAACCATAGCAGAATGCGATTCTGAATTTCATATAAACAGTCATAAAATCCAAAAGACAGATGCTGGGGTTTTGGCTCAGCACTAGAGTGCTGGCCTCACACTTTCAAAGGTCCTGAGTTGGATCCCCAACACCATGTGTGAAAGGAATGAATGAACCAATGCATGAGTGTATGATGAATGAATTAAAGGTATCAGGAGGAGGAGGAAGAGGAGGAGGAGGAGGAGAAATAGAAGAAGATGATGAGTAGTAAAAACGTGGATGTGTAAACAATGTGATTGTGCAATCTGAATATGGGGTCAAAATGGGAGTTCATAACTCACTTGAGTCTAATGTAGGAAATAGGGTATCTCAAGAGCTATGTAAGGTTTTAAGCAAGCAATATAAAAAAGAGGTCTTCATTTTTCTTTGTAGTTGAGATCTCCTGTTTCCGTGACATGTTTAGTTGTGTTCTCTCCTTTAGTCCTCCCATGCTCTAGTTATTCTGATATGGAAAAACTAGCTGAAATGCCCAACCAGTCTCTAAATCAGTGACACTTTTTCATTAAGCCTAAAGTCACTTTACATTTGCTACAGTCATACTAAGTACACTTCTTTGTTGGGAGTTTAAAAGATATTTCCATCAGCTAGATTACAAGTACCTAGAACTCCCATTCTTGTTTATGTAAGAGTGGCTTCATCAGATTAAATGCTGTTCTCTGGAATGACATAAAATAGGAATAATTTACTCGTAAGATTCCTACGTAAACCATCTTTATTTACAAAATAGTATCTTAAGGATTATTGTTTCATTGAGCTTTAATTGGAGCCAAAGTATAGTCAATTACTGAAGTAAAAGCAGTTACTTAAAAACTAAAAATGAGAGATAAGTCAAATTACATTTGAAGAGAGAGCAACAGCATGAGGTTTCTTGTTTGGTTCTGGATGTTGAGTAACAGGCTCATTTGCAGGTGGAAGGAACCCTTCAGGGAACTCACTTGTACTTTCAGAATGGGGGTGTAGAGGGCTGAATTCCAGCTCTTGGGGGAAGATTGTGAGGAAAACCCCCTCCCTGCATAGACACTTCGCATTGGAAATGGAGTGGGTGGCGTGTCAGGTGGAACATAATCTCCAGGTTCCCAGACAAGTTTCCTGGGAGAGGTGGACGAAAAAAAAGGTCCTCTTCTCATGAACTGACTCCTTGGGTCAACTGGAAGCAAGGCACCTCTGACTGGAGGGAAAGGTGCCAACACAGAGCCAGAGCCAGTTGCTTGGTTTTCAGCATGGAGAGGTGAATCAGGCACATCAGAGTCCAAAGGAGGCATATTAGGAATTCTGTGTTCTGCTGGTCCCGATGCTCTACCACAATTTGAGTAAAACCTATCTTGCCTTTGTAGAGGAAGACGTGCATCAGAAGAATATGGTTGGCCTGGCGGAGGGATCATCAGCCTGCTGGCCTGTTCCCCTGGAGGAGAGAGGGGCCCAGTATGAGAAGGTGCTCTCTGAAAATCAGTGAACTTATGACAGCTGGATTCTCTTCCTTTACTGCTAGTCGAATGGTGCAGAGGATTCTCCAGGGCCCCTTGACCCTCCTCCTCCTCCCACTGGAGTGAAAGGTGAGAGTGTGAGTGGACCACTCTTTTCCAAATGAGGAGGTCTCCTTTCAGATGAAGGTTGACCTATTGGTGAGGGCCCATTTGGAGAAGGCTTTCTGCCCATTGCTGAGTTGGAAACATCCAGTGCATCATAGGGATCTTTTTCTACAAGTTCAAATCTAAGCTCCTTCTCAGTTAATTTTTGTCTGTTGCGTGCATTTTGTTTCCTGAAATAACTGAGGTTTCTTTCAGCAATCCGAGCTGCCAACTCACTAGCATGTGCTTCTTTCTCAGAGGAAATAATCTTCCCCAGGAAGGAATGAATGGTACTCTGCAATTGTTCTTCAAGATATTGGGCTCTCTTTCGGTAGGTCTCCAGCTCTTTTATTGTATGGCTCATCTTTTCTTCGACTTTGGAAAGTTTCTCCTCTTGCTCCACCCGGTAGTTTTCCTCCACTCTTAATTTCCTGTGCAGTTTCATCATATTTTCTTGATAGCGTTCCATCATGACTTTAAAGTTCTTCTGTAGGGTCTCATTCTCACTTTGCAGCTGTGCATTTTCTGACTGCAAGGATGCCTGTTCAGTCTGCAGACTTTTAAGGTGTTCTGTAAGGTCTTCCGTGGTTTTCTCCACTTCAGATGAGAAAGTACATTTTTGAATTCTTCCTCCTTCCAAGATTTCTAAGGAGACCTTTAGCTTATCACCATAAACCAGGTTCCTCAAAGCTCCTTTGGACTCATCCTCCAAGTGAGCACCAATTTCGGGTTCACTCGTCTTTCCCAGTTCCAGGTGACCACCATCCCTTTGGGCTCCCAGGCTTGGAGAAGACCTATCCATCATCTTCAGCAAGCATTCACTCAGAGACTCCATGTGATTTTCTGTGTCCCTTAGAACTTGTTCTCCAGCTACTTTAGAGTCCTCTAATATGATTTTTGCTTTATATTGGACACCTCCTTGTTCCCTCTGTGCTTCAGCTTCTCCTTGTATTGTTGGTCTCTGCGTAGGGATCCTTCATTCAAAACCTCTTTGATTGCCAGCTTCAGTTCTTCCTCATTCACTTGAAAGAGTCTCCAGTTTGTTTTAGCTTCAGCTATTTGTGATCTGAGGGATTCAGATTCACCTTGGAGGGACTGTATCCTTCTTGATAGATGCGCCATCGTTTCATCCTGTTGACCATGTTGAGCCTTCTGTGCTTTGAGCTCTTCTTCTGGAAAGAGCACTTCAACGCCATGGCTGGATTCAGACCTATGCAGCTTTTCGTCGGTTGCCTCCAGCTGTCGTGCTTCCCTTGAACCCTTCTCAACCCTGCAATCCGTTAAAGATGATTCTAAGCCTTCATGTTCTTTTTCAACAAGGCTCACTTTTTCATGAAGTCCACATTTTGCCTCAATAAGTCCAGCAAGATTTAGAGCCAGCCTTTTTTCTCTTCCCACGTAAAGCCTGCTACGAACCGACTGAAAACCTCTCCAGAAAAGTGAGAGAACAGCGGAAAATCCAAGAGCTGTACACATCACCAACTCCCTAGGAAAGCCATAAGGAAGATGGCCTGGCTTCATGTCTTCGGACAGTGCTGCCATAACCCTGGGTGCTTCTTCCAGAACCACCCACTAGTATGGCTGAGAGGCAGCCCTTGGCTCCTCCATCACGCCAACACAGCTTTGGCTCTTGCCACCACAACCACAGCCTGCCCAGGCAGGCCAACACAGGCTGTGGACACTCAGGTGTTTGGTCAGGAACTCCAACCTGCACCAGGCAACGGAGCAGACCACTGTGATCCCCTTCAGGGGCTGGGCGTATGGTGGGTGGTGGGCGTATGGCGGTGGGAGCCATGAGCAAAGGCTCCCAGGAGCCTTGTTGTGCTCAACTGCCCATCAGGGGAGTCTTGTCCGCTTCCCTACCCGGTGCATCCTCAAGTGCCACAGGTTTAGGTCCCTCCCACTCCAGCCAGAGAGAATTCCTCTCCATGCCACCCACCCCTTGATTTGGTTTAGGCCAGGCCAAGGCGGGGTTAGTAGAAAGATTCCATCCAGTCATAATAACATTCAGTTTGATGTCACTCAAATTCTAAAGCTGACTAAACTGTTCAAACAGCTTTTATGGCCTATATTGGTCTTTGTGTCCCTTGCCTTTTGTTTGAGTGACTCAGTCCTTTCCCTGCCCTTGTGCTCTCCCTATTTCCTACCTTCCTTCCTCCCTTCCTGGTTTTTCTCCTTTTCTTCTTCCTTCTTTTCTACCTCCCTCCATCCCTCCAACTATGCCTTCCTCCCTTCCAACTTTCTCTCTCCCTTCCCTTCCTTCTCTTTTCTTGCAAGTGTTTGGGGTGAAAGTTCATGGCAGGCCAGCCCCAAGCTAGGCAAGGTGACTGCCACTGAGCTACAACATCCCCAGACCTGCTGCCACTTCCTATGCAAGTAATTTGAATTATCTCTAAAGAGAAACTCTCACATGAGTCTACTTTCAAAGAAATTTCAGAAGAGTTGCTAACATGGGCATAAATCAGTCATGACAAGTCATTTTTGAAAAGCACGGCACAGCTAATGTTCCACAGAAGAAGGAGTTGAGAACTTTAGTTGGTTTTCAGGTCAGCATTTCTAGACTAGTACAAACCCTCCTAATCCTGATCTCTCCTTAGTCCTATGATTTCTTTAAGTGTCCCCTTTGCTCCTGTTCATGGAGTCATGTGTACAGAAATTATACCTGGTTCTATTGAACTCTACTTAATTCTTTCTCACCTCTGTGCTCCTTTTGTCAAGTCACTCCTCAACACTTACTGTAACCCTTTCAATTTTTTGTCCATTTTCATTTAAAAAACTCTTTCAAAAATTGAACCATTTCGCATGCAGATACAGTCTTCTTGATCTGCTATTAATCCCCCACTACTAACATTGTAAGTTATTGAAATGTACACTTCCAGACCGTTTTCAGATTTTTGATTTCTGTATATCTATCTGTCTATCTATTTACAAACATAACATGGTATTCTGAGAGTATCGTTCTGCTTTTGGAGCTCTACATTGTGTTTTTCAGAAGCAGGCCTATTACACAGAGATGAATCCATGTTACCTAGATTGAGTTCAAACCGGAATGTGCACTCAGATTCCCATTATATTGTTCTACCTACTAATGGACAGTTCAGTTATATCCAGACCTCACCACCTCCCCCATTAAGTAAAACCCTTGTGAAGAGACATGTAGATGCCTTTATGAACATATTGATAATTTTTCATGGCAGTGTTTTCCAAAAACCAGTTAGTAAAATCAATTTATTCCTTTGCAGCCTGAAATTACCTCCCTTCCAGTTTACTGGTATAAGAACGGCAGGATATCAGCAACAATTCTCCAATAGTAGTTCAGGCAGAAGTCATTCTAGATAACAATCAGTGCCGGATCCTCCATGTATTTTACACAGCCCATGACAGGGGACATCCTTCCACTCGTTTAGAACAACTGATGCTTTACGCTGGCCATTTAGGTTTATTTAAAGGATTGGTTATAAAACAGGTGAGACAGACTGATTAGATTCAGTATGTATGTTGGCTTTGTTTTTCTAGGCCTGAATTTTTCACATTTCAATTAATTGTAGGTTAAGTAGCAGGCAGATTCTTCACTGGGCTTCAAATGTGATAAAGTTGCTTCTTATTTTTAAGAAGGCCGTTGCAATCCTGCATTTATTGTACACCTCAGTGCTTGTTTTACACACAAGCACACACGCCCACACACCACACACACCAACAAAAACACAAACACATAATTAGAGCACATTTAACACTCAAATAAAGCTTTACCTACTAATTCATAACTAGGGTATTTTTTTAATAAGTATTGTGTCTTGGTCTCTACTGGGGAAACATTGTTCAATGTGAGTTCTCTGGTTTGTTGTAGGGCAGTGAATGTTCACTTGTTGTCAAAGATATAGAAATGGGGAGTAAGTGTTTAAAAGTTTTTACAGTAGGTAGGCAGAGTCAGAGAATGGATTGTAAGAATAAGAAATTGTTGAATTTCCTCTTTGTTTCTTCATTTCAATCTCCTAATAATTCATGTATATTTTCTAAAAGGCTCCCAGAAAACAAGGACTAGGTCAATCCACATATCAGTGAACCATAGCAGAATGCGATTCTGAGTTTCATATAAACAGTCATAAAATCAAAAAGACAGGTGCTGGGGTTTTGGCTCAGCACTAGAGTGCTGGCTTCACACTTTCAAAGGTCCTGAGTTGGATCCCCAACACCATGTGTGAAAGGAATGAATGAACCAATGCATGAGTGTATGATGAATGAATTAAAGGTATCAGGAGGAGGAGGAAGAGGAGGAGGAGGAGGAGAAATAGAAGAAGATGATGAGTAATTTGACAGAAGGGAAAAAGGGGAGGAGAGTGAGTTTAAAGTGTGGTTTCCAATTCCCAAACGTTAAATTACAGCAGACGGGATAGAGAGAGAAGATGGGAGGGCAGGAGAGGGGGGATAGTAGAGGCCAGAAAAGGTAGCAGAATACAACAGTTACTAATATGGCATTTTGTAAAAACGTGGATGTGTAAACAATGAAAATGTTTTTCTAGGCCTGAATTTTTCACATTTCAATTAATTGTAGGTTAAGTAGCAGGCAGATTCTTCACTGGGCTTCAAATGTGATAAAGTTGCTTTTTATTTTTTAGAAGGCCGTTGCAATCCTGCATTTATTTTACACCTCAGTGCTTGTTTTACACACAAGCACACACGCCCACACACCACACACACCAACAAACACACAAACACATAATTAGAGCACATTTAACACTCAAATAAAGCTTTACCTACTAATTCATAACTAGGGTATTTTTTTAATAAGTATTGTGTCTTGGTCTCTACTGGGGAAACATTGTTCAATGTGAGTTCTCTGGTTTGTTGTAGGGCAGTGAATGTTCACTTGTTGGCAATGATATAGAAATGGGGAGTAAGAGTTTAAAAGTTTTTACAGTAGGTAGGCAGAGTCAGAGTATGGAATCTAAGAATAAGAAATTGGGGAATTTCCTCTTTGTTTCTTCATTTCAATCTCCTAATAATTCATGTATATTTTCCAAAAGTTTCCCAGAAAACAAGGACTAGGTCAATCCACATATCAGTGAACCATAGCAGAATGCGATTCTGAATTTCATATAAACAGTCATAAAATCCAAAAGACAGGTGCTGCGGTTTTGGCTCAGCACTAGAGTGCTGGCTTCACACTTTCAAAGGTCCTGAGTTGGATCCCCAACACCATGTGTGAAAGGAATGAATGAACCAATGCATGAGTGTACGATGAATGAATTAAAGGTATCAGGAGGAGGAGGAAGAGGAGGAGGAGGAGGAGAAATAGAAGAAGATGATGAGTAATTTGACAGAAGGGAAAAAGGGGAGGAGAGTGAGTTTAAAGTGTGGTTTCCAATTCCCAAACGTTCAATTACAGCAGACGGGATAGAGAGAGAAGATGGGAGGGCAGGAGAGGGGGGATAGTAGAGGCCAGAAAAGGTAGCAGAATACAACAGTTACTAATATGGCATTTTGTAAAAACGTGGATGTGTAAACAATGTGATTGTGCAATCTGAATATGGGGTCAAAATGGGAGTTCATAACTCACTTGAGTCTAATGTAGGAAATATGGTATCTCAAGAGCTATGTAAGGTTTTAAGCAACCAATATAAAAAAGAGGTCTTCATTTTTCTTTGTAGTTGAGATCTCCTGTTTCCGTGACATGTTTAGTTGTGTTCTCTCATTTAGTCCTCCCATGCTCTAGTTATTCTGATATGGAAAAACTAGCTGAAATGCCCAACCAGTCTCTAAATCAGTGACACTTTTTCATTAAGCCTAAAGTCACTTCACATTTGCTACAGTTATACTAAATACACTTCTTTGTTGGGAGTTTAAAAGATATTTCCATCAGCTAGATTACAAGTACCTAGAACTCCCATTCTTGTTTATGTAAGAGTGGCTTCATCAGATTAAATGCTGTTCTCTGGAATGACTAAAAATAGGAATAATTTACTCGTAAGATTCCTACGTAAACCATCTTTATTTACAAAATAGTATCTTAAGGATTATTGTTTCATTGAGCTTCAATTGGAGCCAAAGTATAGTCAATTACTGAAGTAAAAGCAGTTACTTAAAAACTAAAAATGAGAGATAAGTCAAATTACATTTGAAGAGAGAGCAACAGCATGAGGTTTCTTGTTTGGTTCTGGATGTTGAGTAACAGGCGCATTTGCAGGTGGAAGGAACCCTTCAGGGAACTCACTTGTACTTTCAGAATGGGGGTGTAGAGGGCTGAATTCCAGCTCTTGGGGGAAGATTGTGAGGAAAACCCCCTCCCTGCATAGACACTTCGCATTGGAAATGGAGTGGGTGGCGGGTCAGGTGGAACATAATCTCCAGGTTCCCAGACAAGTTTCCTGGGAGAGGTGGAGGAAAAAAAAGGTCCTCTTCTCATGAACTGACTCCTTGGGTCAACTGGAAGCAAGGCACCTCTGACTGGAGGGAAAGGTGCCAACACAGAGCCAGAGCCAGTTGCTTGGTTTTCAGCATGGAGAGGTGAATCAGGCACATCAGAGTCCAAAGGAGGCATATTAGGAATTCTGTGTTCTGCTGGTCCCGATGCTCTACCACAATTTGAGTAAAACCTATCTTGCCTTTGTAGAGGAAGACGTGCATCAGAAGAATATGGTTGGCCTGGCGGAGGGATCATCAGCCTGCTGGCCTGTTCCCCTGGAGGAGAGAGGGGCCCAGTCTGAGAAGGTGCTCTCTGAAAATCAGTGAACTTATGACAGCTGGATTCTCTTCCTTTACTGCTAGTCGCATGGTGCAGAGGATTCTCCAGGGCCCCTTGACCCTCCTCCTCCTTCCACTGGAGTGAAAGGTGAGAGTGTGAGTGGACCACTCTTTTCCAAATGAGGAGGTCTCCTTTCAGATGAAGGGTGACCTATTGGTGAGGGCCCATTTGGAGAAGGCTTTCTGCCCATTGCTGAGTTGGAAACATCCAGTGCATCATAGGGATCTTTTTCTACAAGTTCAAATCTAAGCTCCTTCTCAGTTAATTTTTGTCTGTTGCGTGCATTTTGTTTCCTGAAATAACTGAGGTTTCTTTCAGCAATCCGAGCTGCCAACTGACTAGCATGTGCTTCTTTCTCAGAGGAAATAATCTTCCCCAGACAGGAATGAATGGTACTCTGCAATTGTTCTTCAAGATATTGGGCTCTCTTTCTGTAGGTCTCCAGCTCTTTTATTGTATGGCTCATCTTTTCTTCGACTTTGGAAAGTTTCTCCTCTTGCTCAACACGGTAGTTTTCCTCCACTCTTAATTTCCTGTGCAGTTTCATCATATTTTGTTGATAGCGTTCCATCATGACTTTAAAGTTCTTCTGTAGGGTCTCATTCTCACTTTGCAGCTGTGCATTTTCTGACTGCAAGGATGCCTGTTCAGTCTGCAGACATTTAAGGTGTTCTGTAAGGTCTTCCGTGGTTTTCTCCACTTCAGATGAGAAAGTACATTTTTGAATTCTTCCTCCTTCCAAGATTTCTAAGGAGGCCTTTAGCTTATCACCGTAAACCAGGTTCCTCAAAGCGCCTTTGGACTCATCCTCCAAGTGAGCACCAATTTCGGGTTCACTCGTCTTTCCCAGTTCCAGGTGACCACCATCCCTTTGGGCTCCCAGGCTTGGAGAAGACCTATCCATCATCTTCAGCAAGCATTCACTCAGAGACTCCATGTGATTTTCTGTGTCCCTTAGAACTTGTTCTCCAGCTACTTTAGAGTCCTCTAATATGATTTTTGCTTTATATTGGACACCTCCTTGTTCCCTCTGTGCTTCAGCTTCTCCTTGTATTGTTGGTCTCTGCGTTTGCGGGAGTAGGGATCCTTCATTCAAAACCTCTTTGATTGCCAGCTTCAGTTCTTCCTCATTCCCTTGAAAGAGTCTCCAGTTTGTTTTAGCTTCAGCTATTTGTGATCTGAGGGATTCAGATTCACCTTGGAGGGACTGTATCCTTCTTGATAGATGCGCCATCGTTTCATCCTGTTGACCATGTTGAGCCTTCAGTGCTTTGAGCTCTTCTTCTAGAAAGAGCACTTCAACGCCATGGCTGGATTCGGACCTATGCAGCTTTTCGTCGGTTGCCTCCAGCTGTCGTGCTTCCCTTGAACCCTTCTCAAACCTGCAATCCTTTAAAGATGATTCTAACCCTTCATGTTCTTTTTCAACAAGGCTCACTTTTTCAAGAAGTCCACATTTTGCCTCAATAAGTCCAGCAAGATTTAGAGCCAGCCTTTTTTCTCTTCCCACGTAAAGCCTGCTATGAACCGACTGAAAACCTCTCCAGAAAAGTGAGAGAACAGCGGAAAATCCAAGAGCTGTACACATCACCAACTCCCAAGGAAAGCCATAAGGAAGATGGCCTGGCTTCATGTCTTCGGACAATGCTGCCACAACCCTGGGTGCTTCTTCCAGAACCACGCACTAGTATGGCTGAGAGGCAGCCCTTGGCTCCTCCATCACGCCAACACAGCTTTGGCTCTTGCCACCACAACCACAGCCTGCCCAGGCAGGCCAACACAGGCTGTGGACACTCAGGTGTTTGGTCAGGAACTCCAACCTGCACCAGGCAACGGAGCAGAACACTGTGATCCCCTTCAGGGGCTGGGCGTATGGTGGGTGGTGGGCGTATGGCGGTGGGAGCCATGATCAAAGGCTCCCAGGAGCCTTGTTGTGCTCAACTGCCCATCAGGGGAGTCTTGTCCGCTTCCCTACCCGGTGCATCCTCAAGTGCCACAGGTTTAGGTCCCTCCCACTCCAGCCAGAGAGAATTCCTCTCCATGCCACCCACCCCTTGATTTGGTTTAGGCCAGGCCAAGGCGGGGTTAGTAGGAAGATTCCATCCAGTCATAATAACATTCAGTTTGATGTCACTCAAATTCTAAAGCTGACTAAACTGTTCAAACAGCTTTTATGGCCTATATTGGTCTTTGTGTCCCTTGCCTTTTGTTTGAGTGACTCAGTCCTTTCCCTGCCCTTGTGCTCTCCCTATTTCCTACCTTCCTTCCTCCCTTCCTGGTTTTTCTCCTTTTCTTCTTCCTTCTTTTCTACCTCCCTCCATCCCTCCAACTTTGCCTTCCTCCCTTCCAACTTTCTCTCTCCCTTCCCTTCCTTCTCTTTTCTTGCAAGTGTTTGGGGTGAAAGTCCATGGCAGGCCAGCCCCAAGCTAGGCAAGGTCACTGCCACTGAGCTACAACATCCCCAGACCTGCTGCCACTTCCTATGCAAGTAATTTGAATTATCTCTAAAGAGAAACTCTCACATGAGTCTACTTTCAAAGTAATTTCAGAAGAGTTGCTAACATGGGTATAAATCAGTCATGACAAGTCATTTTTGAAAAGCACGGCACAGCTAATGTTCCTCAGAAGAAGGAGTTGAGAACTTTAGTTGGTTTTCAGGTCAGCATTTCTAGACTAGTACAAACCCTCCTAATCCTGATCTCTCCTTAGTCCTATGATTTCTTTAAGTGTCCCCTTTGCTCCTGTTCATGGAGTCATGTGTACAGAAATTATACCTGGTTCTATTGAACTCTACTTAATTCTTTCTCACCTCTGTGCTCCTTTTGTCAAGTCACTCCTCAACACTTACTGTAACCCTTTCAATTTTTTGTCCATTTTCATTTAAAAAACTCTTTCAAAAATTGAACCATTTCGCATGCAGATACAGTCTTCTTGATCTGCTATTAATCCCCCACTGCTGACATTGTAAGTTATTGAAATGTACACTTCCAGACCGTTTTCGGATTTTTGATTTCTGTATATCTATCTGTCTATCTATTTACAAACATAACATGGCATTCTGAGAGTATCGTTCTGCTTTTGGAGCTCTACATTGTGTTTTTCAGAAGCAGGCCTATTACACAGAGATGAATCCATGTTACCTAGATTGAGTTCAAACCGGAATGTGCACTCAGATTCTCATTATATTGTTCTACCTACTAATGGACAGTTCAGTTATATCCAGACCTCACCACCTCCCCCATTAAGTAAAACCCTTGTGAAGAGATATGTAGATGCCTTTATGAACATATTGATAATTTTTCATGGCAGTGTTTTCCAAAAACCAGTTAGTAAAATCAATTTATTCCTTTGCAGCCTGAAATTACCTTCCTTCCAGTTTACTGGTATAAGAACGGCAGGATATCAGCAACAATTCTCCAATAGTAGTTCAGGCAGAAGTCATTCTAGATAACAATCAGTGCCGGATCCTCCATGTATTTTACACAGCCCATGACAGGGGACATCCGTCCACTCGTTTAGAACAACTGATGTTTTACGCTGGCCATTTAGGTTTATTTAAAGGAGTGGTTAGAAAACAGGTGAGACAGACTGATTAGATTCAGTATGTATGTTGGGTTTGTTTTTCTAGGCCTGAATTTTTCACATTTCAATTAATTGTAGGTTAAGTAGCAGGCAGATTCTTCACTGGGCTTCAAATGTGATAAAGTTGCTTCTTATTTTTAAGAAGGCCGTTGCAATCCTGCATTTATTTTACACCTCAGTGCTTGTTTTACACACAAGCACACACGCCCACACACCACACACACCAACAAACACACAAACACATAATTAGAGCACATTTAACACTCAAATAAAGCTTTACCTACTAATTCATAACTAGGGTATTTTTTTAATAAGTATTGTGTCTTGGTCTCTACTGGGGAAACATTGTTCAATGTGAGTTCTCTGGTTTGTTGCAGGGCAGTGAATGTTCACTTGTTGGCAATGATATAGAAATGGGGAGTAAGAGATTAAAAGTTTTTACAGTAGGTAGGCAGAGTCAGAGTATGGAATCTAAGAATAAGAAATTGGGGAATTTCCTCTTTGTTTCTTCATTTCAATCTCCTAATAATTCATGTATATTTTCCAAAAGTCTCCCAGAAAACAAGGACTAGGTCAATCCACATATCAATGAACCATAGCAGAATGCGATTCTGAATTTCATATAAACAGTCATAAAATCCAAAAAACAGATGCTGGGGTTTTGGCTCAGCACTAGAGTGCTGGCTTCACACTTTCAAAGGTCCTGAGTTGGATCCCCAACACCATGTGTGAAAGGAATGAACGAACCAATGCATGAGTGTATGATGAATGAATTAAAGGTATCAGGAGGAGGAGGAAGAGGAGGAGGAGGAGGAGAAATAGAAGAAGATGATGAGTAGTAAAAACGTGGATGTGTAAACAATGTGATTGTGCAATCTGAATATGGGGTCAAAATGGGAGTTCATAACTCACTTGAGTCTAATGTAGGAAATATGGTATCTCAAGAGCTATGTAAGGTTTTAAGCAACCAATATAAAAAAGAGGTCTTCATTTTTCTTTGTAGTTGAGTTCTCCTGTTTCCGTGACATGTTTAGTTGTGTTCTCTCCTTTAGTCCTCCCATGCTCTAGTTATTCTGATATGGAAAAACTAGCTGAAATGCCCAACCAGTCTCTAAATCAGTGACACTTTTTCATTAAGCCTAAAGTCACTTTACATTTGCTACAGTCATACTAAGTACACTTCTTTGTTGGGAGTTTAAAAGATATTTCCATCAGCTAGATTACAAGTACCTAGAACTCCCATTCTTGTTTATGTAAGAGTGGCTTCATCAGATTAAATGCTGTTCTCTGGAATGACATAAAATAGGAATAATTTACTCGTAAGATTCCTACGTAAACCATCTTTATTTACAAAATAGTATCTTAAGGATTATTGTTTCATTGAGCTTCAATTGGAGCCAAAGTATAGTCAATTACTGAAGTAAAAGCAGTTACTTAAAAACTAAAAATGAGAGATAAGTCAAATTACATTTGAAGAGAGAGCAACAGCATGAGGTTTCTTGTTTGGTTCTGGATGTTGAGTAACAGGCTCATTTGCAGGTGGAAGGAACCCTTCAGGAACTCACTTGTACTTTCAGAATGGGGGTGTAGAGGGCTGAATTCCAGCTCTTGGGGGAAGATTGTGAGGAAAACCCCCTCCCTGCATAGACACTTCGCATTGGAAATGGAGTGGGTGGCGGGTCAGGTGGAACATAATCTCCAGGTTCCCAGACAAGTTTCCTGGGAGAGGTGGAGGAAAAAAAAGGTCCTCTTCTCATGAACTGACTCCTTGGGTCAACTGGAAGCAAGGCACCTCTGACTAGAGGGAAAGGTGCCAACACAGAGCCAGAGCCAGTTGCTTGGTTTTCAGCATGGAGAGGTGAATCAGGCACATCAGAGTCCAAAGGAGGCATATTAGGAATTCTGTGTTCTGCTGGTCCCGATGCTCTACCACAATTTGAGTAAAACCTATCTTGCCTTTGTAGAGGAAGACGTGCATCAGAAGAATATGGTTGGCCTGGCGGAGGGATCATCAGCCTGCTGGCCTGTTCCCCTGGAGGAGAGAGGGGCCCAGTCTGAGAAGGTGCTCTCTGAAAATCAGTGAACTTATGACAGCTGGATTCTCTTCCTTTACTGCTAGTCGCATGGTGCAGAGGATTCTCCAGGGCCCCTTGACCCTCCTCCTCCTCCCACTGGAGTGAAAGGTGAGAGTGTGAGTGGACCACTCTTTTCCAAATGAGGAGGTCTCCTTTCAGATGAAGGGTGACCTATTGGTGAGGGCCCATTTGGAGAAGGCTTTCTGCCCATTGCTGAGTTGGAAACATCCAGTGCATCATAGGGATCTTTTTCTACAAGTTCAAATCTAAGCTCCTTCTCAGTTAATTTTTGTCTGTTGCGTGCATTTTGTTTCCTGAAATAACTGAGGTTTCTTTCAGCAATCCGAGCTGCCAACTCACTAGCATGTGCTTCTTTCTCAGAGGAAATAATCTTCCCCAGACAGGAATGAATGGTACTCTGCAAATGTTCTTCAAGATATTGGGCTCTCTTTATGTGGGTCTCCAGCTCTTTTATTGTATGGCTCATCTTTTCTTCGACTTTGGAAAGTTTCTCCTCTTGCTCCACATAGTAGTTTTCCTCCACTCTTAATTTCCTGTGCAGTTTCATCATATTTTCTTGATAGCGTTCCATCATGACTTTAAAGTTCTTCTGTGGGATCTCATTCTCACTTTGCAGCTGTGCATTTTCTGACTGCAAGGATGCCTGTTCAGTCTGCAGACTTTTAAGGTGTTCTGTAAGGTCTTCCGTGGTTTTCTCCACTTCAGATGAGAAAGTACATTTTTGAATTCTTCCTCCTTCCAAGATTTCTAAAGAGGCCTTTAGCTTATCACCATAAACCAGGTTCCTCAAAGCTCCTTTGGACTCATCCTCCAAGTGAGCACCAATTTCGGGTTCACTCGTCTTTCCCAGTTCCAGGTGACCACCATTCCTTTGGGCTCCCAGGCTTGGAGAAGACCTATCCATCATCTTCAGCAAGCATTCACCCAGAGACTCCATGTGATTTTCTGTGTCCCTTAGAACTTGTTCTCCAGCTACTTTAGAGTCCTCTAATATGATTTTTGCTTTATATTGGACACCTCCTTGTTCCCTCTGTGCTTCAGCTTCTCTTTGTATTTTTGGTCTCTGCGTTTGCGGAAGTAGGGATCCTTCATTCAAAACCTCTTTGATTGCCAGCTTCAGTTCTTCCTCATTCACTTGAAAGAGTCTCCAGTTTGTTTTAGCTTCAGCTCTTTGTGATCTGAGGGATTCAGATTCACCTTGGAGGGACTGTATCCTTCTTGATAGATGTGCCATCGTTTCATCCTGTTGACCATGTTGAGCCTTCTGTGCTTTGAGCTCTTCTTCTAGAAAGAGCACTTCAACGCCATGGCTGGATTCGGACCTATGCAGCTTTTCGTCGGTTGCCTCCAGCTGTCGTGCTTCCCTTGAACCCTTCTCAAACCTGCAATCCTTTAAAGGTGATTCTAAGCCTTCATGTTCTTTTTCAACAAGGCTCACTTTTTCAAGAAGTCCACATTTTGCCTCAATAAGTCCAGCAAGATTTAGAGCCAGCCTTTTTTCTCTTCCCACGTAAAGCCTGCTACGAACCGACTGAAAACCTCTCCAGAAAAGTGAGAGAACAGCGGAAAATCCAAGAGCTGTACACATCACCAACTCCCAAGGAAAGCCATAAGGAAGATGGCCTGGCTTCATGTCTTCGGACAATGCTGCCACAACCCTGGGTGCTTCTTCCAGAACCACCCACTAGTATGGCTGAGAGGCAGCCCTTGGCTCCTCCATCACGCCAACACAGCTTTGGCTCTTGCCACCACAACCACAGCCTGCCCAGGCAGGCCAACACAGGCTGTGGACACTCAGGTGTTTGGTCAGGAACTCCAACCTGCACCAGGCAACGGAGCAGACCACTGTGATCCCCTTCAGGGGCTGGGCGTATGGTGGGTGGTGGGCGTATGGTGGTTGGAGCCATGATCAAAGGCTCCCAGGAGCCTTGTTGTGCTCAAATGCCCATCAGGGGAGCCTTGTCCGCTTCCCTACACGGTGCATCCTCAAGTGCCACAGGTTTAGGTCCCTCCCACTCCAGCCAGAGAGAATTCCTCTCCATGCCACCCACCCCTTGATTTGGTTTAGGCCAGGCCAAGGCGGGGTTAGTAGGAAGATTCCATCCAGTCATAATAACATTCAGTTTGATGTCACTCAAATTCTAAAGCTGACTAAACTGTTCAAACAGCTTTTATGGCCTATATTGGTCTTTGTGTCCCTTGCCTTTTGTTTGAGTGACTCAGTCCTTTCCCTGCCCTTGTGCTCTCCCTATTTCCTACCTTCCTTCCTCCCTTCCTGGTTTTTCTCCTTTTCTTCTTCCTTCTTTTCTACCTCCCTCCATCCCTCCAACTTTGCCTTCCTCCCTTCCAACTTTCTCTCTCCCTTCCCTTCCTCCTCTTTTCTTGCAAGTGTTTGGGTTGAAAGTCCATGGCAGGCCAGCCCCAAGCTAGGCAAGGTCACTGCCACTGAGCTACAACATCCCCAGACCTGCTGCCACTTCCTATGCAAGTAATTTGAATTATCTCTAAAGAGAAACTCTCACATGAGTCTACTTTCAAAGTAATTTCAGAAGAGTTGCTAACATGGGCATAAATCAGTCATGACAAGTCATTTTTGAAAAGCACGGCACAGCTAATGTTCCTCAGAAGAAGGAGTTGAGAACTTTAGTTGGTTTTCAGGTCAGCATTTCTAGACTAGTACAAACCCTCCTAATCCTTATCTCTCCTTAGTCCTATGATTTCTTTAAGTGTCCCCTTTGCTCCTGTTCATGGAGTCATGTGTACAGAAATTATACCTGGTTCTATTGAACTCTCCTTAATTCTTTCTCACCTCTGTGCTCCTTTTGCCAAGTCACTCCTCAACACTTACTGTAACCCTTTCAATTTTTTGTCCATTTTCATTTAAAAAACTCTTTCAAAAATTGAACCATTTCGCATGCAGATACAGTCTTCTTGATCTGCTATTAATCCCCCACTACTGACATTGTAAATTATTGAAATGTACACTTCCAGACCGTTTTCAGATTTTTGATTTCTGTATATCTATCTGTCTATCTATTTACAAACATAACATGGTATTCTGAGAGTATCGTTCTGCTTTTGGAGCTCTACATTGTGTTTTTCAGAAGCAGGCCTATTACACAGAGATGAATCCATGTTACCTAGATTGAGTTCAAACCGGAATGTGCACTCAGATTCCCATTATATTGTTCTACCTACTAATGGACAGTTCAGTTATATCCAGACCTCACCACCTCCCCCATTAAGTAAAACCCTTGTGAAGAGACATGTAGATGCCTTTATGAACATATTGATAATTTTTCATGGCAGTGTTTTCCAAAAACCAGTTAGTAAAATCAATTTATTCCTTTGCAGCCTGAAATTACCTTCATTCCAGTTTACTGGTATAAGAACCGCAGTATATCAGCAACAATTCTCCAATAGTAGTTCAGGCAGAAGTCATTCTACATAACAATCAGTGCCGGATCCTCCATGTATTTTACACAGCCCATGACAGGGGACATCCGTCCACTCGTTTAGAACAACTGATGTTTTACGCTGGCCATTTAGGTTTATTTAAAGGATTGGTTAGAAAACAGGTGAGACAGACTGATTAGATTCAGTATGTATGTTGGCTTTGTTTTTCTAGGCCTGAATTTTTCACATTTCAATTAATTGTAGGTTAAGTAGCAGGCAGATTCTTCACTGGGCTTCAAATGTGATAAAGTTGCTTCTTATGTTTAAGAAGGCCGTTGCAATCCTGCATTTATTTTACACCTCAGTGCTTGTTTTACACACAAGCACACACGCCCACACACCACACACACCAACAAACACACAAACACATAATTAGAGCACATTTAACACTCAAATAAAGCTTTACCTACTAATTCATAACTAGGGTATTTTTTTAATAAGTATTGTGTCTTGGTCTCTACTGGGGAAACATTGTTCAATGTGAGTTCTCTGGTTTGTTGCAGGGCAGTGAATGTTCACTTGTTGGCAATGATATAGAAATGGGGAGTAAGAGATTAAAAGTTTTTACAGTAGGTAGGCAGAGTCAGAGTATGGAATCTAAGAATGAGAAATTGGGGAATTTCCTCTTTGTTTCTTCATTTCAATCTCCTAATAATTCATGTATATTTTCAAAGTCTCCCAGAAAACAAGGACTAGGTCAATCCACATATCAGTGAACCATAGCAGAATGCGATTCTGAATTTCATATAAACAGTCATAAAATCCAAAAGACAGGTGCTGGGGTTTTGGCTCAGCACTAGAGTGCTGGCTTCACACTTTCAAAGGTCCTGAGTTGGATCCCCAACACCATGTGTGAAAGGAATGAATGAACCAATGCATGAGTGTATGATGAATGAATTAAAGGTATCAGGAGGAGGAGGAAGAGGAGGAGGAGGAGGAGGAGGAGAAATAGAAGAAGATGATGAGTAATTTGACAGAAGGGAAAAAGGGGAGGAGAGTGAGTTTAAAGTGTGGTTTCCAATTCCCAAACGTTGAATTACAGCAGACGGGATAGAGAGAGAAGATGGGAGGGCAGGAGAAGGGGGGATAGTAGAGGCCAGAAAAGGTAGCAGAATACAACAGTTACTAATATGGCATTTTGTAGAAACGTGGATGTGTAAACAATGAAAATGTTTTTCTAGGCCTGAATTTTTCACATTTCAATTAATTGTAGGTTAAGCATCAGGCAGATTCTTCACTGGGCTTCAAATGTGATAAAGTTGCTTCTTATTTTTAAGAAGGCCGTTGCTATCCTGCATTTATTTTACACCTCAGTGCTTGTTTTACACACAAGCACACACGCCCACACACCACACACACCAACAAACACACAAACACATAATTAGAGCACATTTAACACTCAAATAAAGCTTAACCTACTAATTCATAACTAGGGTATTTTTTTAATAAGTATTGTGTCTTGGTCTCTACTGGGGAAACATTGTTCAATGTGAGTTCTCTGGTTTGTTGTAGGGCACTGAATGTTCACTTGTTGGCAATGATATAGAAATGGGGAGTAAGAGTTTAAAAGTTTTTACAGTAGGTAGGCAGAGTCAGAGTATGGAATCTAAGAATAAGAAATTGGGGAATTTCCTCTGTGTTTCTTCATTTCAATCTCCTAATAATTCATGTATATTTTCCAAAAGACTCCCAGAAAACAAGGACTAGGTCAATCCACATATCAGTGAACCATAGCAGAATGCGATTCTGAATTTCATATAAACAGTCATAAAATCAAAAAGACAGGTGCTGGGGTTTTGGCTCAGCACTAGAGTGCTGGCTTCACACTTTCAAAGGTCCTGAGTTGGATCCCCAACACCATGTGTGAAAGGAATGAATGAACCAATGCATGAGTGTATGATGAATGAAGTAAAGGTATAAGGAGGAGGAGGAAGAGGAGGAGGAGGAGGAGAAATAGAAGAAGATGATGAGTAATTTGACAGAAGGGAAAAAGGGGAGGAGAGTGAGTTTAAAGTGTGGTTTCCAATTCCCAAACGTTAAATTACAGCAGACGGGATAGAGAGAGAAGATGGGAGGGCAGGAGAGGGGGTATAGTAGAGGCCAGAAAAGGTAGCAGAATACAACAGTTACTAATATGGCATTTTGTAAAAACGTGGATGTGTAAACAATGAAAATGTTTTTCTAGGCCTGAATTTTTCACATTTCAATTAATTGTAGGTTAAGCATCAGGCAGATTCCTCACTGGGCTTCAAATGTGATAAAGTTGCTTCTTATTTTTAAGAAGGCCGTTGCAATCCTGCATTTATTTTACACCTCAGTGCTTGTTTTACACACAAGCACACACGCCCACACACCACACACACCAACAAACACACAAACACATAATTAGAGCACATTTAACACTCAAATAAAGCTTTACCTACTAATTCATAACTAGGGTATTTTTTTAATAAGTATTGTGTCTTGGTCTCTACTGGGGAAACATTGTTCAATGTGAGTTCTCTGGTTTGTTGCAGGGCAGTGAATGTTCACTTGTTGGCAATGATATAGAAATGGGGAGTAAGAGATTAAAAGTTTTTACAGTAGGTAGGCAGAGTCAGAGTATGGAATCTAAGAATGAGAAATTGGGGAATTTCCTCTTTGTTTCTTCATTTCAATCTCCTAATAATTCATGTATATTTTCCAAAAGTCTCCCAGAAAACAAGGACTAGGTCAATCCACATATCAGTGAACCATAGCAGAATGCGATTCTGAATTTCATATAAACAGTCATAAAATCCAAAAGACAGGTGCTGGGGTTTTGGCTCAGCACTAGAGTGCTGGCTTCACACTTTCAAAGGTCCTGAGTTGGATCCCCAACACCATGTGTGAAAGGAATGAATGAACCAATGCATGAGTGTATGATGAATGAATTAAAGGTATCAGGAGGAGGAGGAAGAGGAGGAGGAGGAGGAGGAGGAGAAATAGAAGAAGATGATGAGTAATTTGACAGAAGGGAAAAAGGGGAGGAGAGTGAGTTTAAAGTGTGGTTTCCAATTCCCAAACGTTCAATTACAGCAGACGGGATAGAGAGAGAAGATGGGAGGGCAGGAGAAGGGGGGATAGTAGAGGCCAGAAAAGGTAGCAGAAAACAACAGTTACTAATATGGCATTTTGTAGAAACGTGGATGTGTAAACAATGAAAATATTTTTCTACGCCTGAATTTTTCACATTTCAATTAATTGTAGGTTAAGCATCAGGCAGATTCTTCACTGGGCTTCAAATGTGATAAAGTTGCTTCTTATTTTTAAGAAGGCCGTTGCTATCCTGCATTTATTTTACACCTCAGTGCTTGTTTTACACACAAGCACACACGCCCACACACCACACACACCAACAAACACACAAACACATAATTAGAGCACATTTAACACTCAAATAAAGCTTAACCTACTAATTCATAACTAGGGTATTTTTTTAATAAGTATTGTGTCTTGGTCTCTACTGGGGAAACATTGTTCAATGTGAGTTCTCTGGTTTGTTGTAGGGCAGTGAATGTTCAGTTATTGGCAATGATATAGAAATGGGGAGTAAGCGTTTAAAAGTTTTTACAGTAGGTAGGCAGAGTCAGAGTATGGAATCTAAGAATAAGAAATTGGGGAATTTCCTCTGTGTTTCTTCATTTCAATCTCCTAATAATTCATGTATATTTTCCAAAAGGCTCCCAGAAAACAAGGACTAGGTCAATCCACATATCAGTGAACCATAGCAGAATGCCATTCTGAATTTCATATGAACAGTCATAAAATCCAAAAGACAGGTGCTGGGGTTTTGGCTCAGCACTAGAGTGCTGGCTTCACACTTTCAAAGGTCCTGAGTTGGATCCCCAACACCATGTGTGAAAGGAATGAATGAACCAATGCATGAGTGTATGATGAATGAAGTAAAAGTATAAGGAGGAGGAGGAAGATGAGGAAGAGGAGGAGAAATAGAAGAAGATGATGAGTAATTTGACAGAAGGGAAAAAGGGGAGGAGAGTGAGTTTAAAGTGTGGTTTCCAATTCCCAAACGTTCAATTACAGCAGACGGGATAGAGAGAGAAGATGGGAGGGCAGGAGAGGGGGGATAGTAGAGGCCAGAAAAGGTAGCAGAATACAACAGTTACTAATATGGCATTTTGTAAAAACGTGGATGTGTAAACAATGTGATTGTGCAATCTGAATATGGGGTCAAAATGGGAGTTCATAACTCACTTGAATCTAATGTAGGAAATATGGTATCTCAAGAGCTATGTAAGGTTTTAAGCAACCAATATAAAAAAGAGGTCTTCATTTTTCTTTGTAGTTGAGATCTCCTGTTTCCGTGACATGTTTAGTTGTGTTCTCTCCTTTAGTCCTCCCATGCTCTAGTTATTCTGATATGGAAAAACTAGCTGAAATGCCCAACCAGTCTCTAAATCAGTGACACTTTTTCATTAAGCCTAAAGTCACTTTACATTTGCTACAGTCATCCTAAATACACTTCTTTGTTGGGAGTTTAAAAGATATTTCCATCAGCTAGATTACAAGTACCTAGAAATCCCATTCTTGTTTATGTAAGAGTGGCTTCATCAGATTAAATGCTGTTCTCTGGAATGACATAAAATAGGAATAATTTACTCGTAAGATTCCTACGTAAACCATCTTTATTTACAAAATAGTATCTGAAGAATTATTGTTTCATTGAGCTTCAATTGGAGCCAAAGTATAATCAATTACTGAAGTAAAAGCAGTTACTTAAAAACTAAAAATGAGAGATAAGTCAAATTACATTTGAAGAGAGAGCAACAGCATGAGGTTTCTTGTTTGGTTCTGGATGTTGAGTAAGAGGCTCATTTGCAGGTGGAAGGAACCCTTCAGGGAACTCACTTGTACTTTCAGAATGGGGTTGTAGAGGGCTGAATTCCAGCTCTTGGGGGAAGATTGTGAGGAAAACCCCCTCCCTGCATAGACACTTCGCATTGGAAATGGAGTGGGTGGCGGGTCAGGTGGAACATAATCTCCAGGTTCCCAGACAAGTTTCCTGGGAGAGGTGGAGGAAAAAAAAGGTCCTCTTCTCATGAACTGACTCCTTGGGTCAACTGGAAACAAGGCACCTCTGACTGGAGGGAAAGGTGCCAACACAGAGCCAGAGCCAGTTGCTTGGTTTTCAGCATGGAGAGGTGAATCAGGCACATCAGAGTCCAAAGGAGGCATATTAGGAATTCTGTGTTCTGCTGGTCCCGATGCTCTACCACAATTTGAGTAAAACCTATCTTGCCTTTGTAGAGGAAGACGTGCATCAGAAGAATATGGTTGGCCTGGCGGAGGGATCATCAGCCTGCTGGCCTGTTCCCCTGGAGGGGCCCAGTCTGAGAAGGTGCTCTCTGAAAATCAGTGAACTTATGACAGCTGGATTCTCTTCCTTTACTGCTAGTCGCATGGTGCAGAGGATTCTCCAGGGCCCCTTGACCCTCTTCTTCCTCCCACTGGAGTGAAAGGTGAGAGTGTGAGTGGACCACTCTTTTCCAAATGAGGAGGTCTCCTTTCAGATGAAGGGTGACCTATGGGTGAGGGCCCATTTGTAGAAGGCTTTCTGCCCTTTGCTGAATTGGAAACATCCAGTGCATCATAGGGATCTTTTTCTACAAGTTCAAATCTAAGCTCTTTCTCAGTTAATCTTTGTCTGTTGCGTGCATTTTGTTTCCTGAAATAACTGAAGTTTCTTTCAGCAATCCGAGCTGCCAACTCACTACCATGTGCTTCTTTCTCAGAGGAAATAATCTTCCCCAGACAGGAATGAATGGTACTCTGCAATTGTTCTTCAAGATATTGGGCTCTCTTTCGGTAGGTCTCCAGCTCTTTTATTGTATGGCTCATCTTTTCTTCGACTTTGGAAAGTTTCTCCTCTTGCTCCACACGGTAATTTTCCTCCACTCTTAATTTCCTGTGCAGTTTCATCATTTTTTCCTGATAGCGTTCCATCATGACTTTAAAGTTCTTCTGTAGGGTCTCATTCTCACTTTGCAGCTGTGCATTTTCTGACTGCAAGGATGCCTGTTCAGTCTGCAGACTTTTAAGGTGTTCTGTAAGGTCTTCCGTGGTTTTCTCCACTTCAGATGAGAAAGTACATTTTTGAATTCTTCCTCCTTCCAAGATTTCTAAGGAGGCCTTTAGCTTATCACCATAAACCAGCTTCCTCAAAGCTCCTTTGGACTCATCCTCCAAGTGAGCACCAATTTCGGGTTCACTCGTCTTTCCCAGTTCCAGGTGACCACCATCCCTTTGGGCTCCCAGGCTTGGAGAAGACCTATCCATCATCTTCAGCAAGCATTCACTCAGAGACTCCATGTGATTTTCTGTGTCCCTTAGAACTTGTTCTCCATCTACTTTAGAGTCCTCTAATATGATTCTTGCTTGATATTGGACACCTCCTTGTTCCCTCTGTGCTTCAGCTTCTCCTTGTATTGTTGGTCTCTGCGTTTGCGGAAGTAGGGATCCTTCATTCAAAACCTCTTTGATTGCCAGCTTCAGTTCTTCCTCATTCACTTGAAAGAGTCTCCAGTTTGTTTTAGCTTCAGCTATTTGTGATCTGAGGGATTCAGATTCACCTTGGTGGGACTGTATCCTTCTTGATAGATGCGCCATCGTTTCATCCTGTTGACCATGTTGAGCCTTCTGTGCTTTGAGCTCTTCTTCTAGAAAGAGCACTTCAACGCCATGGCTGGATTCGGACCTATGCAGCCTTTCGTCGGTTGCCTCCAGCTGTCGTGCTTCTCTTGAACCCTTCTCAAACCTGCAATCCTTTAAAGATGATTATAAGCCTTCATGTTCTTTTTCAACAAGGCTCACTTTTTCAAGAAGTCCACATTTTGCCTCAATAAGTCCAGCAAGATTTAGAGCCAGCCTTTTTTCTCTTCCCACGGAAAGCCTGCTACGAACCGACTGAAAACCTCTCCAGAAAAGTGAGAGAACAGCAAAAAATTCAAGAGCTGTACACATCACCAACTCGCAAGGAAAGCCATAAGGAAGATGGCCTGGCTTCATGTCTTCGGACAATGCTGCCACAACCCTGGGTGCTTCTTCCAGAACCACCCACTAGTATGGCTGAGAGGCAGCCCTTGTCTCCTCCATCACGCCAAGACAGCTTTGCTCTTGCCACGACAACCACAGCCTGCCTGGGAGGCCAACACAGGCTGTGGACACTCAGGTGTTTGGTCAGGAACTCCAACCTGCACCAGGCAACGGAGCAGACCACTGTGATCCCCTTCAGGGGCTGAGCGTATGGTTGGTGGTGGGCGTATGGTGGTGGGAGCCATGATCAAAGGCTCCCAGGAGCCTTGTTGTGCTCAACTGCCCACCAGGGGAGTCTTGTCCGCTTCCCTACACGGTGCATCCTCAAGTGCCACAGGTTTAGGTCCCTCCCACTCCAGCCAGAGAGAATTCCCCTCCATGCCACCCACCCCTTGATTTGGTTTAGGCCAGGCCAAGGTGGGGTTAGTAGGAAGATTCCATCCAGTCATAATACCATTCAGTTTGATGTCACTCAAATTCTAAAGCTGACTAAACTGTTCAAACAGCTTTTATGGCCTATATTGGTCTTTGTGTCCCTTGCCTTTAGTTTGAGTGACTCAGTCCTTTCCCTTCCCTTGTGCTCTCCCTATTTCCTACATTCCTTCCTCCCTTCCTGGTTTTTCTCCTTTTCTTCTTCCTTCTTTTCTACCTCCCTCCATCCCTCCAACTTTGCCTTCCTCCCTTCCAACTTTCTCTCTCCCTTCCCTTCCTTTTCTTTTCTTGCAAGTGTTTGGGGTGAAAGTCCATGGAAGGCCAGCCCCAAGCTAGGGAAGGTCACTGCCACTGAGCTACAACATCCCCAGACCTGCTGCCACTTCCTATGCAAGTAATTTGAATTATCTCTAAAGAGAAACTCTCCCATAAGTCTACTTTCAAAGTAATTTCAGAAGAGTTGCTAACATGGGCATAAATCAGTTTTGACAATTCATTTTTGAAAAGCACCGCACAGCTAATGTTCCTCAAAAGAAGGAGTTGAAAACTTTAGTTGGTTTTCAGGTCAGCATTTCTAGACTAGTACAAACCCTCCTAATCCTGATCTCTCCTTAGTCCTATTATTTCTTTAAGTGTCCCCTTTGCTCCTGTTCATGGAGTCATGTGTACAGAAATTATACCTGGTTCTATTGAACTCTACTTAATTCTTTCTCACCTCTGTGCGCCTTTTTCCAAGTCAGTCCTCAACACTTACTGTAACCCTTTCAAATTTTGTCCATTTTCATTTAAAAAACTCTTTCAAAAATTGAACCATTTCGCATGCAGATACAGGCTTCTTGATCTGCTATTAATCCCCCACTACTGACATTGTAAGTTATTGTAATGTACACTGCCAGACCGTTTTCAGATTTTTGATTTCTGTATATCTATCTGTCTATCTATTTACAAACATAACATGGTATTCTGAAAGTATGGTTCTGCTTTTGGAGCTCTACATTGTGTTTTTCAGAAGCAGGCCTATTACACAGAGATGAATCCATGTTACCTAGATTGAGTGCAAACCGGAATGTGCACTCTGATTCCCATTATATTGTTCTACCTACTAATGGACAGTTCAGTTATATCCAGACCTCACCACCTCCCCCATTAAGTAAAACCCTTGTGAAGAGACATGTAGATGCCTTTATGAACATATTGATAATTTTTCATGGCAGTGTTTTCCAAAAACCAGTTAGTAAAATCAATTTATTCCTTTGCAGCCTGAAATTACCTTCATTCCAGTTTACTGGTATAAGAACCGCAGTATATCAGCAACAATTCTCCAATAGTAGCTCAGGCAGAAGTCATTCTAGATAATAATCAGTGCCGGATCCTCCATGTATTTTACACAGCCCATGACAGGGGACATCCGTCCACTCGTTTGGAACAACTGATGTTTTACGCTGGCCATTTAGGTTTATTTAAAGGAGTGGTTAGAAAACAGGTGAGAAAGACTGATTAGATTCAGTATGTATGTTGGCTTTGTTTTTCTAGGCCTGAATTTTTCACATTTCAATTAATTGTAGGTTAAGTATCAGGCAGATTCTTCACTGGGCTTCAAATGTGATAAAGTTGCTTCTTATTTTTAAGAAGGCCGTTGCAATCCTGCATTTATTTTTCACCTCAGTGCTTGTTTTACACACAAGCACACACACCCACACACCACACACATCAACAAACACACAAACACATAATTAGGGCACATTTAACACTCAAATAAAGCTTAACCTACTAATTCATAACTAGGGTATTTTTTTAATAAGTATTGTGTCTTGGTCTCTACTGGGGAAACATTGTTCAATGTGAGTTCTCTGGTTTGTTGTAGGGCACTGAATGTTCACTTGTTGGCAATGATATAGAAATGGGGAGTAAGAGTTTAAAAGTTTTTACAGTAGGTAGGCAGAGTCAGAGTATGGAATCTAAGAATAAGAAATTGGGGAATTTCCTCTGTGTTTCTTCATTTCAATCTCCTAATAATTCATGTATATTTTCCAAAACGCTCCCAGAAAACAAGGACTAGGTCAATCCACATATCAGTGAACCATAGCAGAATGCGATTCTGAATTTCATATAAACAGTCATAAAATCAAAAAGACAGGTGCTGGGGTTTTGGCTCAGCACTAGAGTGCTGGCTTCACACTTTCAAAGGTCCTGAGTTGGATCCCCAACACCATGTGTGAAAGGAATGAATGAACCAATGCATGAGTGTATGATGAATGAAGTAAAGGTATAAGGAGGAGGAGGAAGAGGAGGAGGAGGAGGAGAAATAGAAGAAGATGATGAGTAATTTGACAGAAGGGAAAAAGGGGAGGAGAGTGAGTTTAAAGTGTGGTTTCCAATTCCCAAACGTTAATTTACAGCACACGGGATAGAGAGAGAAGATGGGAGGGCAGGAGAGGGGGGGATAGTAGAGGCCAGAAAAGGTAGCAGAATACAACAGTTACTAATATGGCATTTTGTAAAAACGTGGATGTGTAAACAATGTGATTGTGCAATCTGAATATGGGGTCAAAATGGGAGTTCATAACTCACTTGAATCTAATGTAGGAAATATGGTATCTCAAGAGCTATGTAAGGTTTTAAGCAACCAATATAAAAAAGAGGTCTTCATTTTTCTTTGTAGTTGAGATCTCCTGTTTCCGTGACATGTTTAGTTGTGTTCTCTCCTTTAGTCCTCCCATGCTCTAGTTATTCTGATATGGAAAAACTAGCTGAAATGCCCAACCAGTCTCTAAATCTGTGACACTTTTTCATTAAGCCTAAAGTCACTTTACATTTGCTACAGTCATCCTGAATACACTTCTTTGTTGGGAGTTTAAAAGATATTTCCATCAGCTAGATTACAAGTACCTAGAACTCCCATTCTTTTTTATGTAAGAGTGGCTTCATCAGATTAAATGCTGTTCTCTGGAATGACATAAAATAGGAATAATTTACTCGTAAGATTCCTACGTAAACCATCTTTATTTACAAAATACTATCTTAAGAATTACTGTTTCCTTGAGCTTCAATTGGAGCCAAAGTATAGTCAATTACTGAAGTAAAAGCAGTTACTTAAAAACTAAAAATGAGAGATAAGTCAAATTACATTTGAAGAGAGAGCAACAGCATGAGGTTTCTTGATTGGTTCTGGAGGGTGAGTAACAGGCTCATTTGCAGGTGGAAGGAACCCTTCAGGGAACTCACTTGTACTTTCAGAATGGGGGTGTAGAGGGCTGAATTCCAGCTCTTGGGGGAAGATTGTGAGGAAAACCCGCTCCCTGCATAGACACTTCGCATTGGAAATGGAGTGGGTGGCGTGTCTGGTGGAACATAATCTCCAGGTTCCCAGACAATTTTCCTGGGAGAGGTGGAGGAAAAAAAAAGGTCCTCTTCTCATGAACTGACTCCTTGGTTCAGCTGGAAACAAGGCACTTCTGACTGGAGGGAAAGGTGCCAACACAGAGCCAGAGCCAGTTGCTTGGTTTTCAGCATGGAGAGGTGAATCAGGCACATCAGAGTCCAAAGGAGGCATATTAGGAATTCTGTGTTCTGCTGGTCCCGATGCTCTACCACAATTTGAGTAAAACCTATCTTGCCTTTGTAGAGGAAGATGTGCATCAGAAGAATATGGTTGGCCTGGCGGAGGGATCATCAGCCTGCTGGCCCGTTCCCCTGGAGGAGAGAGGGGCCCAGTCTGAGAAGGTGCTCTCTGAAAATCAGTGAACTTATGACAGCTGGATTCTCTTCCTTTACTGCTAGTCGCATGGTCCAGAGGATTCTCCAGGGCCCCTTGACCCTCCTACTCCTCCCACTGGAGTGAAAGATGAGAGTGTGAGTGGACCACTCTTTTCCAAATGAGGAGGTCTCCTTTCAGATGAAGGGTGACCTATTGGTGAGGGCCCATTTGGAGAAGGCTTTCTGCCCATTGCTGACTTGGAAACATCCAGTGCATCATAGGGATCTTTTTCTACAAGTTCAAATCTAAGCTCCTTCTCAGTTAATTTTTGTCTGTTGCGTGCATTTTGTTTCCTGAAATAACTGAGGTTTCTTTCAGCAATCCGAGCTGCCAACTCACTAGCATGTGCTTCTTTCTCAGAGGACATAATCTTCCCCAGACAGGAATGAATGGTACTCTGCAATTGTTCTTCAAGATATTGGGCTCTCTTTCTGTAGGTCTCCAGCTCTTTTATTGTATGGCTCATCTTTTCTTCGACTTTGGAAAGTTTCTCCTCTTGCTCCACACGGTAGTTTTCCTCCAATCTTAATTTCCTGTGCAGTTTCATCATATTTTCTTGATAGCGTTCCATCATGACTTAAAGTTCTTCTGTGGGGTCTCATTCTCACTTTGCAGCTGTGAATTTTCTGACTGCAAGGATGCCTGTTCAGTCTGCAGACTTTTAAGGTGTTCTGTAAGGTCTTCCGTGGTTTTCTCCACTTCAGATGAGAAAGTACATTTTTGAATTCTTCCTCCTTCCAAGATTTCTAAGGAGGCCTTTAGCTTATCACCATAAACCAGGTTCCTCAAAGCTCCTTTGGACTCATCCTCCAAGTGAGCACCAATTTCGGGTTCACTCGTCTTTCCCAGTTCCAGGTGACCACCATCCCTTTGGGCTCCCAGGCTTGGAGAAGACCTATCCATCATCTTCAGCAAGCATTCACTCAGAGACTCCATGTGATTTTCTGTGTCCCTTAGAACTTGTTCTCCAGCTACTTTAGAGTCCTCTAATATGATTTTTGCTTTATATTGGACACCTCCTTGTTCCCTCTGTGCTTCAGCTTCTCCTTGTATTGTTGGTCTCTGCGTTTGCGGAAGTAGGGATCCTTCATTCAAAACCTCTTTGATTGCCAGCTTCAGTTCTTCCTCATTCACTTGAAAGGGTCTCCAGTTTGTTTTAGCTTCAGCTATTCGTGATCTGAAGGATTCAGATTCACCTTGGTGGGACTGTATCCTTCTTGATAGATGCACCATTGTTTCATCCTGTTGACCATGTTGAGCCTTCTGTGCTTTGAGCTCTTCTTCCAGAAAGAGCACTTCAACGCCATGGCTGGATTCGGACCTATGCAGCCTTTCGTCGGTTGCCTCCAGCTGTCGTGCTTCTCTTGAACCCTTCTCAAACCTGCAATCCTTTAAAGATGATTCTAAGCCTTCATGTTCTTTTTCAACAAGGCTCACTTTTTCAAGAAGTCCTCATTTTGCCTCAATAAGTCCAGCAAGATTTAGAGCCAGCCTTTTTTCTCTTCCCACGTAAAGCCTGCTACGAACCGAATGAAAACCTCTCCAGAAAAGTGAGAGAACAGCAAAAAATCCAAGAGCTGTACACATCACCAACTCGCAAGGAAAGCCATAAGGAAGATGGCCTGGCTTCATGTCTTCGGACAATGCTGCCACAACCCTGGGTGCTTCATCCAGATCCACCCACTAGTATGGATGAGAGGCAGCCCTTGGCTCCTCCATCACGCCAAGACAGCTTTGGCTCTTGCCACCACAACCACAGCCTGCCCGGGCAGGCCAACACAGGCTGTGGACACTCAGGTGTTTGGTCAGGAACTCCAACCTGCACCAGGCAACGGAGCAGACCACTGTGATCCCCTTCAGGGGCTGGGCGTATGGTGGGTGGTGGGCGTATGGCGGTGGGAGCCATGATCAAAGGCTCCCAGGAGCCTTGTTGTGCTCAACTGCCCATCAGGGGAGTCTTGTCCGCTTCCCTATCCGGTGCATCCTCAAGTGCCACAGGTTTAGGTCCCTCCCACTCCAGACAGAGAGAATTCCCCTCCATGCCACCCACCCCTTGATTTGGTTTAGGCCAGGCCAAGGCGGGGTTAGTAGGAAGATTCCATCCAATCATAATAACATTCAGTTCGATGTCACTCAAATTCTAAAGCTGACTAAACTGTTCAAACACCTTTTATGGCCTATATTTTTCTTTGTGTCCTTTGCCTTTTGTTTGAGTGACTCAGTCCTTTCCGTGCCCTTGTGCTCTCCCGATTTCCTCCCTTCCTTCCTCCCTTCCTGGTTTTTCTCCTTTTCTTCTTCCTTCTTTTCTACCTCCCTCCATCCCTCCAACTTTGCCTTCCTCCCTTCCAACTTTCTCTCTCCCTTCCCTTCCTTTTCTTTTCTTGCAAGTGTTTGAGGTGAAAGTCCATGGCAGGCCAGCCCCAAGCTAGGCCAGGTCACTGCCACTGAGCTACAACATCCCCAGACCTGCTGCCACTTCCTATACAAGTAATTTGAATTATCTCTAAAGAGAAACTCTCACATTAGTCTACTTTCAATGTAATTTCAGAAGAGTTGCTAACATGGGCATAAATCAGTTATGACTAGTCATTTTTGAAAAGCACCGCACAGCTAATGTTCCTCAAAAGAAGGAGTTGAAAACTTTAGTTGGTTTTCAGGTCAGCATTTCTAGACTAGTACAAACCCTCCTAATCCTGATCTCTCCTTAGTCCTATGAGTTCTTTAAGTGTCCCCTTTGCTCCTGTTCATGGAGTCATGTGTACAGAAATTATACCTGGTTCTATTGAACTCTACTTAATTCTTTATCACCTCTGTGCGCCTTTTGCCAAGTCACTCCTCAACACTTACTGTAACCCTTTCAATTTTTTGTCCATTTTCATTTAAAAAACTCTTTCAAAAATTGAACCATTTCGCATGCAGATACAGTCTTCTTGATCTGCTATTAATCCCCCACTACTGACATTGTAAGTTATTGAAATGTACACTGCCAGACCGTTTTCAGATTTTTGATTTCTGTATATCTATCTGTCTATCTATTTACAAACATAACATGGTACTCTGAAAGTATGGTTCTGCTTTTGGAGCTCTACATTGTGTTTTTCAGAAGCAGGCCTATTACACAGAGATGAATCCATGTTACCTAGATTGAGTGCAAACCGGAATGTGCACTCTGATTCCCATTATATTGTTCTACCTACTAATGGACAGTTCAGTTATATCCAGACCTCACCACCTCCCCCATTAAGTAAAACCCTTGTGAAGAGACATGTAGATGCCTTTATGAACATATTGATAATTTTTCATGGCAGTGTTTTCCAAAAACCAGTTAGTAAAATCAATTTATTCCTTTGCAGCCTGAAATTACCTTCATTCCAGTTTACTGGTATAAGAACCGAAGTATATCACCAACAATTCTCCAATAGTAGTTCAGGCAGAAGTCATTCTAGATAACAATCAGTGCCGGATCCTCCATGTATTTTACACAGCCCATGACAGGGGACATCCGTCCATTCGTTTAGAACAACTGATGTTTTACGCTGGCCATTTAGGTTTATTTAAAGGAGTGGTTAGAAAACAGGTGAGACAGACTGATTAGATTCAGTATGTATGTTGGCTTTGTTTTTCTAGGCCTGAATTTTTCACATTTCAATTAATTGTAGGCTAAGTATCAGGCAGATTCTTCACTGGGCTTCAAATGTGATAAAGTTGCTTCTTATTTTTAAGAAGGCCGTTGCAATCCTGCATTTATTTTTCACCTCAGTGCTTGTTTTACACACAAGCACACACGCCCACACACCACACACATCAACAAACACACAAACACATAATTAGGGCACATTTAACACTCAAATAAAGCTTAACCTACTAATTCATAACTAGGGTATTTTTTTAATAAGTATTGTGTCTTGGTCTCTACTGGGGAAACATTGTTCAATGTGAGTTCTCTGGTTTGTTGTAGGGCACTGAATGTTCACTTGTTGGCAATGATATAGAAATGGGGAGTAAGAGTTTAAAAGTTTTTACAGTAGGTAGGCAGAGTCAGAGTATGGAATCTAAGAATAAGAAATTGGGGAATTTCCTCTGTGTTTCTTCATTTCAATCTCCTAATAATTCATGTATATTTTCCAAAAGGCTCCCAGAAAACAAGGACTAGGTCAATCCACATATCAGTGAACCATAGCAGAATGCGATTCTGAATTTCATATAAACAGTCATAAAATCAAAAAGACAGGTGCTGGGGTTTTGGCTCAGCACTAGAGTGCTGGCTTCACACTTTCAAAGGTCCTGAGTTGGATCCCCAACACCATGTGTGAAAGGAATGAATGAACCAATGCATGAGTGTATGATGAATGAAGTAAAGGTATAAGGAGGAGGAGGAAGAGGAGGAGGAGGAGGAGAAATAGAAGAAGATGATGAGTAATTTGACAGAAGTGAAAAAGGGGAGGAGAGTGAGTTTAAAGTGTGGTTTCCAATTCCCAAACGTTAAATTACAGCAGACGGGATAGAGAGAGAAGATGGGAGGGCAGGAGAGGGGGGATAGTAGAGGCCAGAAAAGGTAGCAGAATACAACAGTTACTAATATGGCATTTTGTAAAAACGTGGATGTGTGAACAATGTGATTGTGCAATCTGAATATGGGGTCAAAATGGGAGTTCATTACTCACTTGAATCTAATGTAGGAAATATGGTATCTCAAGAGCTATGTAAGGTTTTAAGAAACCAATTTAAAAAAAGAGGTCTTCATTTTTCTTTGTAGTTGAGATCTCCTGTTTCCGTGACATGTTTAGTTGTGTTCTCTCCTTTAGTCCTCCCATGCTCTAGTTATTCTGATATGGAAAAACTAGCTGAAATGCCCAACCAGTCTCTAAATCAGTGACACTTTTTCATTAAGCCTAAAGTCACTTTACATTTGCTACAGTCATCCTAAATACACTTCTTTGTTGGGAGTTTAAAAGATATTTCCATCAGCTAGATTACAAGTACCTAGAACTCCCATTCTTGTTTATGTAAGAGTGGCTTCATCAGATTAAATGCTGTTCTCTGGAATGACATAATATAGGAATAATTTACTCGTATGATTCTACGTAAACCATCTTTATTTACAAAATAGTATCTGAAGAATTATTGTTTCATTGAGCTTCAATTGGAGCCAAAGTATAATCAATTACTGAAGTAAAAGCAGTTACTTAAAAACTAAAAATTAGAGATAAGTCAAATTACATTTGAAGAGAGAGCAACAGCATGAGGTTTCTTGTTTGGTTCTGGATGTTGAGTAACAGGCTCATTTGCAGGTGGAAGGAACCCTTCAGGGAACTCACTTGTACTTTCAGAATGGGGGTGTAGAGGGCTGAATTCCAGCTCCTTTGGGAAGATTGGGAGGAAAACCCCCTCCCTGCATAGACACTTCGCATTGGAAATGGAGTGGGTGGCGGGTCAGGTGGAACATAATCTCCAGGTTCCCAGACAAGTTTCCTGGGAGAGGTGGAGGAAAAATAAGGTCCTCTTCTCATGAACTGACTCCTTGGGTCAACTGGAAACAAGGCACCTCTGACTGGAGGGAAAGGTGCCAACACAGAGCCAGAGCCAGTTGCTTGGTTTTCAGCATGGAGAGGTGAATCAGGCACATCAGAGTCCAAAGGAGGCATATTAGGAATTCTGTGTTCTGCTGGTCCCGATGCTCTACCACAATTTGAGTAAAACCTATCTTGCCTTTGTAGAGGAAGACGTGCATCAGAAGAATATGGTTGGCCTGGCGGAGGGATCATCAGCCTGCTGGCCTGTTCCCCTGGAGGAGAGAGGGGCCCAGTCTGAGAAGGTGCTCTCTGAAAATCAGTGAACTTATGACAGCTGGATTCTCTTCCTTTACTGCTAGTCGCATGGTGCAGAGGATTCTACAGGGCCCCTTGACCCTCCTCCTCCTCCCACTGGAGTGAAAGTTGAGAGTGTGAGTGGTCCACTCTTTTCCAAATGAGGAGGTCTCCTTTAAGATGAATGGTGACCTATTGGTGAGGGCCCATTTGGAGAAGGCTTTCTGCCCATTGCTGAGTTGGAAACATCCAGTGCATCATAGGGATCTTTTTCTACAAGTTCAAATCTAAGCTCCTTCTCAGTTAATTTTTGTCTGTTGCGTGCATTTTGTTTCCTGAAATAACTGAGGTTTCTTTCAGCAATCCGAGCTGCCAACTCACTAGCATGTGCTTCTTTCTCAGAGGAAATAATCTTCCACAGACAGGAATGAATGGTACTCTGCAATTGTTCTTCAAGATATTGGGCTCTCTTTCTGTAGGTCTCCAGCTCTTTTATTGTATGGCTCATCTTTTCTTCGACTTTGGAAAGTTTCTCCTCTTGCTCCACTCGGTAGTTTTCCTCCACTCTTAATTTCCTGTGCAGTTTCATCACATTTTCTTGATAGCGTTCTATCATGACTTTAAAGTTCGTCTGTAGGGTCTCATTCTCACTTTGCAGCTGTGCATTTTCTGACTGCAAGGATGCCTGTACAGTCTGCAGACTCTTAAGGTGTTCTGTAAGGTCTTCCGTGGTTTTCTCCACTTCAGATGAGAAAGTACATTTTTGAATTCTTCCTCCTTCCAAGATTTCTAAGGAGGCCTTTAGCTTATCTCCATAAACCAGCTTCCTCAAAGCTCCTTTGGACTCATCCTCCAAGTGAGCACCAATTTCGGGTTCACTCGTCTTTCCCAGTTCCAGGTGACCACCATCCCTTTGGGCTCCCAGGCTTGGAGAAGACCTATCCATCATCTTCAGCAAGCATTCACTCAGAGACTCCATGTGATTTTCTGTGTCCCTTAGAACTTGTTCTCCAGCTACTTTAGAGTCCTCTAATATGATTTTTGCTTGATATTGGACACCTCCTTGTTCCCTCTGTGCTTCAGCTTCTCCTTGTATTGTTGGTCTCTGCGTTTGCGGAAGTAGGGATCCTTCATTCAAAACCTCTTTGATTGCCAGCTTCAGTTCTTCCTCATTCACTTGAAAGAGTCTCCAGTTTGTTTTAGCTTCAGCTATTTGTGATCTGAGGGATTCAGATTCACCTTGGTGGGACTGTATCCTTCTTGATAGATGCGCCATCGTTTCATCCTGTTGACCATGTTGAGCCTTCTGTGCTTTGAGCTCTTCTTCTAGAAAGAGCACTTCAACGCCATGGCTGGATTCGGACCTATGCAGCCTTTCGTCGGTTGCCTCCAGCTGTCGTGCTTCTCTTGAACCCTTCTCAAACCTGCTATCCTTTAAAGATGATTCTAAGCCTTCATGTTCTTTTTCAACAAGGCTCACTTTTTCAAGAAGTCCACATTTTGCCTCAATAAGTCCAGCAAGATTTAGAGCCAGCCTTTTTTCTCTTCCCACGTAAAGCCTGCTACGAACCGACTGAAAACCTCTCCAGAAAAGTGAGAGAACAGCAAAAAATCCAAGAGCTGTACACATCACCAACTCCCAAGGAAAGCCATAAGGAAGATGGCCTGGCTTCATGTCTTCGGACAATGTTGCCACAACCCTGGGTGCTTCTTCCAGAACCACCCACTAGTATGGCTGAGAGGCAGCCCTTGGCTCCTCCATCACGCCAAGACAGCTTTGGCTCTTGCCACCACAACCACAGCCTGCCCGGGCAGGCCAACACAGGCTGTGGACACTCAGGTGTTTGGTCAGGAACTCCAACCTGCACCAGGCAACGGAGCAGACCACTGTGATCCCCTTCAGGGGCTGAGCGTATGGTGGGTGGTGGGCGTATGGCGGTGGGAGCCATGCTCAAAGTCTCCCAGGAGCCTTGTTGTGCTCAACTGCCCATCAGGGGAGTCTTGTCCGCTTCCCTAACCGGTGCATCGTCAAGTGCCACAGGTTTAGGTCCCTCCCACTCCAGCCAGAGAGAATTCCTCTCCATGCCACCCACCCCTTGATTTGGTTTAGGCCAGGCCAAGGCGGAGTTAGTAGGAAGATTCCATCCAGTCATAATAACATTCAGTTTGATGTCACTCAAATTCTAAAGCTGACTAAACTCTTCAAACACCTTTTATGGCGTATATTGGTCTTTGTGTCCCTTGCCTTTTGTTTGATTGACTCAGTCCTTTCCCTGCCCTTGTGCTCTCCCGATTTCCTCCCTTCCTTCCTCCCTTCCTGGTTTTTCTCCTTTTCTTCTTCCTTCTTTTCTACCTCCCTCCATCCCTCCAACTTTACCTTCCTCCCTTCCAACTTTCTCTCTCCCTTCCCTTCCTTTTCTTTTCTTGCAAGTGTTTGAGGTGAAAGTCCATGGCAGGCCAGCCCCAAGCTAGGCCAGGTCACTGCCACTGAGCTACAACATCCCCAGACCTGCTGCCACTTCCTATGCAAGTAATTTGAATTATCTCTAAAGAGAAACTCTCACATTAGTCTACTTTCAAAGTAATTTCAGAAGAGTTGCTAACATGGGCATAAATCAGTTATGACAAGTCATTTTTGAACAGCTCCACACAGCTAATGTTCCTCAAAAGAAGGAGTTGAAAAGTTTTGTTGGTTTTCAGGTCAGCATTCCTAGACTAGTGCAAACCCTCCTAATCCTGATATCTCCTTAGTCCTATGAGTTCTTTAAGTGTCCCCTTTGCTCCTGTTCATGGAGTCATGTGTACAGAAATTATACCTGTTTCTATTGAACTCTACTTAATTCTTTCTCACCTCTGTGCGCCTTTTGCCAAGTCACTCCTCAACACTTACTGTAACCCTTTCAATTTTTTGTCCATTTTCATTTAAAAAACTCTTTCAAAAATTGAACCATTTCGCATGCAGATTCAGTCTTCTTGATCTGCTCTTAATCCCCCACTACTGACATTGTATGTTATTGAAATGTACACTGCCAGACCGTTTTCAGATTTTTGATTTCTGTATATCTATCTGTCTATCTATTTACAAACATAACATGGTATTCTGAAAGTATCGTTCTGCTTTTGGAGCTCTACATTGTGTTTTTCTGAAGCAGGCCTATTACACAGAGATGAATCCATGTTACCTAGATTGAGTTCAAACCGGAATGTGCACTCTGATTCCCGTTATATTGTTCTATCTAGTAGTGGACAGTTCAGTTCTATCCAGACCTCACCACCGACCCCATTAAGTAAAACCCTTGTGAAGAGACATGTAGATGCCTTTATGAACATATTGATAATTTTTCATGGCAGTGTTTTCCAAAAACCAGTTAGTAAAATCAATTTATTCCTTTGCAGCCTAAAATTACCTTCATTGCAGTTTACTGGTGTAAGAACCGCAGTATATCAGCAACAATTCTCCAATAGTAGTTCAGGCAGAAGTCATTCTAGATAACAATCAGTGCCGGATCCTCCATGTATTTTACACAGCCCATGACAGGGGACATCCGTCCACTCGTTTAGAACAACTGATGTTTTACGCTGTCCATTTAGGTTTATTTAAAGGAGTGGTTAGAAAACAGGTGAGACAGACTGATTAGATTCAGTATGTATGTTGGCTTTGTTTGTCTAGGCCTGAATTTTTCACATTTCAATTAATTGTAGGTTAAGTATCAGGCAGATTCTTCACTGGGCTTCAAATGTGATAAAGTTGCTTCTTATTTTTAAGAAGGCCGTTGCAATCCTGCATTTATATTACAACTCAGTGCTTGTTTTACACACAAGCACACACGCCCACACACCACACACACCAACAAACACACAAACACATAATTAGAGCACATTTAACACTCAAATAAAACTTAACCTACTAATTCGTAACTAGGGTATTTTTTAAATAAATATTGTGTCTTGGTCTCTACTGGGGAAACATTGTTCAATGTGAGTTCTCTGGTTTGTTGTAGGGCAGTGAATGTTCAGTTATTGGCAATGATATAGAAATGGGGAGTAAGAGTTTAAAAGTTTTTACAGTAGGTAGGCAGAGTCAGAGTATGGAATCTAAGAATAAGAAATTGGGGAATTTCCTCTGTGTTTCTTCATTTCAATCTCCTAATAATTCATGTATATTTTCCAAAAGGCTCCCAGAAAACAAGGACTAGGTCAATCCACATATCAGTGAACCATAGCAGAATGCGATTCTGAATTTCATATAAACAGTCATAAAATCCAAAAGACAGGTGCTGGGGTTTTGGCTCAGCACTAGAGTGCTGGCTTCACACTTTCAAAGGTCCTGAATTGGATCCCCAACACCATGTGTGAAAGGAATGAATGAACCAATGCATGAGTGTATGATGAATGAAGTAAAGGTACAAAAAGGAGGAGGAAGAGGAGGAGGAGGAGGAGAAATAGAAGAAGATGATGAGTAATTTGACAGAAGGGAAAAAGGGGAGGAGAGTGAGTTTAAAGTGTGGTTTCCAATTCCCAAACGTTAAATTACAGCAGACGGGATAGAGAGAGAAGATGGGAGGGCAGGAGGGGGGGATAGTTGAGGCCAGAAAAGGTAGCACAATACAACAGTTACTAATATGGCATTTTGTAAAAACGTGGATGTGTAAACAATGTGATTGTGCAATCTGAATATGGCGTCAAAATGGGAGTTCATAACTCACTTGAATCTAATGTAGGAAATATGGTATCTCAAGAGCTATGTAAGGTTTTAAGCAACCAATATAAAAAAGAGGTCTTCATTTTTCTTTGTAGTTGAGATCTCCTTTTTCCGTGACATGTTTAGTTGTGTTCTCTCCTTTAGTCCTCCCATGCTCTAGTTATTCTGATATGGAAAAACTAGCTGAAATGCCCAACCAGTCTCTAAATCAGTGACACTTTTTTATTAAGCCTAAAGTCACTTTACATTTGCTACAGTCATTCTAAATATACTTCTTTGTTGGGAGTTTAAAAGATATTTCCATCAGCTAGATTACAAGTACCTAGAACTCCCATTCTTGTTTATGTAAGAGTGGCTTCATCAGATTAAATGCTGTTCTCTGGAATGACATAAAATAGGAATAATTTACTCGTAAGATTCCTACGTAAACCATCTTTATTTACAAAATAGTATCTGAAGAATTATTGTTTCATTGAGCTTCAATTGGAGCCAAAGTATAGTCAATTACTGAAGTAAAAGCAGTTACTTAAAAACTAAAAATGAGAGATAAGTCAAATTTCATTTGAAGAGAGAGCAACAGCATGAGGTTTCTTGTTTGGTTCTGGATGTTGAGTAACAGGCTCATTTGCAGGTGGAAGGAACCCTTCAGGGAACTCACTTGTACTTTCAGAATGGCGGTGTAGAGGGTTGAATTCCAGCTCTTGCGGGTAGATTGTGAGGAAAACCCCCTCCCTGCATAGACACTTCGCATTGGAAATGGAGTGGGTGGCGGGTCAGGTGGAACATAATCTCCAGGTTCCCAGACAAGTTTCCTGGGAGAGGTGGAGGAAAAAAAAGGTCCTCTTCTCATGAACTGACTCCTTGGGTCAACTGGAAACAAGGCACCTCTGACTGGAGGGAAAGGTGCCAACACAGAGCCAGAGCCAGTTGCTTGGTTTTCAGCATGGAGAGGTGAATCAGGCACATCAGAGCCCAAAGGAGGCATATTAGGAATCTGTGTTCTGCTGGTCCCGATGCTCTACCACAATTTGAGTAAAACCTATCTTGCCTTTGTAGAGGAAGACGTGCATCAGAAGAATATGGTTGGCCTGGCGGAGGGATCATCAGCCTGCTGGCCTGTTCCCCTGGAGGAGAGAGGGGACCAGTCTGAGAAGGTGCTCTCTGAAAATCAGTGAACTTATGACAGCTGGATTCTCTTCCTTTACTGCTAGTCGCATGGTCCAGAGGATTCTCCAGGGCCCCTTGACACTCTTCCTCCTCCCACTGGAGTGAAAGGTGAGAGTGTGAGTGGACCACTCTTTTCCAAATGAGGAGGTCTCCTTTCAGATGAAGTGTGACCTATTGGTGAGGGCCCATTTGGAGAAGGCTTTCTGCCCATTGCTGAGTTGGAAACATCCAGTGCATCATAGGGATCTTTTTCTACAAGTTCAAATCTAAGCTCCTTCTCAGTTAAATTTTGTCTGTTGCGTCCATTTTGTTTCCTGAAATAACTGAGGTTTCTTTCAGCAATCCGAGCTGCCAACTCACTAGCATGTGCTTCTTTCTCAGAGGAAATAATCTTCCCCAGACAGGAATGAATGGTACTCTGCAATTGTTCTTCAAGATATTGGGCTCTCTTTCTGTAGGTCTCCAGCTCTTTTATTGTATGGCTCATCTTTTCTTCGACTGTGGAAACTTTCTCCTCTTGCTCCACACAGTAGTTTTCCTCCACTCTTAATTTCCTGTGCAGTTTCATCATATATTCTTGATAGCGTTCCATCATGACTTTAAAGTTCTTCTGTAGGGTCTCATTCTCACTTTGCAGCTGTGCATTTTCTGACTCCAAGGATGCCTGTTCAGTCTGCAGACTTTTAAGGTGTTCTGTAAGGTCTTCCGTGGTTTTCTCCACTTCAGATGAGAAAGTACATTTTTGAATTCTTCCTCCTTCCAAGATTTCTAAGGAGGCCTTTAGCTTATCACCATAAACCAGGTTCCTCAAAGCTCCTTTGGACTCATCCTCCAAGTGAGCACCAATTTCGGGTTCACTCGTCTTTCCCAGTTCCAGGTGACCGCCATCCCTTTGGGCTCCCAGGCTTGGAGAAGACCTATCCATCATCATCAGCAAGCATTCACTCAGAGACTCCATGTGATGTTCTGTGTCCCTTAGGACTTGTTCTCCAGCTACTTTAGAGTCCTCTAATATGATTTTTGCTTTATATTGGACACCCCCTTGTTCCCTCTATGCTTCAGCTTCTCCTTGTATTGTTGGTCTCTGCGTTTGCGGATGTCGGGATCCTTCATTCAAAACCTCTTTGATTGCCAGCTTCAGTTCTTCCTCATTCACTTGAAAGAGTCTCCAGTTTGTTTTAGCTTCAGCTATTTGTGATCTGAGGGATTCAGATTCACCTTGGAGGGACTGTATCCTTCTTGATAGATGCGCCATCGTTTCATCCTGTTGACCATGTTGAGCCTTCTGTGCTTTGAGCTCTTCTTCTAGAAAGAGCACTTTAACGCCATGTCTGGATTCGGACCTATGCAGCTTTTTGTCGGTTGCCTCCAGCTGTCGTGCTTCTCTTGAACCCTTCTCAAACCTGCAATCCTTTAAAGATGATTCTAAGCCTTCATGTTCTTTTTCAACAAGGCTCACTTTTTCAAGAAGTCCACATTTTGCGTCAATAAGTCCAGCAAGATTTAGAGCCAGCGTTTTTTCTCTTCCCACGTAAAGCCTGCTACGAACCGACTGAAAACCTCTCCAGAAAAGTGAGAGAACAGCAAAAAAACCAAGAGCTGTACACATCACCAACTCGCAAGGAAAGCCATAAGGAAGATGGCCTGGCTTCATGTCTTCGGACAATGCTGCCACAACCCTGGGTGCTTCTTCCAGAACCACCCACTAGTATGGCTGAGAGGCAGCCCTTGGCTCCTTCATCACGCCAAGACAGCTTTGGCTCTTGCCACCACAACCACAGCCTGCCCAGGCAGGCCAACACAGGCTGTGGACACTCAGGTGTTTGGTCAGGAACTCCAACCTGCACCCGGCAACGGAGCAGACCAATGTGATCCCCTTCAAGGGGTGAGCGTATGGTGGGTGGTGGGCGTATGTCGGTGGGAGCCATGATCAAAGGCTCCCAGGAGCCTTGTTGTGCTCAACTGCCCATCAGGGGAGTCTTGTCCGCTTCCCTACCCGGTGCGTCCTCAAGTGCCACCGGTCTACGTCCCTCCCACTCCAGCCAGAGAGAATTCCTCTCCATGCCACCCACCCCTTGATTTGGATTATGCCAGGCCAAGGCGGGGTTAGTAGGAAGTTCCATCCAGTCATAATAACATTCAGTTTGATGTCACTCAAATCTAAAGCTGACTAAAATGTTCAAACAGCTTTTATGGCCTATATTGGTCTCTGTGTCCCTTGCCTTTTGTTTGAGTCACTCAGTCCTTTCCCTGCCCTTGTGCTCTCCCTATTTCCTACCTTCCTTCCTCCCTTCCTGGTTTTTCTCCTTTTCTTCTTCCTTCTTTTCTACCTCCCTCCATCCCTCCAACTTTGCCTTCCTCCCTTCCAACTTTCTCTCTCCCTTCCCTTCCTTTTCTTTTCTTGCAAGTGTTTGGGGTGAAAGTCCATGGCAGGCCAGCCCCAAGCTAGGCAAGGTCACTGCCACTGAGCTACAACATCCCCAGACCTGCTGCCACTTCCTATGCAAGTAATTTGAATTATCTCTAAAGAGAATCTTTCACATTAGTCTACTTTCAAAGTTATTTCAGAAGAGTTGCTAACATGGGCATAAATCAGTTATGACAAGTCATTTTTGAAAAGCACGGCACAGCTAATGTTCCTCAAAAGAAGGAGTTGAAAGCTTTAGTTGGTTTTCAGGTCAGCATTTCTAGACTAGTACAAACCCTCCTAATCCTGATCTCTCCTTAGTCCTATGATTTCTTTAAGTGTCCCCTTTGCTCCTGTTCATGGAGTCATGTGTACAGAAATTATACCTGTTTCTATTGAACTCTACTTAATTCTTTCTCACCTCTGTGCTCCTTTTGCCAAGTCACTTCTCCACACTTACTGTAACCCTTTCAATTTTTTGTCCATTTTCATTTAAAAAACTCTTTCAAAAATTGAACCATTTCACATGCAGATACAGTCTTCTTGATCTGCTATTAATCCCCCACTACTGACATTGTAAGTTATTGAAATGTACACTGCCAGACCGTTTTCAGATTTTTGATTTCTGTATATCTATCTGTCTATCTATTTACAAACATAACATGGTATTCTGAAAGTATCGTTCTGCTTTTGGAGCTCTACATTGTGTTTTTCAGAAGCAGGCCTATTACACAGAGATGAATCCATGTTACCTAGATTGAGTTCAAACCGGAATGTGCACTCTGATTCCCATTATATTGTTCTACCTACTAAGCGACAGTTCAGTTATATCCAGACCTCACCACCTCCCCCATTAAGTAAAACCCTTGTGAAGAGACATGTAGATGCCTTTATGAACATATTGATAATTTTTCATGGCAGTGTTTTCCAAAAACCAGTTAGTAAAATCAATTTATTCCTTTGCAGCCTGAAATTCCCTTCATTCCAGTTTACTGGTATAAGAACCGCAGTATATCAGCAACAATTCTCCAATAGTAGTTCAGGCAGAAGTCATTCTAGGTAACAATCAGTGCCGGATCCTCCATGTATTTTACACAGCCCATGACAGGGGACATCCGTCCACTCGTTTAGAACAACTGATGTTTTACGCTGTCCATTTAGGTTTATTTTAAGGTATGGTTAGAAAACAGGTGAGACAGACTGATTAGATTCAGTATGTATGTTGGCTTTGTTTTTCTAGGCCTGAATTTTTCACATTTCAATTAATTGTAGGTTAAGTATCAGGCAGATTCTTCACTGGGCTTCAAATGTGATAAGTTGCTTCTTATTTTTAAGAAGGCCGTTGCAATCCTGCATTTATTTTACACCTCAGTGCTTGTTTTACACACAAGCACACACACCCACACACCACACACATCAACAAACACACAAACACATAATTAGAGCACATTTATCACTCAAATAAAGCTTTGCCTACTAATTTAAAACTAGGGCATTTTTTTAATAAGTATTGTGTCTTGGTCTCTACTGGGGAAACATTGTTCAATGTGAGTTCTCTGGTTTGCTGCAGGGCAGTGAATGTTCACTTGTTGGCAATGATATAGAAATGGGGAGTAAGTGTTTAAAAGTTTTTACAGTAGGTAGGCAGAGTCAGAGTATGGAATCTAAGAATAAGAAATTGGGGAATTTCCTCTTTGTTTCTTCATTTCAATCTCCTAATAATTCATGTATATTTTCCAAAAGTCTCCCAGAAAACAAGGACTAGGTCAATCCACATATCAGTGAACCTTAGCAGAATGCGATTCTGAATTTCATATAAACAGTCATAAAATCAAAAAGACAGGTGCTGTTGTTTTGCCTCAGCACTAGATTGCTGGCTTCACACTTTCCAAGGTCCTGAGTTGGATCCCCAACACCATATGTGAAAGGAATGAATGAACCAATGCATGAGTGTATGATGAATGAATTAAAGGTATAAGGAGGAGGAGGAAGAGGAGGAGGAGGAGGAGAAATAGAAGAAGATGATGAGTAATTTGACAAAGGGAAAAGGGGGAGGAGAGTGAGTTTATATTGCGGTTTCCAATTCCCAAACGTTAAATTGCAGCAGACGGGATAGAGAGAGAAGATGGGAGGGCAGGAGAGGGGTGATAGTTGAGGCCAGAAAAGGTAGCAGAATACAACAGTTACTAATATGGCATTTTGTAAAAACGTGGATGAGTAAACAATGTGATTGTGCAATCTGAATATGGGGTCAAAATGGGAGTTCATAACTCACTTGAGTCTAATGTAGGAAATATGGTATCTCAAGAGCTATGTAAGATTTTAAGCATACAATATAAAAAGAGGTCTTCATTTTTCTTTGTAGTTGAGATCTCCTGTTTCTGTGACATGTTTAGTTGTGTTCTCTCTATAGTCATCATATTCTCTAGATATTCTGATATGGAAAAACCAGCTGAAATGCCCAACCAGTCTCTAAATCAGTGACACTTTTTCATTAAGCCTAAAGTCACTTTACATTTGGTACAGTCATACTAAATACACTTCTTTGTTGGGAGTTTAAAAGATATTTCCATCAGCTAGATTACAAGTACCTAGAACTCCCTTTCTTGTTTATGTAAGAGTGGCTTCATCAGATTAAATGCTGTTCTCTGGAATGACATAAAATAGGAATAATTTACTCGTAAGATTCCTACATAAACCATCTTTATTTACAAAATAGTATCTTAAGAATTATTGTTTCATTGAGCTTCAATTGGAGCCAAAGTATAGTCAATTACTGAAGTAAAAGCAGTTAGTTAAAAACTAAAAATGAGAGATAAGTCAAATTACATTTGAAGAGAGAGCAACAGCATGAGGTTTCTTGTTTGGTTCTGGATGTTGAGTAACAGGCTCATTTGCAGGTGGAAGGAACCCTTCAGGGAACTCACTTGTACTTTCAGAATGGGGGTGTAGAGGGCTGAATTCCAGCTCTTGGGGGAAGATTGTGAGGAAAACCCCCTCCCTGCATAGACACTTCGCATTGGAAATGGAGTGGGTGGCGGGTCAGGTGGAACATAATCTCCAGGTTCCCAGACAAGTTTCCTGGGAGAGGTGGAGGAAAAAAAAGGTCCTCTTCTCATGAACTGACTCCTTGGGTCAACTGGAAACAAGGCACCTCTGACTGGAGGGAAAGGTGCCAACACAGAGCCAGAGCCAGTTGCTTGGTTTTCAGCATGGAGAGGTGAATCAGGCACATCAGAGTCCAAAGGAGGCATATTAGGAATTCTGTGTTCTGCTGGTCCCGATGCTCTACCACAATTTGAGTAAAACCTATCTTACCTTTGTAGAGGAAGACGTGCATCAGAAGAATATGGTTGGCCTGGCGGAGGGATCATCAGCCTGCTGGCCTGTTCCCCTGGAGGAGAGAGGGGCCCAGTCTGAGAAGGTGCTCTCTGAAAATCAGTGAACTTACGACAGCTGGATTCTCTTCCTTTACTGCTAGTCGCATGGTCCAGAGGATTCTCCAGGGCCCCTTGACCCTCCTCCTCCTCCCACTGGAGTGAAAGGTGAGAGTGTGAGTGGACCACCCTTTTCCAAATGAGGAGGTCTCCTTTCAGATGAAGGGTGAAATATTGGTGAGGGCCCATTTGGAGAAGGCTTTCTGCCCATTGCTGAGTTGGAAACATCCAGTGCATCATAGGGATCTTTTTCTACAAGTTCAAATCTAAGCTCCTTCTCAGTTAATTTTTGTCTGTTGCGTGCATTTTGTTTCCTGAAATAACTGAGGTTTCTTTCAGCAATCCGAGCTGCCAACTCACTAGCATGTGCTTCTTTCTCAGAGGAAATAATCTTCCCCAGACAGGAATGAATGGTACTCTGCAATTGTTCTTCAAGATATTGGGCTCTCTTTCTGTAGGTCTCCAGCTCTTTTATTGTATGGCTCATCTTTTCTTCGACTTTGGAAAGTTTCTCCTCTTGCTCCACACGGTAGTTTTCCTCCACTCTTAATTTCCTGTGCAGTTTCATCATATTTTCTTGATAGCGTTCCATCATGACTTTAAAGTTCTTCTGTAGGGTCTCATTCTCACTTTGCAGCTGTGCATTTTCTGACTGCAAGGATGCCTGTTCAGTCTGCAGACTTTTAAGGTGTTCTGTAAGGTCTTCCGTGGTTTTCTCCACTTCAGATGAGAAAGTACATTTTTGAATTCTTCCTCCTTCCAAGATTTCTAAGGAGGCCTTTAGCTTATCACCATAAACCAGGTTCCTCAAAGCTCCTTTGGACTCATCCTCCAAGTGAGCACCAATTTCGGGTTCACTCGTCTTTCCCAGTTCCAGGTGACCACCATCCCTTTGGGCTCCCAGGCTTGGAGAAGACCTATCCATCATCTTCAGCAAGCATTCACCCAGAGACTCCATGTGATTTTCTGTGTCCCTTAGAACTTGTTCTCCAGCTACTTTAGAGTCCTCTAATATGATTTTTGCTTTATATTGGACACCTCCTTGTTCCCTCTGTGCTTCAGCTTCTCCTTGTATTGTTGGTCTCTGCGTTTGCGGAAGTAGGGATCCTTCATTCAAAACCTCTTTGATTGCCAGCTTCAGTTCTTCCTCATTCACTTGAAAGAGTCTCCAGTTTGTTTTAGCTTCAGCTATTTGTGATCTGAGGGATTCAGATTCACCTTGGAGGGACTGTATCCTTCTTGATAGGTGCGCCATCGTTTCATCCTCTTGACCATGTTGAGCCTTCTGTGCTTTGAGCTCTTCTTCTAGAAAGAGCACTTCAACGCCATGGCTGGATTCGGACCTATGCAGCTTTTCGTCGGTTGCCTCCAGCTGTCGTGCTTCCCTTGAACCCTTGTCAAACCTGCAATCCTTTAAAGGTGATTCTAAGCCTTCATGTTCTTTTTCAACAAGGCTCACTTTTTCAAGAAGTCCACATTTTGCCTCAATAAGTCCAGCAAGATTTAGAGCCAGCCTTTTTTCTCTTCCCACGTAAAGCCTGCTACGAACCGACTGAAAACCTCTCCAGAAAAGTGAGAGAACAGCAAAAAATCCAAGAGCTGTACACATCACCAACTCGCACGAAAAGCCATAAGGAAGATGGCCTGGCTTCATGTCTTCGGACAATGCTGCCACAACCCTGGGTGCTTCTTCCAGAACCACCCACTAGTATGGCTGAGAGGCAGCCCTTGGCTCCTCCATCACGCCAAGACAGCTTTGGCTCTTGCCACCACAACCACAGCCTGCCCGGGCAGGCCAACACAGGCTGTGGACACTCAGGTGTTTGGTCAGGAACTCCAACCTGCACCAGGCAACGGAGCAGACCACTGTGATCCCCTTCAGGGGCTGAGCGTATGGTGGGTGGTGGGCGTATGGCGGTGGGAGCCATGATCAAAGGCTCCCAGGAGCCTTGTTGTGCTCAACTGCCCATCAGGGCAGTCTTGTCCGCTTCCCTACCCGGTGCATCCTCAAGTGCCACAGGTTTAGGTCCCTCCCACTCCAGCCAGAGAGAATTCCTCTCCATGCCACCCACCCCTTGATTTGGTTTAGGCCAGGCCAAGGCGGGGTTAGTAGGAAGATTCCATCCAGTCATAATAACATTCAGTTTGATGTCACTCAAATTCTAAAGCTCACTAAACTGTTCAAACAGCTTTTATGGCCTATATTGGTCTTTGTGTCCCTTGCCTTTTGTTTGACTGACTCAGGTCTTGCCCTGCCCTTGTGCTCTCCCTATTTCCTACCTTCCTTCCTCCCTTCCTGGTTTTTCTCCTTTTCTTCTTCCTTCTTTTCTACCTCCCTCCATCCCTCCAACTCTGCCTTCCTCCCTTCCAACTTTCTCTCTCCCTTCCCTTCCTTTTCTTTTCTTGCAAGTGTTTGAGGTGAAAGTCCATGGCAGGCCAGCCCCAAGCTAGGCAAGGTCACTGCCACTGAGCTACAACATCCCCAGACCTCCTGCCACTTCCTATGCAAGTAATTTGAATTATCTCTAAAGAGAAACTCTCACATTAGTCTACTTTCAAAGTAATTTCAGAAGAGTTGCTAACATGGGCATAAATCAGTTATGACAAGTCATTTTTGAAAAGCACCGCACAGCTAATGTTCCTCAAAAGAAGGAGTTGAAAACTTTAGTTGGTTTTCAGGTCAGCATTTCTAGACTAGTACAAACCCTCCTAATCCTGATATCTCCTTAGTCCTATGAGTTCTTTAAGTGTCCCCTTTGCTCCTGTTCATGGAGTCATGTGTACAGAAATTATACCTGGTTCTATTGAACTCTACTTAATTCTTTATCACCTCTGTGCGCCTTTTGCCAAGTCACTCCTCAACACTTACTGTAACCCTTTCAATTTTTTGTCCATTTTCATTTAAAAAACTCTTTCAAAAATTGAACCATTTCGCATGCAGATACAGTCTTCTTGATCTGCTATTAATCCCCCACTACTGACATTGTAAGTTATTGAAATGTACACTGCCAGACCGTTTTCAGATTTTTGATTTCTGTATATCTATCTGTCTATCTATTTACAAACATAACATGGTATTCTGAAAGTATGGTTCTGCTTTTGGAGCTCTACATTGTGTTTTTCAGAAGCAGGCCTATTACACAGAGATGAATCCATGTTACCTAGATTGAGTGCAAACCGGAATGTGCACTCTGATTCCCATTATATTGTTCTACCTACTAATGGACAGTTCAGTTATATCCAGACCTCACCACCTCCCCCATTAAGTAAAACCCTTGTGAAGAGACATGTAGATGCCTTATGAACATATTGATAATTTTTCATGGCAGTGTTTTCCAAAAACCAGTTAGTAAAATCAATTTATTCCTTTGCAGCCTGAAATTACCTTCATTCCAGTTTACTGGTATAAGAACCGCAGTATATCAGCAACAATTCTCCAATAGTAGTTCAGGCAGAAGTCATTCTAGATAACAATCAGTGCCGGATCCTCCATGTATTTTACACAGCCCATGACAGGGGACATCCGTCCACTCGTTTAGAACAACTGATGTTTTACGCTGGCCATTTAGGTTTATTTAAAGGATTGGTTAGAAAACAGGTGAGACAGACTGATTAGATTCAGTATGTATGTTGGCTTTGTTTTTCTAGGCCTGAATTTTTCACATTTCAATTAATTGTAGGTTAAGTATCAGGCAGATTCTTCACTGGGCTTCAAATGTGATAAAGTTGCTTCTTATTTTTAAGAAGGCCGTTGCAATCCTGCATTTATTTTTCACCTCAGTGCTTGTTTTACACACAAGCACACACGCCCACACACCACACACATCAACAAACACACAAACACATAATTAGGGCACATTTAACACTCAAATAAAGCTTAACCTACTAATTCATAACTAGGGTATTTTTTTAATAAGTATTGTGTCTTGGTCTCTACTGGGGAAACATTGTTCAATGTGAGTTCTCTGGTTTGTTGTAGGGCACTGAATGTTCACTTGTTGGCAATGATATAGAAATGGGGAGTAAGAGTTTAAAAGTTTTTACAGTAGGTAGGCAGAGTCAGAGTATGGAATCTAAGAATAAGAAATTGGGGAATTTCCTCTGTGTTTCTTCATTTCAATCTCCTAATAATACATGTATATTTTCCAAAAGGCTCCCAGAAAACAAGGACTAGGTCAATCCACATATCAGTGAACCATAGCAGAATGCGATTCTGAATTTCATATAAACAGTCATAAAATCAAAAAGACAGGTGCTGGGGTTTTGGCTCAGCACTAGAGTGCTGGCTTCACACTTTCAAAGGTCCTGAGTTGGATCCCCAATACCATGTGTGAAAGGAATGAATGAACCAATGCATGAGTGTTTGATGAATGAAGTAAAGGTATAAGGAGGAGGAGGAAGAGGAGGAGGAGGAGGAGAAATAGAAGAAGACGATGAGTAATTTGACAGAAGGGAAAAAGGGGAGGAGAGTGAGTTTAAAGTGTGGTTTCCATTCCCAAACGTTAAATTACAGCAGACGGGATAGAGAGAGAAGATGGGAATGCAGGAGAGGGGGGATAGTGGAGGCCAGAAAAGGTAGCAGAATACAACAGTTACTAATATGGCATTTTGTAAAAACGTGGATGAGTAAACAATGTGATTGTGCAATCTGAATATGGGGTCAAAATGGGAGTTCATAACTCACTTGAATCTAATGTAGGAAATATGGTATCTCAAGAGCTATGTAAGGTTTTAAGCAACCAATATAAAAAAGAGGTCTTCATTTTTCTTTGTATTTGGATCTCCTGTTTCCGTGACATGTTTAGTTGTGTTCTCTCCTTTAGTCCTCCCATGCTCTAGTTATTCTGATATGGAAAAACTAGCTGAAATGCCCAACCAGTCTCTAAATCAGTGACACTTTTTCATTAAGCCTAAAGTCACTTTACATTTGCTACAGTCATCCTAAATACACTTCTTTGTTGGGAGTTTAAAAGATATTTCCATCAGCTAGATTACAAGAACCTAGAACTCCCATTCTTGTTTATGTAAGAGTGGCTTCATCAGATTAAATGCTGTTCTCTGGAATGACATAAAATAGGAATAATTTACTCGTAAGATTCCTACGTAAACCATCTTTATTTACAAAATAGTATCTGAAGAATTATTGTTTCATTGAGCTTCAATTGGAGCCAAAGTATAGTCAATTACTGAAGTAAAAGCAGTTAGTTAAAAACTAAAAATGAGAGATAAGTCAAATTACATTTGAAGAGAGAGCAACAGCATGAGGTTTCTTGTTTGGTTCTGGATGTTGAGTAACAGGCTCATTTGCAGGTGGAAGGAACCCTTCAGGGAACTCACTTGTACTTTCAGAATGGGGGTGTAGAGGGCTGAATTCCAGCTCTTGGGGGAAGATTGTGAGGAAAACCCCCTCCCTGCATAGACACTTCGCATTGGAAATGGAGTGGGTGGCGGGTCAGGTGGAACATAATCTCCAGGTTCCCAGACAAGTTTCCTGGGAGAGGTGGAGGAAAAAAAAGGTCCTCTTCTCATGAACTGACTCCTTGGGTCAACTGGAAACAAGGCACCTCTGACTGGAGGGAAAGGTGCCAACACAGAGCCAGAGCCAGTTGCTTGGTTTTCAGCATGGAGAGGTGAATCAGGCACATCAGAGTCCAAAGGAGGCATATTAGGAATTCTGTGTTCTGCTGGTCCCGATGCTCTACCACAATTTGAGTAAAACCTATATTGCCTTTGTAGAGGAAGACGTGCATCAGAAGAATATGGTTGGCCTGGCGGAGGGATCATCAGCCTGCTGGCCTGTTCCCCTGGAGGAGAGAGGGGCCCAGTCTGAGAAGGTGCTCTCTGAAAATCAGTAAACTTATGACAGCTGGATTCTCTTCCTTTACTGCTAGTCGCATGGTCCAGAGGATTCTCCAGGGCCCCTTGACCGTCCTCCTCCTCCCACTGGAGTGAAAGGTGAGAGTGTGAGTGGACCACTCTTTTCCAAATGAGGAGGTCTCCTTTCAGATGAAGGGTGACCTATTGGTGAGGGCCCATTTGGAGAAGGCTTTCTGCCCATTGCTGAGTTGGAAACATCCAGTGCATCATAGGGATCTTTTTCTACAAGTTCAAATCTAAGCTCCTTCTCAGTTAATTTTTGTCTGTTGCGTGCATTTTGTTTCCTGAAATAACTGAGGTTTCTTTCAGCAATCCGAGCTGCCAACTCACTAGCATGTGCTTCTTTCTCAGAGGAAATAATCTTCCCCAGACAGGAAAGAATGGTACTCTGCAATTGTTCTTCAAGATATTGGGCTCTCTTTCGGTAGGTCTCCAGCTCTTTTATTGTATGGCTCATCTTTTCTTCGACTTTGGAAAGTTTCTCCTCTTGCTCCACACGGTAGTTTTCCTCCACTCTTAATTTCCTGTGCAGTTTCATCATATTTTCTTGATAGCGTTCCATCAACTTTAAAGTTCTTCTGTAGGGTCTCATTCTCACTTTGCAGCTGTGCATTTTCTGACTGCAAGGATTCCTGTTCAGTCTGCAGACTTTAAGGTGTTCTGTAAGGTCTTCCGTGGTTTTCTCCACTTCAGATGAGAAAGTACATTTTTGAATTCTTCCTCCTTCCAAGATTTCTAAGGAGGCCTTTAGCTTATCACCATAAACCAGCTTCCTCAAAGCTCCTTTGGACTCATCCTCCAAGTGAGCACCAATTTCGGGTTTACTCGTCTTTCCCAGATCCAGGTGACCGCCATCCCTTTGGGCTCCCAGGCTTGGAGACGACCTATCCATCATCTTCAGCAAGCATTCACTCAGAGACTGCATGTGATTTTCTGTGTCCCTTAGAACTTGTTCTCCAGCTACTTTAGAGTCCTCTAATATGATTTTTGCTTGATATTGGACACCTCCTTGTTCCCTCTGTGCTTCAGCTTCTCCTTGTATTGTTGGTCTCTGCGTTTGCGGAAGTAGGGATCCTTCATTCAAAACCTCTTTGATTGCCAGCTTCAGTTCTTCCTCATTCACTTGAAAGAGTCTCCAGTTTGTTTCAGCTTCAGCTATTTGTCACCTGAGGGATTCAGATTCACCTTGGAGGGACTGTATCCTTCTTGATAGATGCGCCATCGTTTCATCCTGTTGACCATGTTGAGCCTTCTGTGCTTTGAGCTCTTCTTCTAGAAAGAGCACTTCAACGCCATGGCTGGATTCGGACCTATGCAGCCTTTCGTCAGTTGCCTCCAGCTGTCGTGCTTCTCTTGAACCCTTCTCAAACCTGCAATCCTTTAAAGATGATTCTAAGCCTTCATGTTCTTTTTCAACAAGGCTCACTTTTCAAGAAGTCCACATTTTGCCTCAATAAGTCCAGCAAGATTTAGAGGCAGCCTTTTTTCTCTTCCCACGTAAAGCCTGCTACGAACCGACTGAAAACCTCTCCAGAAAAGTGAGAGAACAGCAAAAAATCCAAGAGCTGTACACATCACCAACTCGCAAGGAAAGCCATAAGGAAGATGGCCTGGCTTCATGTCTTCGGACAATGCTGCCACAACCCTGGGTGCTTCTTCCAGAACCACCCACTAGTATGGCTGAGAGGCAGCCCTTGGCTCCTCCATCACGCCAAGACAGCTTTGGCTCTTGCCACCACAACCACAGCCTGCCCGGGCAGGCCAACACAGGCTGTGGACACTCAGGTGTTTGGTCAGGAACTCCAACCTGCACCAGGCAACGGAGCAGACCACTGTGATCCCCTTCAGGGGCTGAGCGTATGGTGGGTGGTGGGCGTATGGCAGTGCCAGCCATGATCAAAGGCTCCCAGGAGCCTTGTTGTGCTCAACTGCCCATCAGGGGAGTCTTGTCCGCTTCCCTACACAGTGAATCCTCAAGTGCCACAGGTTTAGGTCCCTCCCACTCCAGCCAGAGGGAATTCCTCTCCATGCCACCCACCCCTTGATTTGGTTTAGGCCAGGCCAAAACGGGGTTAGTAGGAAGATTCCATCCAGTCATAATAACATTCAGTTTGATGTCACTCAAATTCTAAAGCTGACTAAACTGTTCAAACAGCTTTTATGGCCTATATTGGTCTTTGTGTCCCTTGCCTTTTGTTTGACTGACTCAGTTCTTGCCCTGCCCTTGTGCTCTCCCTACTTCCTACCTTCCTTCCTCCCTTCCTGGTTTTTCTCCTTTTCTTCTTCCTTCTTTTCTACCTCCCTCCATCCCTCCAACTTTGCCTTCCTCCCTTCCAACTTTCTCTCTCCCTTCCCTTCCTTTTCTTTTCTTGCAAGTGTTTGGGGTGAAAGTCCATGGCAGGCCAGCCCCAAGCTAGGCAAGGTCACTGCCACTGAGCTACAACATCCCCAGACCTGCTGCCACTTCCTATGCAAGTAATTTGAATTATCTCTAAAGAGAAACTCTCCCATTAGTCTACTTTCAAAGTAATTTCAGAAGAGTTGCTAACATGGGCATAAATCAGTTATGACAAGTCATTTTTGAAAAGCACCGCACAGCTAATGTTCCTCAAAAGAAGGAGTTGAAAACTTTAGTTGGTTTTCAGGTCAGCATTTCTAGACTAGTACAAACCCTCCTAATCCTGATCTCTCCTTAGTCCTATGATTTCTTTAAGTGTCCCCTTTGCTCCTGTTCATGGAGTCATGTGTACAGAAATTATACCTGGTTCTATTGAACTCTACTTAATTCTTTCTCACCTTTGTCCGCCTTTTGCCAAGTCACTCCTCAACACTTACTGTAACCCTTTCAATTTTTTGTCCATTTTCATTTAAAAAACTCTTTCAAAAATTGAACCATTTCGCATGCAGATACAGTCTTCTTGATCTGCTATTAATCCCCCACTACTGACATTGTAAGTTATTGAAATGTACACTGCCAGACCGTTTTCAGATTTTTGATTTCTGTATATCTATCTGTCTATCTATTTACAAACATAACATGGTATTCTGAAAGTATCGTTCTGCTTTTGGAGCTCTACATTGTGTTTTTCAGAAGCAGGCCTATTACACAGAGATGAATCCATGTTACCTACATTGAGTTCAAACCGAAATGTGCACTCTGATTCCCATTATATTGTTCTACCTACTAATGGACAGTTCAGTTATATCCAGACCTCACCACCTCCCCCATTAAGTAAAACCCTTGTGAAAAGACATGTAGATGCCTTCATGAACATATTGATAATTTTTCATGGCAGTGTTTTCCAAAAACCAGTTAGTAAAATCAATTTATTCCTTTGCAGCCTGAAATTCCCTTCATTCCATTTTACTGGTATAAGAACCGCAGTATATCAGCAACAATTCTCCAATAGTAGTTCAGGCAGAAGTCATTCTAGATAACAATCAGTGCCGGATCCTCCATGTATTTTACACAGCCCATGACAGGGGACATCCGTCCACTCGTTTAGAACAACTGATGTTTTACGCTGGCCATTTAGGTTTATTTAAAGGAGTGGTTAGAAAACAGGTGAGACAGACTGATTAGATTCAGTATGTATGTTGGCTTTGTTTTTCTAGGCCTGAATTTTTCACATTTCAATTAATTGTAGGTTAAGTATCAGGCAGATTCTTCTCTGGGCTTCAAATGTGATAAAGTTGCTTCTCATTTTTAAGAAGGCCGTTGCAATCCTGCATTTATCTTACACCTCAGTGCTTGTTTTACACACAAGCACACACGCCCACACACCACACACATCAACAAACACACAAACACATAATTAGAGCACATTGAACACTCAAATAAAGCTTAACCTACTAATTCGTAACTAGGGTATTTTTTTAATACGTATTGTGTCTTGGTCTCTACTGGGGAAACATTGTTCAATGTGAGTTCTCTGGTTTGTTGCAGGGCAGTGAATGTTCACTTGTTGGCAATGATATAGAAATGGGGAGTAAGAGTTTAAAAGTTTTTACAGTAGGTAGGCAGAGTCAGAGTATGGAATCTAAGAATAAGAAATTGGGGAATTTCCTCTGTGTTTCTTCATTTCAATCTCCTAATAATTCATGTATATTTTCCAAAAGGCTCCCAGAAAACAAGGACTAGGTCAATCCACATATCAGTGAACCATAGCAGAATGCGATTCTGAATTTCATATAAACAGTCATAAAATCAAAAAGACAGGTGCTGGGGTTTTGGCTCAGCACTAGAGTGCTGGCTTCATACTTTCAAAGGTCCTGAGTTGGATCCCCAACACCATGTGTGAAAGGAATGAATGAACCAATGCATGAGTGTATGATGAATGAAGTAAAGGTATAAGGAGGAGGAGGAAGAGGAGGAGGAGGAGGAGGAGAAATAGAAGAAGACGATGAGTAATTTGACAGAAGGGAAAAAGGGGAGGAGAGTGAGTTTAAAGTGTGGTTTCCAATTCTCTAACGTTAAATTACAGCAGACGGGATAGAGAGAGAAGATGGGAGGGCAGGAGAGGGGGGATAGTGGAGGCCAGAAATGGTAGCAGAATAACAGTTACTAATATGGCATTTTGTAAAAACGTGGATGTGTAAACAATGTGATTGTGCAATCTGAATATGGGGTCAAAATGGGAGTTCATAACTCACTTGAATCTAATGTAGGAAATATGGTATCTCAAGAGCTATGTAAGGTTTTAAGCAACCAATATAAAAAAGAGGTCTTCATTTTTCTTTGTAGTTGAGATCTCCTGTTTGCGTGACATGTTTAGTTGTGTTCTCTCCTTTAGTCTTCCCATGGTCTAGTTATTCTGATATGGAAAAACTAGCTGAAATGCCCAACCAGTCTCTAAATCAGGACACTTTTTCATTAAGCCTAAAGTCACTTGACATTTGCTACAGTCATCCTAAATACACTTCTTTGTTGGGAGTTTAAAAGATATTTCCATCAGCTAGATTACAAGAACCTTGAACTCCCATTCTTGTTTATGTAAGAGTGGCTTCATCAGATTAAATGCTGTTCTCTGGAATGACATAAAATAGGAATAATTTACTCGTAAGATTCCTACGTAAACCATCTTTATTTACAAAATAGTATCTGAAGAATTATTGTTTCATTGAGCTTCAATTGGAGCCAAAGTATAGTCAATTACTGAAGTAAAAGCAGTTACTTAAAAACTAAAAATGAGAGATAAGTCAAATTACATTGGAAGAGAGAGCAACAGCATGAGGTTTCTTGTTTGGTTCTGGATGTTGAGTAACAGGCTCATTTGCAGGTGGAAGGAACCCTTCAGGGAACTCACTTGTACTTTCAGAATGGGGGTGTAGAGGGCTGAATTCCAGCTCTTGGGAGAAGATTGTGAGGAAAACCCCCTCCCTGCATAGACACTTCGCATTGGAAATGGAGTGGGTGGCGGGTCAGGTGGAACATAATCTCCAGGTTCCCAGACAAGTTTCCTGGGAGAGGTGGAGGAAAAAAAAGGTCCTCTTCTCATGAACTGACTCCTTGGGTCAACTGGAAACAAGGCACCTCTGACTGGAGGGGAAGGTGCCAACACAGATCCAGAGCCAGTTGCTTGGTTTTCAGCATGGAGAGGTGAATCAGGCACATCAGAGTCCAAAGGAGGCATATTAGGAATTCTGTGTTCTGCTGGTCCCGATGCTCTACCACAATTTGAGTAAAACCTATCTTGCCTTTGTAGAGGAAGACGTGCATCAGAAGAATATGGTTGGCCTGGTCGAGGGATCATCAGCCTGCTGGCCTGTTCCCCTGGAGGAGAGAGGGGCCCAGTCTGAGAAGGTGCTCTCTGAAAATCAGTGAACTTACGACAGCTGGATTCTCTTCCTTTACTGCTAGTCGCATGGTCCAGAGGATTCTCCAGGGCCCCTTGACCCTCCTCCTCCTCCCACTGGAGTGAAAGGTGAGAGTGTGAGTGGACCACTCTTTTCCAAATGAGGAGGTCTCCTTTCAGATGAAGGGTGACCTATTGGTGAGGGCCCATTTGGAGAAGGCTTTCTGCCCATTGCTGAGTAGGAAACATCCAGTGCATCATAGGGATCTTTTTCTACAAGTTCAAATCTAAGCTCCTTCTCAGTTAATTTTTGTCTGTTGCGTGCATTTTGTTTCCTGAAATAACTGAGGTTTCTTTCAGCAATCCGCGCTGCCAACTCACTAGCATGTGCTTCTTTCTCAGAGGAAATAATCTTCCCCAGACAGGAATGAATGGTACTCTGCAATTGTTCTTCAAGATATTGGGCTCTCTTTCGGTAGGTCTCCAGCTCTTTTAGTGTATGGCTCATCTTATCTTCGACTTTGGAAAGTTTCTCCTCTTGCTCCACACGGTAGTTTTCCTCCACTCTTAATTTCCTGTGCAGTTTCATCATATTTTCTTGATAGCGTTCCATCATGACTTTAAAGTTCTTCTGTAGGGTCTCATTCTCACTTTGCAGCTGTGCATTTTCTGACTGCAAGGATGCCTGTTCAGTCTGCAGACTTTTAAGGTGTTCTGTAAGGTCTTCCGTGGTTTTCTCCACTTCAGATGAGAAAGTACATTTTTGAATTCTTCCTCCTTCCAAGATTTCTAAGGAGGCCTTTAGCTTATCACCATAAACCAGGTTCCTAAAAGCTCCTTTGGACTCATCCTCCAAGTGAGCACCAATTTCGGGTTCACTCGTCTTTCCCAGTTCCAGGTGACCACCATCCCTTTGGGCTCCCAGGCTTGGAGAAGACCTATCCATCATCTTCAGCAAGCATTCATTCAGACTCCATGTGATTTTCTGTGTCCCTTAGAACTTGTTCTCCAGCTACTTTAGAGTCCTCTAATATGATTTTTGCTTTATATTGGACACCTCCTTGTTCCCTCTGTGCTTCAGCTTCTCCTTGTATTGTTGGTCTCTGCGTTTGCGGAAGTAGGGATCCTTCCTTCAAAACCTCTTTGATTGCCAGGTTCAGTTCTTCCTCATTCACTTGAAAGAGTCTCCAGTTTGTTTTAGCTTCAGCTATTTGTGATCTGAGGGATTCAGATTCACCTTGGAGGGACTGTATCCTTCTTGATAGATGCGACATCGTTTCATCCTGTTGACCATGTTGAGCCTTCTGTGCTTTGAGCTCTTCTTCTAGAAAGAGCACTTCAACGCCATGGCTGGATTCGGACCTATGCAGCCTTTCGTCAGTTGCCTCCAGCTGTCGTGCTTCTCTTGAACCCTTCTCAAACCTGCAATCCTTTAAAGATGATTCTAAGCCTTCATGTTCTTTTTCAACAAGGCTCACTTTTTCAAGAAGTCCACATTTTGCCTCAATAAGTCCAGCAAGACTTAGAGCCAGCCTTTTTTCTCTTCCCACGTAAAGCCTGCTACGAACCGACTGAAAACCTCTCCAGAAAAGTGAGAGAACAGCAAAAAATCCAAGAGCTGTACACATCACCAACTCGCAAGGAAAGCCATAAGGAAGATGGCCTGGCTTCATGTCTTCGGACAATGCTGCCACAACCCTGGGTGCTTCTTCCAGAACCACCCACTAGTATGGCTGAGAGGCAGCCCTTGGCTCCTCCATGATGCCAAGACAGCTTTGGCTCTTGCCACCTCAACCACAGCCTGCCCGGGCAGGCCAACACAGGCTGTGGACACTCAGGTGTTTGGTCAGGAACTCCAACCTGCACCAGGCAACGGAGCAGACCACAGTGATCCCCTTCAGGGGCTGAGCGTATGGTGGGTGGTGGGCGTATGGCAGTGCCAGCCATGATCAAAGGCTCCCCGTATCCTTGTTGTGCTCAACTGCCTATCAGGGGAGTCTTGTCCGCTTCCCTACCCAGTGCATCCTCAAGTGCCACAGGTTTAGGTCCCTCCCACTCCAGCCAGAGAGAATTCCTCTCCATGCCACCCACCCCTTGATTTGGTTTAGGCCAGGCCAAGGCGGGGTTAGTAGGAAGATTCCATCCAGTCATAATAACATCCAGTTTGATGTCACTCAAATTCTAAAGCTGACTAAACTGTTCAAACAGCTTTTATGGCCTATATTGGTCTTTGTGTCCCTTGCCTTTTGTTTGAGTGACTCAGTCCTTTCCCTGCCCTTGTGCTCTCCCTATTTCCTACCTTCCTTCCTCCCTTCCTGGTTTTTCTCCTTTTCTTCTTCCTTCTTTTCTACCTCCCTCCATCCCTCCAACTTTGCCTTCCTCCCTTCCAACTTTCTCTCTCCCTTCCCTTCCTTCTCTTTTCTTGCAAGTGTTTGGGGTGAAAGTCCATGGCAGGCCAGCCCCAAGCTAGGCAAGGTCACTGCCACTGAGCTACAACATCCCCAGACCTGCTGCCACTTCCTATGCAAGTAATTTGAATTATCTCTAAAGAGAAACTCTCACATTAGTCTACTTTCAAAGTAATTTCAGAAGAGTTGCTAACATGGGCATAAATCAGTTATGACAAGTCATTTTTGAAAAGCACCGCACAGCTAATGTTCCTCAAAAGAAGGAGTTGAAAACTTTAGTTGGTTTTCAGGTCAGCATTTCTAGACTAGTACAAACCCTCCTAATCCTGATCTCTCCTTAGTCCTATGATTTCTTTAAGTGTCCCCTTTGCTCCTGTTCATGGAGTCATGTGTACAGAAATTATACCTGGTTCTATTGAACTCTAGTTAATTCTTTCTCACCTCTGTGCGCCTTTTGCCAAGTCACTCCTCAACACTTACTGTAACCCTTTCAATTTTTTGTCCATTTTCATTTAAAAAACTCTTTCAAAAATTGAACCATTTCGCATGCAGATACAGTCTTCTTTATCTGCTATTAATCCCCCACTACTGACATTGTAAGTTATTGAAATGTACACTGCCAGACCGTTTTCAGATTTTTGATTTCTGTATATCTATCTGTCTATCTATTTACAAACATAACATGGTATTCTGAAAGTATCGTTCTGCTTTTGGAGCTCTACATTGTGTTTTTCAGAAGCAGGCCTATTACACAGAGATGAATCCATGTTACCTAGATTGAGTTCAAACCGGAATGTGCACTCTGATTCCCATTATATTGTTCTACCTACTAATGGACAGTTCAGTTATATCGAGACCTCACCACCTCCCCCATTAAGTAAAACCCTTGTGAAGAGACATGTAGATGCCTTTATGAACATATTGATAATTTTTCATGGCAGTGTTTTCCAAAAACCAGTTAGTAAAATCAATTTATTCCTTTGCAGCCTGAAATTACCTTCATTCCAGTTTACTGGTATAAGAACCGCAGTATATCAGCAACAATTCTCCAATAGTAGTTCAGGCAGAAGTCATTCTAGATAACAATCAGTGCCGGATCCTCCATGTATTTTACACAGCCCATGACAGGGGATATCCGTCCACTCGTTTAGAAAAACTGATGTTTTACGCTGGCCATTTAGGTTTATTTTAAGGTGTGGTTAGAAAACAGGTGAGACAGACTGATTAGATTCAGTATGTATGTTGGCTTTGTTTTTCTAGGCCTGAATTTTTCACGTTTCAATTAATTGTAGGTTAAGTATCAGGCAGATTCTTCACTGGGCTTCAAATGTGATAAAGTTGCTTCTCAATTTTAAGAAGGCCGTTGCAATCCTGCATTTATCTTACACCTCAGTGCTTGTTTTACACACAAGCACACACGCCCACACACCACACACATCAACAAACACACAAACACATAATTAGAGCACATTGAACACTCAAATAAAGCTTAACCTACTAATTCGTAACTAGGGTATTTTTAAAAGAAGTATTGTGTCTTGGTCTCTACTGGGGAAACAGTGTTCAATGTTAGTTCTCTGGTTTGTTGTAGGGCACTGAATGTTCACTTGTTGGCAATGATATAGAAATGGGGAGTAAGAGTTTAAAAGTTTTTACAGTAGGTAGGCAGAGTCAGAGTATGGAATCTAAGAATAAGAAATTGGGGAATTTCCTCTGTGTTTCTTCATTTCAATCTCCTAATAATTCATGTATATTTTCCAAAAGGCTCCCAGAAAACAAGGACTAGGTCAATCCGCATATCAGTGAACCATAGCAGAATGCGATTCTGAATTTCATATAAACAGTCATAAAATCAAAAAGACAGGTGCTGGGGTTTTGGCTCAGCACTAGAGTGCTGGCTTCACACTTTCAAAGGTCCTGAGTTGGATCCCCAACACCATGTGTGAAAGGAATAAATGAACCAATGCATGAGTGTATGATGAATGAAGTAAAGGTATAAGGAGGAGGAGGAAGAGGAGGAGGAGGAGGAGGAGAAATAGAAGAAGACGATGAGTAATTTGACAGAAGGGAAAAAGGGGAGGAGAGTGAGTTTAAAGTGTGGTTTCCAATTCCCAAACGTTAAATTACAGCAGACGGGATAGAGAGAGAAGATGGGAGGGCAGGAGAGGGGGGATAGTGGAGGCCAGAAAAGGTAGCAGAATAACTGTTACTAATATGGCATTTTGTAAAAACGTGGATGTGTAAACAATGTGATTGTGCAATCTGAATATGGGGTCAAAATGGGAGTTCATAACTCACTTGAATCTAATGTAGGAAATATGGTATCTCAAGAGCTATGTAAGGTTTTAAGCAACCAATATAAAAAAAAGGTCTTCATTTTTCTTTGTAGTTGAGACCTCCTTTTCCGTGACATGTTTAGTTGTGTTCTCTCCTTTAGTCCTCCCATGGTCTAGTTATTCTGATATGGAAAAACTAGCTGAAATGCCCAACCAGTCTCTAAATCAGTGACACTTTTTCATTAAGCCTAAAGTCACTTGACATTTGCTACAGTCATCCTAAATACACTTCTTTGTTGGGAGTTTAAAAGATATTTCCATCAGCTAGATTACAAGTACCTTGAACTCCCATTCTTGTTTATGTAAGAGTGGCTTCATCAGATTAAATGCTGTTCTCTGGAATGACATAAAATAGGAATAATTTACTCGTAAGATTCCTACGTAAACCATCTTTATTTACAAATAGTATCTTAAGAATTCTTCTTTCATTGAGCTTCAATTGGAGCCAAAGTATAGTCAATTACTGAAGTAAAAGCAGTTACTTAAAAACTAAAAATGAGAGATAAGTCAAATTACATTTGAAGAGAGAGCAACAGCATGAGGTTTCTTGTTTGGTTCTGGAGGTTGAGTAACAGGCTCATTTGCAGGTGGAAGGAACCGTTCAGGGAACTCACTTGTACTTTCAGAATGGGGGTGTAGAGGGCTGAATTCCAGCTCTTGGGGGAAGATTGTGAGGAAAACCCCCTCCCTGCATAGACACTTCACATTGGAAATGGAGTGGGTGGCGGGTCAGGTGGAACATAATCTCCAGGTTCCCAGACAAGTTTCCTGGGAGAGGTGGAGGAAAAAAAAGGTCCTCTTCTCATGAACTGACTCCTTGGGTCAACTGGAAACAAGGCACCTCTGACTGGAGGGAAAGGTGCCAACACAGAGCCAGAGCCAGTTGCTTGGTTTTCAGCATGGAGAGGTGAATCAGGCACATCAGAGTCCAAAGGAGGCATATTAGGAATTCTGTGTTCTGCTGGTCCCGATGCTCTACGACAATTTGAGTAAAACCTATCTTGCCTTTGTAGAGGAAGACGTGCATCAGAAGAATATGGTTGGCCTGGCGGAGGGATCATCAGCCTGCTGGCCTGTTCCCCTGGAGGAGAGAGGGGCCCAGTCTGAGAAGGTGCTCTCTGAAAATCAGTGAACTTACGACAGCTGGATTCTCTTCCTTTACTGCTAGTCGCATGGTCCAGAGGATTCTCCAGGGCCCCTTGACCCTCCTCCTCCTCCCACTGGAGTGAAAGGTGAGAGTGTGAGTGGACCACTCTTTTCCAAATGAGGAGGTCTCCTTTCAGATGAAGGGTGACCTATTGGTGAGGGCCCATTTGGAGAAGGCTTTCTGCCCATTGCTGAGTTGGAAACATCCAGTGCATCATAGGGATCTTTTTCTATAAGTTCAAATCTAAGCTCCTTCTCAGTTAATTTTTGTCTGTTGCATGCATTTTGTTTCCTGAAATAACTGAGGTTTCTTTCAGCAATCCGAGCTGCCAACTCACTAGCATGTGCTTCTTTCTCAGAGGAAATAATCTTCCCCAGACAGGAATGAATGGTACTCTGCAATTGTTCTTCAAGATATTGGGCTCTCTTTCGGTAGGTCTCCAGCTCTTTTATTGTATGGCTCATCTTTTCTTCGACTTTGGAAAGTTTCTCCTCTTGCTCCACACGGTAGTTTTCCTCCACTCTTAATTTCCTGTGCAGTTTCATCATATTTTCTTGATAGCGTTCCATCATGACTTAAAGTTCTTCTGTAGGGTCTCATTCTCACTTTGCACTGTGCATTTTCTGACTGCAAGGATGCCTGTTCAGTCTGCAGACTTTTAAGGTGTTCTGTAAGGTCTTCCGTGGTTTTCTCCACTTCAGATGAGAAAGTACATTTTTGAATTCTTCCTCCTTCCAAGATTTCTAAGAAGGCATTTAGCTTATCACCATAAACCAGCTTCCTCAAAGATCCTTTGGACTCATCCTCCAAGTGAGCACCAATTTGGGGTTCACTCGTCTTTCCCAGTTCCAGGTGACCACCATCCCTTTGGGCTCCCAGGCTTGGAGAAGACGTATCCATCATCTTCAGCAAGCATTCACTCAGAGACTCCATGTGATTTTCTGTGTCCCTTAGAACTTGTTCTCCAGCTACTTTAGAGTCCTCTAATATGATTTTTGCTTTATATTGGACACCTCCTTGTTCCCTCTGTGCTTCAGCTTCTCCTTGTATTGTTGGTCTCTGCGTTTGCGGAAGTAGGGATCCTTCATTCAGAACCTCTTTGATTGCCAGCTTCAGTTCTTCCTCATTCACTTGAACTAGTCTCCAGTTTGTTTTAGCTTCAGCTATTTGTGATCTGAGGGATTCAGATTCACCTTGGAGGGACTGTATCCTTCTTGATAGATGCGCCATCGTTTCATCCTGTTGACCATGTTGAGCCTTCTGTGCTTTGAGCTCTTCTTCTAGAAAGAGCACTTCAACGCCATGGCTGGATTCGGACCTATGCAGCTTTTCGTCGGTTGCCTCCAGCTGTCATGCTTCTCTTGAACCCTTCTCAAACCTGCAATCCTTTAAAGATGATTCTAAGCCTTCACGTTCTTTTTCAACAGGGCTCACTTTTTCAAGAAGTCCACATTTTGCCTCAATAAGTCCATCAAGATTTAGAGAGAGCCTTTTTTCTCTTCCCACGTAATGCCTGCTACGAACCGACTGAAAACCTCTCCAGAAAAGTGAGAGAACAGCAAAAAAACCAAGAGCTGTACACATCACCAACTCGCAAGTAAAGCCATAAGGAAGATGGCCTGGCTTCATGTCTTCGGACAATGCTGCCACAACCCTGGGTGCTTCTTCCAGAACCACCCACAAGTATGGCTGATAGGCAGCCCTTGGCTCCTCCATCACGCCAAGACAGCTTTGGCTCTTGCCACCACAACCACAGCCTGCCCGGGCAGGCCAACACAGGCTGTGGACAATCATGTGTCTGGTCAGGAACTCCAACCTGCACCAGGCAAAGGAGCAACCACTGAGATCCCCTTCAGGGGCTGAGCGTATGGGGGGTGGTGGGTGTATGACGGTGTAGCCATGATCAAAGGCTCACAGGAGCCTTGTTGTGCTCAACTGCCCATCAGGGGAGTCTTGTCCGCTTCCCTACCCAGTGCATCCTCAAGTGCCACAGGTTTAGGTCCCTCCCACTCCAGCCAGAGAGAATTCCTCTCCATGCCACCCACCCCTTGATTTGGTTTTGGCCAGGCCAAGGCGGGGTTAGTAGGAAGATTCCATCCAGTCATAATAACATTCAGTTTATGTCACTCAAATTCTAAAGCTGACTAAACTGTTCAAACAGCTTTTATGGCCTATATTGGTCTTTGTTTGCCTTGCCTTTTGTTTGAGTGACTCAGTCCTTTCCCTGCCCTTGTGCTCTCCCTATTTCTTACCTTCCTTCCTCCCTTCCTGGTTTTTCTCCTTTTCTTCTTCCTTCTTTTCTACCTCCCTCCATCCCTCCAACTTTGCCTTCCTCCCTTCCAACTTTCTCTCTCCCTTCCCTTCCTTTTCTTTTCTTGCAAGTGTTTGGGGTGAAAGTCCATGGCAGGCCAGCCCCAAGCTAGGCAAGGTCATTGACACTGAGCTACAACATCCCCAGAACTGCTGCCACTTCCTATGCAAGTAATTTGAATTATCTCTAAAGAGAAACTCTCACATTAGTCTACTTTCAAAGTAATTTCAGAAGAGTTGCTAACATGGGCATAAATCAGTTCTGACAAGTCATTTTTAAAAAGCACGGCACAGCTAATGTTCCTCAAAAGAAGGAGATGTAAACTTTAGTTGGTTTTCAGGTCAGCATTTCTAGACTAGTACAAACACTCCTAATGCTGATCTCTCCTTAGTCCTATGATTTCTTTAAGTGTCCCCTTTGCTCCTGTTCATGGAGTCATGTGTACAGAAATTATACCTGGTTCTATTGAACTCTACTTAATTCTTTCTCAACTCTGTGCTCCTTTTGCCAAGTCACTCCTCAACACTTACTGTAACCCTTTCAATTTTTTGTCCATTTTCATTTAAAAAACTCTTTCAAAAATTGAACCATTTCGCATGCAGATAGTCTTCTTGATCTGGTATTAATCCCTCACTACTGACATTGTAAGTTATTGAAATGTACACTTCCAGACCGTATTCAGATTTTTCATTTCTGTATATCTATCTGTCTATTTACAAACATAATATGGTATTCTGAAAGTATCGTTCTGTTTTGGAGCTCTACATTGTGTTTTTCAGAAGCAGGCCTATTACACAGAGATGAATCCATGTTACCTAGATTGAGTTCAAACCGGAATGTGCACTCTGATTCCCATTATATTGTTCTACCTACTAATGGACAGTTCAGTTCTATCCAGACCTCACCACCTCCCCCATTAAGTAAAACCCTTGTGAAGAGACATGTAGATGCCTTTATGAACATATTGATAATTTTTCATGGCAGTGTTTTCCAAAAACCAGTTAGTAAAATCAATTTATTCCTTTGCAGCCTGAAATTACCTTCATTCCAGTTTACTGGTATAAGAACCGCAGTATATCAGCAACAATTCTCCAATAGTAGTTCATTCAGAAGTCATTCTAGATAACAATGAGTGCCGGATCCTCCATGTATTTTACACAGCCCATGACTGGGGACATCCGTCCACACGTTTAGAACAACTGATGTTTTATGCTGGCCATTTAGGTTTATTTAAAGGGGTGATTAGAAAACAGGTGAGACAGACTGATTAGATTCAGTATGTATGTTGGCTTTGTTTTTCTAGGCCTGAATTTTTCACATTTCAATTAATTGTAGGTTAAGTATCAGGCAGATTCTTCACTGGGCTTCAAATGTGATAAAGTTGCTTCTTATTTTTAAGAAGGCCGTTGCAATCCTGCATTTATTTTACACCTCAGTGCTTGTTTTACACACAAGCACACACGCCCACACACCACACACATCAACAAACACACAAACACATAATTAGAGCACATTTAACACTCAAATAAAGCTTTACCTACTAATTCATAACTAGGGTATTTTTTTAAGAAGTATTGTGTCTTGGTCTCTACTGGGGAAACATTGTTCAATGTGACTTCTCTGGTTTGTTGTAGGGCAGTGAATGTTCACTTGTTGTCAAAGATATAGAAATGGGGAGTAAGTGTTTAAAAGTTTTTACAGTAGGTAGGCAGAGTCAGAGAATGGATTGTAAGAATAAGAAATTGTTGAATTTCCTCTTTGTTTCTTCATTTCAATCTCCTAATAATTCATGTATATTTTCTAAAAGGCTCCCAGAAAACAAGGACTAGGTCAATCCACATATCAGTGAACCATAGCAGAATGCGATTCTGAGTTTCATATAAACAGTCATAAAATCAAAAAGACAGGTGCTGGGGTTTTGGCTCAGCACTAGAGTGCTGGCTTCACACTTTCAAAGGTCCTGAGTTGGATCCCGAACACCATGTGTGAAAGGAATGAATGAACCAATGCATGAGTGTATGATGAATGAATTAAAGGTATAAGGAGGAGGAGGAAGAGGAGGAGGAGGAGGAGAAATAGAAGAAGATGATGAGTAATTTGACAGAAGGGAAAAAGGGGAGGAGAGTGAGTTTAAAGTGTGGTTTCCAATTCCCAAACATTAAATTACAGCAGACGGGATAGAGAGAGAAGATGGGAGGGCAGGAGAGGGGGGATAGTAGTGGCCAGAAAAGGTAGCAGAATACAACAGTTACTAATATGGCATTTAGTAAAAACGTGGATGTGTAAACAATGTGATTGTGCAATCTGAATATGGGGTCAAAATGGGAGTTCATAACTCACTTGAATCTAATGTAGGAAATATGGTATCTCAAGAGCTATGTAAGGTTTTAAGCAACCAATTTAAAAAAAGAGGTCTTCATTTTTCTTTGTAGTTGAGATCTCCTGTTTCCGTGACATGTTTAGTTGTGTTCTCTCCTTTAGTCCTCCCATGCTCTAGTTATTCTGATATGGAAAAACTAGCTGAAATGCCCAACCAGTCTCTAAATCAGTGACACTTTTTCATTAAGCCTAAAGTCACTTTACATTTGCTACAGTCATACTAAATACACTTCTTTGTTGGGAGTTTAAAAGATATTTCCATCAGCTAGATTACAAGTACCTAGAACTCCCATTCTTGTTTATGTAAGAGTGGCTTCATCAGATTAAATGCTGTTCTCTGGAATAATATAAAATAGGAATAATTTACTCATAAGATTCCTACGTAAACCATCTTTATTTACAAAATAGTATCTGAAGAATTATTGTTTCATTGAGCTTCAATTGGAGCCAAAGTATAGTCAATTACTGAAGTAAAAGCAGTTACTTAAAAACTAAAAATGAGAGATAAGTCAAATTACATTGGAAGAGAGAGCAACAGCATGAGGTTTCTTGATTGGTTCTGGATGTTGAGTAACAGGCTCATTTGCAGGTGGAAGGAACCCTTCAGGGAACTCACTTGTACTTTCAGAATGGGGATGTAGAGGGCTGAATTCCAGCTCTTGGGGGAAGATTGTGAGGAAAACCCCCTCCCTGCATAGACACGTCGCATTGGAAATGGAGTGGGTGGCGGGTCAGGTGGAACATAATCTCGAGGTTCCCAGACAAGTTTCCTGGGAGTGGTGGATTGAAAAAAAGGTCGTCTTCTCATGAACTGACTCCTTGGGTCAACTGGAAACAAGGCACCCCTGACTGGAGGGAAAGGTGCCAACACAGAGCCAGAGCCATTTGCTTGGTTTTCAGCATGGAGAAGTGAATCAGGCACATCAGAGTACAAAGGAGGCATATTAGGAATTCTGTGTTCTGCTGGTCCCGATGCTCTACCACAATTTGAGTAAAATCTTTCTTGCCTTTGTAGAGGAAGACGTGCATTAGAAGAATATGGTTGGCCTGGCGGAGGGATCATCAGCCTTCTGGCCTGTTCCCCTGGAGGAGAGAGGGGCCCAGTCTGAGAAGGTGCTCTCTGAAAATCTGTACACTTATGACAGCTGCATGCTCTTCCTTTACTGCTAGTCGCATGGTCCAGAGGATTCTCCAGGGCCCCTTGACCCTCCTCCTCCTCCCACTGGAGTGAAAGGTGAGAATGTGAGTGAACCACTCTTTTCCAAATGAGGAGGTCTCCTTTCAGATGTAGGGTGACCTATTGGTGAGGGCCCATATGGAGAAGGCTTTCTGCCCATTGCTGAGTTGGAAACATCCAGTGCATCATAGAGATCTTTTTCTACAAGTTCAAATCTAAGCTCCTTCTCAGTTAATTTTTGTCTGTTGCGTCCATTTTGTTTCCTGAAATAACTGAGGTTTCTTTCAGCAATCCGAGCTGCCAACTCACTAGCATGTGCTTCTTTCTCAGAGGACATAATCTTCCCCAGACAGGAATGAATGGTACTCTGCAATTGTTCTTCAAGATATTGGGCTCTCTTTCTGTAGGTCTCCACCTCTTTTATTGTATGGCTCATCTTTTCTTCGACTTTGGAAAGTTTCTCCTCTTGCTTCACACGGTAGTTTTCCTCCACTCTTAATTTCCTGTGCAGTTTCATCATATTTTCTTGATAGCGTTCCATCATGACTTAAAGTTCTTCTGTAGGGTCTCATTCTCACTTTGCAGCTGTGCATTTTCTGACTGCAAGGATGCCTGTTCAGTCTGCAGACTTTTAAGGTGTTCTGTAAGGTCTTCCGTGGTTTTCTCCACTTCAGATGAGAAAGTACATTTTTGAATTCTTCCTCCTTCCAAGATTTCTAAGGAGGCCTTTAGCTAATCACCATAAACCAGGTTCCTCAAAGCTCCTTTGGACTCATCCTCCAAGTGAGCACCAATTTCGGGTTCACTCGTCTTTCCCAGTTCGAGGTGACCACCATCCCTTTGGGCTCCCAGGCTTGGAGAAGACCTATCCATCATCTTCAGCAAGCATTCACTCAGAGACTCCATGTGATTTTCTGTGTCCGTTAGAACTTGTTCTCCAGCTACTTTAGAGTGCTCTAATATGATTTTGCTTTATATTGGACACCTCCTTGTTCCCTCTGTGCTTCAGCTTCTCCTTGTATTGTTGGTCTCTGCGTTTGCGGAAGTAGGGATCCTTCATTCAAAACCTCTTTGATTGCCAGCTTCAGTTCTTCCTCATTCACTTGAAAGAGTCTCCAGTTTGTTTTAGCTTCATCTATTTGTGATCTGAGGGATTCAGATTCACCTTGGAGGGACTGTATCCTTGTTGATAGATGCGCCATCGTTTCATCCTGTTGACCATGTTGAGCCTTCTGTGCTTTGAGCTCTTCTTCTAGAAAGAGCACTTCAACGCCATGGCTGGATTCGGACCTATGCAGCTTTTCGTCGGTTGCCTCCAGCTGTCGTGCTTCTCTTGAACCCTTCATAAACCTGCAATCCTTTAAAGATGATTCTAAGCCTCCATGTTCTTTTTCCACAAGGCTCACTTTTTCAAGAAGTCCACATTTTGCCTCAATAAGTCCAGCAAGATTTAGAGCCAGCCTTTTTTCTCTTTCCACGTAAAGCCTGCTACGAACCGACTGAAAACCTCTCCAGAAAAGTGAGAGAACAGCAAAAAATCCAAGAGCTGTACACATCACCAACTCCTAAGGAAAGCCATAAGGAAGATGGCCTGGCTTCATGTCTTCGGACAATGCTGCCACAACCCTGGGTGCTTCTTCCAGAACCAACCACTAGTATGGCTGAGAGGCAGCCCTTGGCTCCTCCATCACGGCAAGACAGCTTTGGCTCTTGCCACCACAACCACAGCCTGCCCGGGCAGGCCAACACAGGCTGTGGACACTCAGGTGTTTGGTCAGGAACTCCAACCTGCACCAGGCAACGGAGCAGACCACTGTGATCCCATTCAGGGGCTGAGCGTATGGTGGGTGGTGGAAGTATGGCGGTGGGAGCCATGATCAAAGGGTCCCAGGAGCCTTGTTGTGCTCAACTGCCCATCAGGGGAGTCTTGTCCGCTTCCCTACCCGGTGCATCCTCAAGTGCCACAGGTTTAGGTCCCTCCCACTCCAGCCAGAGAGAATTCCTCTCCATGCCACCCACCCCTTGATTTGGTTTAGGCCAGGCCAAGGCGGGGTAGTAGGAAGATTCCATCCAGTCATAATAACATTCAGTTTGATGTCACTAAAATTCTAAAGCTGACTAAACTGTTCAAACAGCTTTTATGGCCTATATTGGTCTTTGTTTGCCTTGCCTTTTGTTTGAGTGACTCAGTCCTTTCCCTGCCCTTGTGCTCTCCCTATTTCTTACCTTCCTTCCTCCCTTCCTGGTTTTTCTCCTTTTCTTCTTCCTTCTTTTCTACCTCCCTCCATCCCTCCAACTTTGCCTTCCTCCCTTCCAACTTTCTCTCTCCCTTCTCTTCCTTTTCTTTTCTTGCAAGTGTTTGGGGTTAAAGTCCATGGCAGGCCAGCCCCAAGCTAGGCAAGGTCACTGCCACTGAGCTACAAAATCCCCAGACCTGCTGCCACTTCCTATGCAAGTAATTTGAATTATCTCTAAAGAGAAACTCTCACATTAGTCTACTTTCAAAGTAATTTCAGAAGAGTTGCTAACATGGGCATAAATCAGTTCTGACAAGTCATTTTTGAAAAGCACCGCACAGCTAATGTTCCTCAAAAGAAGGAGTTGAAAACTTTAGTTGGTTTTCAGGTCAGCATTTCTAGACTAGTACAAACCTTCCTAATCCTGAACTCTCCTTAGTCCTATGATTTCTTTAAGTGTCCCCTTTGCTATTGTTCATGGAATCATGTGTACAGAAATTATACCTGGTTCTATTGAACTCTACTTAATTCTTTCTCACCTCTGTGCTCCTTTAGCCAAGTCACTCCTCAACACTTACTGTAACCCTTTCAAGTTTTTGTCCATTTTCATTTAAAAAACTCTTTCAAAAATTGAACCATTTCGCATGCAGATACAGTCTTCTTGATCTGCTATTAATCCCCCACTACTGACAATGTAAGTTATTGAAATGTACACTTCCAGACCGTTTTCAGATTTTTGATTTCTGTATATCTCTCTGTCTATCTATTTACAAACATAACATGGTATTCTGAAAGTATCGTTCTGCTTTTGGAGCTCTACATTGTGTTTTTCAGAAGCAGGCCTTTTACACAGAGATGAATCCATGTTACCTAGATTGAGTTCAAACCGGAATGTGCACTCTGATTCCCATTATATTGTTCTACCTACTAATGGACAGTTCAGTTCTATCCAGACCTCACCACCTCCCCCATTAAGTAAAACCCTTGTGAAGAGACATGTAGATGCCTTTATGAACATATTGATAATTTTTCATGGCAGTGTTTTCCAAAAACCAGTTAGTAAAATCAATTTATTCCTTTGCAGCCTGAAATTACCTTCATTCCAGTTTACTGGTATAAGAACCGCAGTATATCAGCAACAATTCTCCAATAGTAGTTCAGGCAGAAGTCATTCTAGATAACAATCAGTGCCGGATCCTCCATGTATTTTACACAGCCCATGACAGGGGACATCCGTCCACTTGTTTAGAACAACTGATGTTTTATGCTGGCCATTTAGGTTTATTTAAATGAGTGGTTAGAAAACAGGTGAGACAGACTGATTAGATTCAGTATGTATGTTGGCTTTGTTTTTCTAGGCCTGAATTTTTCACATTTCAATTAATTGTAGGTTAAGTAGCAGGCAGATTCTTCACTGGGCTTCAAATGTGATAAAGTTGCTTCTTATTTTTAAGAAGGCCGTTGCAATCCTGCATTTATTTTACACCTCAGTGCTTGTTTTACACACAAGCACACACGCCCACACACCACACACATCAACAAACACACAAACACATAATTAGAGCACATTTAACACTCAAATAAAGCGTTACCTACTAATTCATAACTAGGGTATTTTTTTAATAAGTATTGTGTCTTGGTCTCTACTGGGGAAACATTGTTCAATGTGAGTTCTTTGGTTTGTTGTAGGGCAGTGAATGTTCACTTGTTGGCAATGATATAGTAATGGGGAGTAAGAGTTTAAAAGTTTTTACAGTAGGTAGGCAGAGCCAGAGAATGGAATCTAAGAATAAGAAATTGTTGAATTTCCTCTTTGTTTCTTCATTTCAATCTCCTAATAATTCATGTATATTTTCCAAAAGTCTCCCAGAAAACAAGGACTATTTCAATCCACATATCAGTGAACCATAGCAGAATGCGATTCTGAATTTCATATAAGCAGTCATAAAATCAAAAAGACAGGTGCTGGGGTTTTGGCTCAGCACTAGAGTGCTGGCTTCACACTTTCAAAGGTCCTGAGTTCAATCCCCAACACCATGTGTAAAAGGAATTAATGAACCAATGCATGAGTGTTTGATGAATGAAGTAAAGGTATAAGGAGGAGGAGGAAGAGGAGGAGGAGGAGGAGAAATAGAATAAGATGATGAGTAATTTGACAGAAGGGAAAAAGGGGAGGAGAGTGAGTTTAAAGTGTGGTTTCCAATTCCCAAACGTTAAATTACAGCAGACGGGATAGAGAGAGAAGATGGGAGGGCGGGAGAGGGGGGATAGTAGAGGCTAGGAAAGGTAGCAGAATACAACAGTTACTAATATGGCATTTTGTAAAAACGTGGATGTGTAAACAATGTGATTGTGCAATCTGTATATGGGGTCAAAATGGGAGTTCATAACTCACTTGAATCTAATGTAGGAAATATGGTATCTCAAGAGCTATGTAAGGTTTAAAGCAACCAATATAAAAAAGAGGTCTTCATTTTTCTTTGTAGTTGAGATCTCCTTTTTCCGTGACATGTTTAGTTGTGTTCTCTCCTTTAGTCCTCGCATGCTCTAGTTATTCTGATATGGAAAAACTAGCTGAAATGCCCAACCAGTCTCTAAATCAGTGACACTTTTTCATTAAGACTAAAGTCACTTTACATTTGCTACAGCCATACTAAATACATTTCTTGTTGGGAGTTTAAAAGATATTTACATCAGCTAGATTTCAAGTACCTAGAACTCCCATTCGTGTTTATGTAATAGTGGCTTCATCAGATTAAATGCTGTTCTCTGGAATAAAATAAAATAGGAATAATTTACTCATAAGATTCCTACGTAAACCGTCTTTATTTACAAAATACTATATTAAGAATTATTGTTTCATTTAGCTTCAATTGGAGCCAAAGTATAGTCAATTACTGAAGTAAAAGCAGTTACTTAAAAACTAAAAATGAGAGATAAGTCAAATTACATTTGAAGAGAGAGCAACAGCGTGAGGTTTCTTGTTTGGTTGTGGATGTTGAGTCACCGGCTCATTTGCAGGTGGAAGGAACCCTTCATGGAACTCACTTGTACTTTCAGAATGGGGGTGTAGAGGGCTGAATTCTAGCTCTTGGGGGAAGATTGTGAGGAAAACCCCCTCCCTGCATAGACACTTCCCTTTGGAAATGGAGTGGGTGTCGGGTGAATTGGAAAATAATCTCCAGGTTCCCAGACAAGTTTCATGGGAGAGGTGGAGGAAAAAAAAGGTGTTCTTATCATGAACTGACTCCTTGGGTCAACTGGAAACAAGGCACCTCTGACTGGAGGAAAAGGTGCCAACACAGAGCCAGAGCCAGTTGCTTGGTTTTCAGCATGGAGAGGTGAATCAGGCACATCAGAGTCCAAAGGAGGCATATTAGGAATTCTGTGTTCTGCTGGTCCCGATGCTCTACCACAATTTGAGTAAAACCTATCTTGCCTTTGTAGAGGAAGACGTGCATCAGAAGAATATGGTTGGCCTGGCGGAGGGATCATCAGCCTGCTGGCCTGTTCCCCTGGAGGAGAGAGGGGCCCAGTCTGAGAAGGTGCTCTCTGAAAATCAGTGAACTTAAGACAGCTGGATTCTCTTCCTTTACTGCTAGTCGCATGGTCCAGAGGATTCTCCAGGGCCCCTTTACCCTCTTCCTCCTCCCACTGGAGTGAAAGGTGAGACTGTGAGTGGACCACTCTTTTCCAAATGAGGAGGTCTCCTTTCTGATGAAGGGTGACCTATTGGTGAGGGCCCATTTGGAGAAGGCTTTCTGCCCATTGCTGAGTTGGAAACATCCAGTGCATCATAGGGATCTTTTTCTACAAGTTCAAATCTAAGCTCCTTCTCTGTTAATTTTTGTCTGTTGCGTGCATTTTGTTTCCTGAAATAACTGAGGTTTCTTTCAGCAATCCGAGCTGCCAACTCACTAGAATGTGCTTCTTTCTCAGAGGAAATAATCTTCCCCAGACAGGAATGAATGGTACTCTGCAATTGTTCTTCAAGATATTGGGCTCTCTTTCTGTAGGTCTCCAGCTCTTTTATTGTATGGCTCATCTTTTCTTCGACTTTGCAAAGTTTCTCCTCTTGCTCCACATGGTAGTTTTCCTCCACTCTTAATTTCCTGTGCAGTTTCATCATATTTTCTAGATAGCGTTCCATCATGACTTTAAAGTTCTTCTGAGGGTCTCATTCTCACTTTGCAGCTGTGCATTTTCTGACTGCAAGGATGCCTGTTCAGTCTGTAGACTTTTAAGGTGTTCTGTAAGGTCTTCTGTGGATTTCTTCACTTCAGATGAGAAAGTACATTTTTGAATTCTTCCTCCTTCCAAGATTTCTACGGAGGCCTTTAGCTTATCACCATAAACCAGGTTCCTCAAAGCTCCTTTGGACTCATCCTCCAATTGAGCACCAATTTCGGGTTCACTCGTCTTTCCCAGTTCCAGGTGACCACCATCCCTTTGGACTCCAGGCTTGGAGAAGACCTATCCATCATCTTCAGCAAGCATTCACTCAGAGACTCCATGTGATTTTCTGTGTCCGTTAGAACTTGTTCTCCAGCTACTTTAGAGTCCTCTAATATGATTTTTGCTTTATATTGGACACCTCCTTGTTCCCTCTGTGCTTCAGCTTCTCCTTGTATTGTTCGTCTCTGCGTATGCGGAAGTAGGGATCCTTCATTCAAAACCTCTTTGATTGCCAGCGTCAGTTCTTCCTCATTCACTTGAAAGAGTCTCCAGTTTGTTCTAGCTTCAGCTATTTGTGATCTGCGGGATTCAGATTCACATTGGAGGGACTGTATCCTTCTTGATAGATGCGCCATCGTTTCATCCTGTTGACCATGTTGAGCCTTCTGTGCTTGAGCTCTTCTTCTGGAAAGAGCACTTCAACGCCATGGCTGGATTCGAACCTATGGAGCTTTTCGTCGGTTGCCTCCAGCTGTTGTGCTTCTCTTGATCCCTTCTCAAACCTGCAATCCTTTAAAGATGATTCTAAGCCTTCATGTTCTTTTTCAACAAGGCTCACTTGTTCAAGAAGTCCACATTTTGCCTCAATAAGTCCAACATGATTTAGAGCTAGCATTTTTTCTCTTCCCACGTAAAGCCTGCTACGAACTGACTGATAAAATCACTGAATATTTACAACTCTTTATTCACTCTGACAAGCATGATGCCTGCAACTTGATGAAGGACAGAAAGGATCCAAGAAAAGGGAAGGAGGAATGGAGAGAAGAGAAAAAGAGTGAAGGGAGATGAAAAGGAGGAGGAAAAGAGGATAAAGGAGAGAGAAAGAACAGAAGAATTTATTTGATTAATATGTTATTTTCCTACTATATTCCTATAACAAGAGTAAAGTGCTAGAGTAGGGAAAAAAAAACCTTCTATGAAATAACTAATCGCCTCCACAGAATCCTTGGCAGATGGTCTTGCAGACTTTGCTTGAACATTCAGTTACTTGTGGTTCATTTTTTTTAAAACTAAATCAGTGTTGAAAATGTTGAATACTGAGAGATGACGTTTGCCTTCTGACTTTGATCTTTTATACCTAGTTGTCTTCCCTGAGGATATGTGAACTTAATGAAAGAAACATCTCCAGGTACATTCTGTTATATAGTGCACTTCTCCGGGCAATTTCTATATGATTAGTGCTCAGAGTAAGATGCGTGATTGTGAAACTACAGCATCGGTGATACATAATATAAAAGCCAAATGCTATCATGTAATATAAAATAACATAAAAGCCAAATGCTATCAAATTATTCCATCCTTCACTCAATCTTCTTGGAATCATCTACACCTGTTTTTTCTTTCTGGAAAACTTTCACTGTTAGTTTGAGGACCCTTTCCCAATATTACTTCTATCCCAGACAGTGGTGATTTTAATATTTCCATAAACACTTTTTCTAAAGTTTTAAGTCCTAGAGCCCACAGCTATCTTGTTCCTCCACTATCTCTTTCCTTAAATGTTTTCTCAACAGTTACATCTGCCTCATGACTTTGCCCTAAATGAGAAAAGTACATTTCCTCTTAGGGCTCTTTGTAACTGTTCTCTACCTAACCTATCCTTCTCCCTTATTTTCCCACTCAATACTTTCTTATTTTAATATTCAGTATAGAAATGCTTATTGAGGAGAATATAAAATGAGAATTTCGTTTTGATATTTTCTCCTAAAATTGTATTTAAACTATGTCTTCATTTTTTATGCTTAAATCTGGTTTCTTTAAGCCTTTACTCTTTGATTAATTATATTTTTTCACAAGAAAAAGGGTGAGATTTTTGAAACACTTGCTTTTGTGCCACAGAAAATGAGAGAAGTTTTGGGAAAAGCTCGGTTGAAAGACATTGATTTCACTTATTCCATTACTTTTTCTTGCACATTGGTCTTGGAAATCCAGAGTATAGCAAAATGGAGTCAATGCAAACACCTGAAATTGCAAGTTATAAATCTATAAACTCAGTTTTTGTAGGCAGTCATGCAACTTTTACTCTTACAATGATTCATAATTGGAATATCAATTCTCACTTTACAGTCTTCACAAATTAAAACATTTCAAGTTATACTTCATATATATATATATATATATATATATATATATATATATATATATATATATATATATATATATACAATTTATTTATTTTGTATCAGAGATTGAACCCAGGGGCAGTTAACTACTGAACCAAATCCCAAGCCTGTTATTTTATTTTTTATTTTAAGACAGAATCCTGATTAGTTGCTCAGGGCCTTGCTAAGCTGTTGAGGCTGGCTTTGATTATGATCTGCCTGCCTTAGCCACCCCAGTCACTGATTTGCCTGCCTTAGCCACCCCAGTCACTGGGGTTATAAGCATGTGCCTCAGAGCCTGGCTTACTCTAAATATCTTTTATAATACATCATTTATTTCTGCAAAATCAATAGATTTGCCCAAAGTTGATGAAAATTATGGGGAGGGGGTGTGGTCAACAAGCTCTGCAATTAATGTAAGATTAATTCTTCAAAATATATGGTCATATATAAACAAGTCAATTATTCAGCCAGCTTTTGTGTGCTTATCTATAATAATTGATTGACAGATAAATGGATATTATTTGATGATAAAAAGATGGTAGTAATTGCAAATAAAATGAACTAATGTCTTTATTTTATAAGGAAACATCAAAGGTTGAAATAAATTTTTTTAACCAGGTAGGTAAGATTTTCTTTTTTTTAATTTTTATTTTTTTCATCTTTCATACATTTGATTCAAGTGAGTTATGCATTTCCATTTTTACCCCAAACACAAATTGCAGAATCACATCAGTTACACATTCACAATGTTTACATAATGCCATATTAGTGACTGTTGTATTCTGCTGTCTTTCCTATCCCCTACTATCCCCCCTCTCCTCCCCTCCCATCTTCCCTCTCTACCTCATCTGTTGTTGTTCTGTTCTATCCCTCCCCCCCTTCCCCTCACAACCTCATATATGTGATTTCATATAATGTTTATATAATTGTATAATAATGCAGTTTTTTTCTCTCCTTCATTATGCCACTATTTTTACAAAACTTCTTAAAAACCATGTTTTTATCTCCTTATACTTATTTCCTTTTTCTTTCTATTCTGGCCTACTTCTTTAAAGATTTTTTCCATTCTATTGGAAAAGCTAACTTCCTTTCTCAGAAACTGGAGCATATGGTTATTTATTTTAAGACCTTACTATTTCTTATCTCTCTCTGTGATCATCTCCCTTTATTTTTCACAACATTTTTGACAGTATCAGTCAGGAAAACAAAGATAGTGTTGATTGAAGGTCACTTTATTGGTTTCATCAGAATCTATATTTCGTGGATCTCAAAATGAACAGTATTTCTCTAAGTCCCTTTTGAAAACAGCACTTGTAAATTGCCACTCCAAATTATCAGTGTTTCAGATTTAGGTCAAAGGATACAGCACACCAGATATGTTGGATGAACAAGCTTGGAGATGTAATGTAGAGCATGAGAACAAAATTTAATAGAGTTGTATTATAGTAGGGATTTTTATTTTAAGTAGATTTTACCTATATTTGTGTCAAAACAGTAATTGAATGATAGATATGTTAATATGCTTCAGTATGGTAACAATTTTACTCCCTATATATACATCCCATAATATCATGTTGTTACCTCAAATATACTAAATAAAATTTGTTTTTAACAAATCATTTCTCATGTACACTTGTCAAGAAATTCATATCAGAAAATTCTTATATTTATGCATTGTTATATATTCTGAGTTGTACCACAAAATACTATGATACATATAGTTATCAGTTTGTAGCTTTTTGTTCTTTCAAAAATGTGTTTATCTGCAAAGATAAATGATTCACTTATCTATCTCTTAATTTTGTGTAATTAAGCATCAATGTTCATGGATTCTCTGTGTGCTCTCTCCTCATGCTTTCTAAAGATAAAAGCTGTGACCTGCTAAGAAATATATTTCACTATGGAAGCATGGATTTATTTCTTTCAAATTATTTCACCAGGATGTTAATACCAGTTTGTTTCAATGATTTTATTAAACTATTTAATGCAGTGCTTAAAGGCTAATGACTTTCTTTTTTATTATTTGTTTTGTTTTCTTTTTTATTATTTGTATTTTAAAGGTGTTTTTGTTCTATTAGAGATCTAAAATATGTAAATATTGTTAAATATTCATCTTTTATTAACACAATGTACTTGTACATATTCAAGAAGCCTAACATAACATTATTTGATGATTCTCCTTGATTTTATTCATTGATCAAAATGTATTGACTCTAAAACCATGGCAATATGTGCTCTCCTCTTCCTAAAATAGCCTAAAATGCAATGAATGAAGAAATGTGAGTAGATAAACATTTAAAGCAGGGAAATGTTGCTGATATAAAGCTATTTAGGGTAAATTACAATTTAATATTAGGAAAGAATAGGGTCTTAAGGAGCACTGTCAGGTACTGGAGCACATGTGTTACATAAATTATCAGAGTCCAGGGACTAGAAGAATGATAAGAGGTGGAGTTGAAGAAATAGATATTTACCTTAGTAATTTCTTATGCTATGTCAGGACTTCTAACGATATTTTCCAAATAGTAGATAATTATCAAATGAATTAGAAGGGGGGCACATTTATAATTGTATGCACATTTTAAACAATCACTGCAACTATAATGTAAAAAATACATTATAGGTAAATTAGCCTGGCCAAACAGGCAACTTCAACCAAGGAAAATTATAGTTAAGAGAAAGCCTTACTTAAGGGTGGCATGAAGCATGGTGGCACTAGTACAGAAGGAGAGAAACAAATAAAGGGCATTGAAATTTAAAAAGTACTTAAAACATGGCAAACCTATATTGATGCTTTAAGCAGAAACAATAAAATAAAGAAATATCTTTATATATCTTTCAGCATTGTCAGATTTGAAGGGCAAAAGTTAAAACACATGCAAAAAATACTTGACATAAAAGATCAGTTATAGTCATGATTCTAGCTCTCTTTACTTTGAACTCACATGCTGTAAGTATCCAACAAAAGCTCAAATTCCATGTTCAGAAATGATAGGGTAATTGGTGCCAGCTTTCTCAAGATAAGCAAAAAAAAAAAAAAAAAAGAGTTTTAGACAATGGTAGAAAGATGTGATCCTTGAGAGAAGAGAAGTATTCCAGTTGAAGTCCAGATATCCATATTTTTTTTCTTGGGTGCAATTCCCACAATAGGGCACAGAGGAGAACAGGAAGAGCTCAGAATTCAGAATACTGAAGTATTAGAAATTTCCAAGGCAGAATACTCTAAGGAAAGAGAAAAAGAAGATACACAGAGTGAATATCAGATATACACATGGAGATTTCTATGAGTTTTTGCCTGAGGCTTATCTGTGGTAGAATGCTATTGGGACTATGTACTGCATAGAAATACCAAATGTCCCACAGTTCTGGGGGATTTTGCAATCATGGCACCAAAAACAGTAATTTGCTCCATAGTAAAGCCAGTTCTTTGAAACAAGGACTATAATATAAAGACTAGTTCTCCAGAATAAAGGCCAAAAAGAAATAGCATTTACAAATAAATGAGAGAATCAACATTGTTGTAATAAACAGTTCACCTGTAACTTAATGTTACCAGAGCAAAACTTTCCAACCTTTAAAAGAATATCAAACGATTCAACATGTCATCAGAAGTGTCGGGCAGGGCCTTGGGTTTACACCTGTGGTACCAGTTATTTCTGCAGCTGGGGCATGGGACTAACCTCAGCCCAGGAATTTAAAGCCAGCCTGGGCAAAAATAAGACCTCATTTCTTAAAAATAAATAAATAAATAGAATGAAGTAAATAAGATAAAAATTTAAAAATAACATAAAAATATCTCTCAACAAATTGGAAAACCACTACAATATAACAAGATATGAAAAGCAGAAAATAGTGGTAATCAATTTAAAACACATGAGATGATCTAAATGTTGAAATTAGCTGCCAGCTTTAAAAGGTGTTTGTGCTATTTTATGAAAAAAATATTTCACCTGATAATTGAAGTGAGGTTAATCTTGAAAAATAATTGAATCAGGATGAATAAACCCAGTGAAAATTTCAAAATTGAAGATCAAAATTTAGAACATGAAATTTTCTAAATTACAATAATAGCAAAATGGAAGCTATAAAAAAACAGAAAGGTAAACTTAAAGACAAATAGATAGAAATGATAATATTTGAAAAATAATTAGAAAAATAAAATATGTGCAAACAATGAACAATATCTCATTTTGGACAATATCATACACTATTATATGTGCAAATGAATTCAAAGACAGAATTATGTAACAAATGTTGGAATAAATATTACTGGAAATTTCACAAAATTTTTTTTGAAAAATAAACCTATATATTCAAATATTTGACTAATGATAAGAATAAAACTTTTTTTTTGTACCAGGAATTGAATCCAAGCATGTTCAACAACTGGACCACATCCTCAGTCCTTTTTTATATTTTATTTAGAGACAGGGTCTATGCTAAGATGCTTAGGGCCTCACTAAGTTGCCAAGTGCATGTATCAGTAAATATCTTAAGCCTTCCATATATGATTTTTAAAAAATCTTCAGAATCACCATAGATGGGACAAATTTTGTTATTCCTAGTAGAATTGAAGCTTTGTAGAACTGTTAAATAACTTTCCTCAAACCTACATGGAATTTGTGGGAGCTGTATGTAAGACTGGTCTGGAAAATGCTAAACCAGGTGTGTAGGACCCCCAAATTCATTAATGTTGCCTGTTGACATGCATGCAGAGCACCAATAATGGAGTGCTTAAGAATTCATTACTAAGTGTATAACATCCTAAAGAAGCTGTTCTCAAACAGAAGTGAACCTGTTTTAAAAATTATTATTATAAATGACTTATTTATTACTCTCTGTGAGTAGCAGATTATTAAAAATTATTTTCGGGGCTGGGGATGTAGCTTAAGCAGTAGCGCACTCGCCTGGCATGCGTGCGGCCCGGGTTCGATTCTCAGCACCACATACAGACAAAGATGTTGTGTCCACTGATAACTAGAAAATAAATATTGGAAAAAATTCTCTCTCTCTCTCTCTAAAAAAAAATTTTCATCATTATACTTCTTGTTTCAAAATGGTTGAAAAAGAAAACAATGTATTTATTTTTATTCACATTTCTTGATACTATTGCAACATATAACCTTGGTAAAGTTTTAAACTTTTGAAATAATTACAAACTTTATTTACATATAAAGATTTATAAATTAGCATGTTTTATGAAGTACACACATTTGAAGTTTAAGATTTACATCTGTTTTAGTCAGCATGCTAAAAATCATTTACTTATAAACATTAAGTCATGGTGAAAAAAATAAGAATTTGAAAAATTTGAGAAATCAAATAGTAAACAAGACAGTTGGTAATGTTTGAGTAAATAAAAATGGGACCATTCAGCAAAACATGTGTTAACCTGGCTTTATGCCAAATTCAACTGAAGAATGGTCTCTCAGAAGATGATTCTCAGAAAGAATATATAAAGGAACTTGAGAATATGTTCACTGAATAGTTGAAATTTGATCTATAATCATTTCAAGAGTGAGTGAGATATCACCTAACAAGCCAAGGCTAGTGAATATATATCAGGGTAATGATTGGGTATACAAGAGTCATTAAAAATCATTCTCCCTTAGGCACTTGTTTCTGCGTTTAAATAATCATTTATTCCTTTCTTCATTAACAAACAATTAATTAAACACAAACTGTACAAGCTGTACTTCAATCTAGTTGCTCCATACTGGAATAAGTAAGAAAGGCCTGATTGTATACTTTATTAAGCTTATTGACAGACTGGGAAAATAGCCAAGAAAAAATAATGATTTGTGTTTATGAAATTACTAGTGCTATGGAATACGGTGTAAGGCTAAGTAAGGGATAATATAACAAGGCCTATAATAATTTAGAAGTTATGGAAGCATTCTTAAGAACCTGATGATTATGCAGAGACTTGGAATTAGTATGTGAATTGCCGAAGAGCGAAAATCATTGTGGTTAGAAGCTCATGTTCAGTATCTGAGGTATCAGGAAAGAAGATGTGCACTAAGTTTCAAATGGCTAGAAAGAAGTGCGTTGTAAGATAAGGTAAGGGAAACTGCAAGTAGCCTCCTTCAGGGGCTGTATAGACAACTCCTTTACACCACTTATTTTATTAGTAGGAAGCAGGTGATTGACGTGGTCTAATTTTGACTTCAATATGTATTCTTTGTTTTGTGGAGATTGGATGTGTTCATCCACATGTGCAGTGGGAGGACCACATAATGGAATATTTCAGCACTCAGTTGGGGCATGCAACAGGTTAGGGATGACAGGTGGACTTAAATTTATTATCAAAGGTGGCTACAGGTAAAGGTATTTTAAAAATGTATTCTTGTCAAATTATTTTCTATTTTCAGGTAGCTGTGGTCTTTTGAGTTAAGTACAAGAAACAATGTACCTCACCAGTAAAGTTGGCAACTTAGACGAGAGATTAAAAAATAGTAAACACATACTAGAGATATGTATTAGGTAGAATTTCAAAGTGATAATTTTTAAAGTCCTCCAAGATTTTAAATGTGCTATATTGAAAAGTGTGGTGATTTGAAAAGAATTTTTGCAACTGTATTCACTATTTATTCAAATATTTAGAAGAGTATCTTGCACTTAGTAAGTAGTCAATATTTTTAAAGGAATAATTAACTGAGCAAATGGATGGATATTGTATTTAATGGAGATTATTAATTGTAAATGATACACACATGATATTTATTCCATTCAATCTTAAGTATTATTACTACAAATGATTTAAGTTATAGATAGATGAAGAGACAACATGCTGACATTAAATACAGACTGAAACTTGATAAAATGGAGATGAGCAGCACTGCTTTACATGTCAAGTTTTCTGTTTTAAGTCTTTACATCCAGGTAAAGTTGAAGTTGTATTTTGCTTGTTTGTTGTTACTGTAACCAATTGTACTGGTTAATTTTATATATATGCAAATATTTTTAAACATTATTCTATATAGTATTATGAAGGTGTTTTAGTCTGATATTATCATTTTTGTTTGTTTTGTAAAGTTTTCCCTAGGTATATTAAGCTATAGTTGAAAATTGTAAAAGTATATATTTTCTGTACAACCTAACTTTTTGTTATACTGTATAAAAATATTAAATAAAACTGATATACACAAACTCACACACATAAACATCACTGCACTTCACATACTTATATTTTAGGAATTCTTAAGTAAACAGCACATTATTAACTATAGCTACAAATCTGTAAACAGGTCACCAGAACCATTCATCCATTTTTTTATTTACATATAACAGAAGAATGCATTAAAATACTTATTACACATATAGAGCACATTTTTTTATATCTCTGGTTGTATACAAAGTATATTGATACCAATTCGTGTCTTTATACATGTACTTTGGTAATAATGATAATCAATTTCCACCACCAATTATATCCCCATTCGCCCTCCCTTCCTCTCCCAAAACTCTACCCTATCTACAGTTCATCCATTTATCCCATCCTCCCTCTCCCTATCCCAGTATGAATCAGCATCCTTATATCAAAGAAAAAATTCAGCATTTTGGATTTTTGGAATCGACTAACTTCACTTAGCTTTATCTTCTCTAACTCCATCCTTTTACCTGCAAATGCCATGATTTTATTCTATTCTCTTTTATTGCTGAGTAATATTTTATTGTGTATATTGCCACAATTCTTTTTTTTATCCATTCACCTATTGAAGGGCATCTAGGTTGGCTCCACAGTTTAGTTATTGTGAATTGTGCTGCTATAAACATTGATGTGGCTGTGTCTCTATAGTATGCTGTTTGTAAGTTCTTTGGGTATAGGCTGACGAGATGGATAGCTAGATCAAATGGTGGTTCCATTCCCAATTTTCCAAGAAATCTCCATACTGCTTTCCATAGTGTTTGCACCAGCTGCTCATCTCCATTGTATCAATTTGCAGTCCTACCAGCAGAGTACGAGTGTACCTTTTTCTCCACATCCTCACCAACACTTGTTGTTGTTTGTATGCATAAGAGCTACCATTATGACTCAAGTGAGATAAAATCTTAGAGTAGTTTTTATTTGCATTTCTGTAATTGCTAATGATGATGAACATTTATTCATGTTTTTTGGATTGATTGTATATCATCTTCTGAGAAATGTCTGTTCAGGTTCGTGGCCCATTTATGATCTGTAATGTAGTTCAAGGCTTGGTATAATGATGCGGTGGGTATTTTTGTTTTGTTTTGTTTTGTTTTTTTGGTGTTTAGCTTTTTGAGTTCTTTTATACCCTAGAGATTAGTGCTTTATCTGATATGTGAGGGGTAAATATTTGCTCCCAAAATGTAGGCTCTCTATTCACCTCATAGGTTCTTTATTTTGCTGAGAAGAAACATTTTAGTTTGAGTCTACCCCATTTATTGATTCTTGATTTTAATTATTGAACATTAGGAGTCTTATTAAGGAAGTTGGGGCCTAATTCCACATGATGAAGATTGGGGCCTACTTTTTCTTCTATTAGATGCAGGGACTCTGGTTTTATTCTGAAGTCCTTGGTTCATTTTTTTTAAAAAAACAGAGAGAGAGGAGAGAGAGAGAGAGAGAGAGAGAGAGAGAGAGAGAGAGAGAGAGAAGGAGAATTTTTTAATATTTATTTTTCAGTTTTCAGTGGACACAACATATTTATTTTATTTTTATGTGGTGCTGATGATCGAACCCTGCACTCCACACATGTGAGGCGAACGCATTACCGCTTGAGCCACATCCCCAGCCCCCTTGGTTCATTTTGAGTTGAGTTTTATGCATAGTGAGAGATGGGGGTTTAATGTCATTTTATTACATATGGATTTCCAGGTTTCCCAGCAACATTTGTTGAAGAGGTTATCTTTTCACCAATGCATGTTGTTGGCACCTTTGTCTAATATATGATAATTGTAATTCTGTGGGTTTGCCTCTGTGTCCTCTATTCTGTTCCATTGGTCTACCAGTCTGTTTTGGTGCCAATGCCATGCTGTTTTTTGTTACTATTGCTCTGTAGTATAGTTCAAGGCCTGGTATAGTGATGCCACCTGCTTCACTCTTCCTGATAAGTATTGCTTTAGCTACTCAGGGTCTCTTTTTTTTCCAGATGAATTTAATGACTGCTTTTTCTCTGTCTATGAGAAATGCCATTGAAATTTTGACTGGAATTGCATGAAATCTGTATAGTGCTTTTTGAAGAATGGTCATTTTGATAATATCAATTCTGACTATCCAAGAGCAAGGTAGATCTTTCCAACTTCTAAGGTCTTCTTTGAGTTCTTTATTTAGGGTTCTGTAACTTTCATTATATAGATCTTTCACTTCTTTCATTAATTTGTATCACAAGTATTTTTTTTTTGAGTCACTTACTTGTAAATGAGGTTGTTTTCCTTGTTTCCCTTTCTGAGGATTTGTCACTGATATACAGAAATGCCTTTAATTTATGGGTCTTGATTTTATGTCCTGCTACTTTGCTGAATTCATTTACTTGTTCTGGACATTTTCTGGTGGAACTTTTAGGGTTTTCTAGGTATAAAATCATATCATCAGCAAATTGTGCCAGTTTGAGTTCTTCTTTTCCTATGTGTATGCCTTTAATTTATTTTGTCTGTCTAACCTTTTATCCATTTTAAATGACACTTTGCACCTTTTAAACAAAGGCTTCTGATTCTTCCCAGTCCCATTTCTTGACTGCAACCACTGTACTCTCTACTTCCGTGAGTTCAACTTCTTTACATTCCAAGTAAAGTGAGATCATGCAGTATTTGTCTTTCTGTACCTTATTTAATTTAGAAAATAAAATTCATCCTGTTTAAAAATGACAGTTTACTTATTTTTGAGGCCAAAGAGTGTTTCACTTATGTATGTGTGTATCAGATTTTCTCTATCAATTTCTCAATCAGTGAACACATAATTAGGTGAAATCTTAAACACACTAGAAGAAAACATAGTGGAAATGTTTCAGGACATTGGAATGTAAGGATATTCAGGACAAGATCCCAAAACCATATGAAACAAAAGCAAAATTAGTTAAAGGGAACTAAATAAAACTAAACAGAAGAGGGGAAAATTTAAAAACTGAAAATATAATCTATATAAAAGCAGAGAATACTTAAAAATTGCACATCTGATAAGGAATTAATAGCCACATAAGTGAAGAACTCATTCCATTAAACTACAAGAAAACAAATAACCCAATTTTAAAAATTTGGAAGAATTTGAATAGACATTTCTAAAAAAAAAATGCAGAAGTGACAAACAAGTATGTGTGAAAATGTCCAATCTCCAAATTTAAACAATATCACTGTATTCCAATCAGAATGCCTATATTAATAATAATAGTAATAATAATAATAATAATAATAATAATAATAATAATACATATGTTGGACAGATATGGAGAGGGGAACATTTTTACACTGTTGCTGAGGATGAAAATCTGTGAATCCATTATGGAAAAAGAGAATAAAATTTGTGCAAATATTCTAAAATAGAACTGTTGTAGAATACAGCCCCCACTTCTGTGTATATCTAAAAAAAAATTGAATTAGTGCATTGAACAGCTATCCACCTCCAGGTTCATTACAATGCTATTCATCATAGCTAAGGTGTGAAAATTTGCATATGAATTGATGAACTTTTGTTGAACAGCTTTTGGCATTTTATATTGTAAGCGGGAATGCAACCATTGTACTCTCTACCTCTATGAGTTCATCCCATCACTTAAAGTCATAATTAGAACATCCACAAAAAGATATTCTCCAGCAGACTAACTTTGGATTTAATTTGCTGCTCTTTCTTAAATACCTAGCCTACTGGTCTCTCCCAAATTGAACACTCAAAAGCTTTATGATCAGATTGGCCAATCCCTTACAATAAATATCTTTCTACACACATAAATATCTTACTTGTTATTTGTAGAAAACTAACATACCAATGACCATCAGAATCCAAACAACCCATACTTCAGAGTGAAGTCTCACACTTTTTATCAAACAGATTGCATTTTACTTCTATCTGCTAGATTGGACCTGACTTCTGATTACTGAAGACACAAACTCCCAATTTTCCACTACCTGAGATGCTCTTTTTGAGGGAAATTATATTGAATTTATTACATCATATAGAACAAAACAAAAATAAAGAACTCAAACACAATTCTGTTTTTAAAATATAGGTTATTTTGACCCTAACTTCTTTTCCATGACTGTGTACTATTACCTCATGTATACATGTCTTTGTCATTTTTGAAACTGTGAAATGGGTTTACACTGACTTTCTGTCTGCATTTTTGTCTCATTCTCATGCCTTACCATCCCTAACATTGTAAGCTGTTTTTCTAGACCTACGTTTTCCAAGTGCTCAGACTGTAATTTTCAGTGCAAAGGACTTCCCGTTTTTAGTGAATGAGGAGCACTCTCAGGTGAAGAAGTTGCAAGCACAAATGCCAGTATGCAGGACTAATTTCTCATTATGAATCAGCATCCTTATATCAGGGAAAACATTCAGCATCTCGATTTTTGGGATTGGCTAACTTCACTTAGCATTATATTCTCCAATTCCATCCATTTACCAAATGCCATGGTTTTATTCTCTTTTAATGCTGAATAGTATTCCATTGTATATATATACACCACATTTTTGTTATCTATTCATCAACTGAAGAGCATGTAGGTTGGTTCTACAGTTTATCTATTGTGAATTTTATTGCTATAAACATTGGTGTGGCTATGTCCCCATAGTATGCTATTTTTAAGTTTTTTGGATATAGACCAAAAAGTGGGACAGCTGGGTCAAATGGTGGTTCCATTCTCTGTTTTCCAAGGAATCTTCATACTGCTTTCTATATTGGCTGCAGTCTCACCAACAATATATAAATGCGCCTTTTTCCCCACATTCTTGCCAACACTTTTTGTTAGTTGTATTCTTAATAGCTGCCATTCTGACTAGAGTGAGATGAAATCTTACAGTAGTTTTGATTTGCATTTCTCTAATTGCTAGAGATGTTAAGCAGTTTTAAATATGTTTGTTGATTGATTGTATCTCATCTTCTGATATGTGTCTGTTCAGTTCCTTGGCCCATCTATTGATTAGGTTATTTGGGTTTTTGGTGTTAAATTTCTGAAGTCTTTATGTATCCTAGAGATCAGTGCTCTATCTGACGTGATTGTGGTAAAAATTTGATCTCAACCTGTAGGTTCTGTATTCACCTCATTGTTTCTATTGCTGAGAAAAAGCTTTTTTAGTTTTAGTCCATCCTATTTATTGATTCTTGACTTTAATTCTTGTGCTATTAGAGTCTTATTAATGATGTCAGGGACTAATCCAACATGATGGAGATTTGGACTACTTTTTCTTCTAATAGGTGCAATGTCTCTGGTTTAATTTCTAGGTCTTTGATCCACTTTGAATTGAATTTTGCACATGATGAGAGATAGGGGTTTAATTTCACTTTATTACATATGCCCAGTTTTCCCAGCACCATTTGTTGAAGAGGCTATCATTTTTTTTTCAATGTATATTTTTGATGCCTTTGTCTAATGTAAACTAACTGTAGTTATGTGGGTTTGTCTCTGTGTCCTTGTTTGGTACCACTGGTCTACCAGTGTATTTTGGTACCAATACCATGTTGTTTTTGTTACTATTGCTCTGTAGTATAGTTTAAGGTCTGGTATACTGATGCCACCTACTTCACTCTCCTTGCTAAAGATTACTTTAGTTATTCTGGGTCTCTTAGAAATCCAGATGAGTTTCATGACTTCTTTTTCTATGTCTATGAGGAATGCCATTGGGAATTTGATTGTAATTGCATTAAAACTGTACAAGGTTTTTTGGTAGTATGATCATTTTCACATTATTAATTCTGCCAATCTATCTTCTAAGGTCTTCTTTAATTAGCATTCTGTAGTTTTCATTGTAGAGGACTTTCACATCTTATGTTAAATTGTTTCCCAATTTTTTTGAGGGTATTATAAATGAGGTAGTTTTTCTCATTTCCCTTTTAAGTGGATTTGTCAATGATATACATAAATGTCTTTTATTTATGGGTGTTGATTTTATATCCTACTTCTTTTATGAATTCATTTACTAGTTCTAGAATTTTTCCAGTGGAATTTTTTTGCATCTTCTAGGTATAGAATCATATCATTTGCAAATAGTGCTAAATTGAGTTGTTCTTTTCCTATCTGTATCATTTTAATATTTTTTTCTGTCTAATTGCACTGGGAAGCATTTTAAGAACTATGTTAAGAAGAAAAGGTGAAAGTAGGCACCCCTCTCTTGTTCCAGTTTTTAGAGAGGATGTTTCTAATTTTTCTCCATTTAGGATGATGTTGGCCTGGAACTTAGCTTAGATAGATTTTACAATGTTGAGTTATGTTTCTGTTATCCCCAGTTTTTCGATTGTTTTGAACATTGAAAGGGTGCTATATTTTGTAAAATGCTCTCTCTACATCAATTAGTATAATCATATGAGTCTTTAAGTCTATTGAGGTGCTGAATTACATTTATTGATTTCCATGTCTTGAACCAAACTTGCATCCCTGGAATGAATCCCACTTTATTATTGTGACTATCTTTTTGATAAGTGTTTGTATTTGATTTGCCAGAGTTTTACTGAGAATTTTTGCAACTTTGTTCTAGAGATATTGGTCTAGTTTTCTTTCTTTGATGTGTCTTTGCCTGGTTTTGGAATCAGGGTGATACTGGCTTCATAGAATGAGTTTGGAAGTGTTCCCTCTTTTCCTATTTCATGAAATAATTGAGAGCAGTGGTATTAGTTCTTTTTCAAAGGTCTTGGGGTACTCAGCTTTGTATCCATTCAGTCTGGATTTTTTGTGGTTGGCATCTCCTATTTTATTGCTTGAAATTGATCTGTTTAAATTGTGTATATCATCCTGACTCAATTTGGGCAAATAATAAGACCATAAAAATTTTTCAATGCCTTTCATATTTCCTATTTTATTGGAGTACAAAATAATTATTTTCAAAATAATTTCTAATTATCTTTTATATTTCTGTAGTATCTGTTGTGATATTTTCTTTTTCTATCATGTATGTTAGTGATTTGAGTTTTCTCTCTCCTTCTCTTTTTTAGCATGGCTAAGAGTCTGTCAGTTTTATTTAGTTTATCAAACAAGCAACTTTTTGTTCTTTTATTTTTTTCAATTGTTTCTTTGGTTTCAATTTCATTGTTTTTATCTCTAATTTTAATTATTTCCTGTCTTCTACTGCTTCTTGTGTTGGTTTGTTTTTCTTTTTCTAGTGCTTTGAGATGTAATGTTAAGTCATTATTTGTTGACTTTTTCTTTTTTTAAGGAATGAACCCCATGCAATGAATTTTCCTCTGAGTAATGCCTTCATAGTGTCCCAGAGATTTTGATATGTTGTATCAGTATTCTCATTTACCTCTGAGAATTTCTAAATCTCCTCCTTAATGTCTTTTACAACCCATTGTTCAGTAGTATATTATTTAATCTCCATGTGTTGCAGTAACTTTTATTTTTTATTGTATCATTGATTTCTAGTTTCATTCCATTAGGATCTGATAGAATGCAGGGTAGTATCTCTATTTTTTTTTCTTGCTAAGAATTTCTTTGTGGCATAATAAGTGGTCTATTTTAGAGAAGAATTCATGCTGAGATGAATGAGTATTTGCTCAAAGGATACAATATTCTATACATGTAAGTTAAGTCTGAGTTATTGATTGTATTACTGAGTTCCATTTTGTTGTTATTGTTGTTGTTGTTGTTCAGCTTTTGTTTTGAAGTTCTAGTCAGTGATGAAACAGGTGTGTTAAAGTCACCCATAATTATTTTGTTGTGGTCTTTTTTACTATTGAACTTGAGAAGAGTTTGTTTGATGAACATAGATGATCCATTGTATGGGGCACATATATTTATAATTGTTATGTTCTGTTGGTGTATCATTCCCTTGAGCAGTATGCAGTGTCCTTCTTTATCCTTTTTGATTACCTTTAGCTTGAAGTGTACTTTGATATCTGGATAGAAATCTCTGCTTGCTTCCGGAATCCATGTGAGTTTTATGTTTTTTCTCATTTATTCACCTTCAGTCTGTGGGTGCCTTTTCCTATAAGATGAGTCTCTTGGAGGCAGCATATTGTTGGGTCTTTTTGTTTGTTTGTTTGTTTAATCCAGTCTGCTAGTCTATGCCTTTTGATTGGTTAGTTTAAGTCATTAGCATTCAGGGTTATTTTTGAGACATGATTTGTATTCCAGCCATTTTTTTTTTATGTTTGGTGTTTAACTTGATTTGTTTTTTTCTTTGATTAGTTTTTCCTTTAATTTAATAACTCCCTGATTTTCATTGTTGTTTTTCATTTCCTCTTCATGGAATAATTTGCTGAGGATATACTGCAGTGTGGACTTCCTAGTTATTAATTCTTTTTTACTTTTGTTTATCATGGAAGGTTTTTGTTTGTTGTTGTTTTTTTTCCTATCATAAAATATAAAGTTTATTTTTCTGGACATAAGATTTTTGGTTGTCATCCTTTTTCTTTAAGAGCTTGGTATATGTTATTCAAGGGTCTCCTGGCTTTGAGGGTCTGGGTTGAAAAATTTGCTGATATATGAATATGTTATCTGATTCTTCTCTCTTGAGGCTTTTAAGATTCTATCCTTATTCTGTATGCTAGGCATTTTTATTTTAATGTGACTTTGGGTACATCTGTTGCAGTGTTGTACATTTGGTGTCCTGTAAGCCTCTTGTATTTGATTTTCAAACTCATTCTTCCTGTTTGGAAAATTTTCTGATATTTTCTTATTGAAGAGATGGTGCATTCCTTTGGTTTGAAACTCTCTGTATTCTTCTATCCCAATAACTCTTAGATTTGGTCTTTTGATGTTGTCCCATCATTCTTGGATGTTCTGTTCATGGTTTCTTACTATCTCTACTGTGTGGTCAACTTTATTTTCCAGATTGTATACTTTTTCTTCTTTATCTGATGTTCTGTCTTCCAAATGATCTAGTCTGTTAGTGACACTTTCTATTGAATTTTTTAAATTTGGTTTATTGTTCCTTTTATTTGAAGGATTTGTCGTTTTTTTTTTTTTTCAGAGTCTCTATCTCTTTTTTTGAAGTAACCCCATGTTTGATTCCTTGTGTCTTTGTTGGTTTGATCCATAAAAAAACCTGTATTTGCTCTCTTATCTCTGTTGAAATGATTAATTTTTGCCTGTATTTGCTCATTTATGTAATTCTTTAATTCACAGATCATTTTAGTTATAAACTTTCTGATCTTCTTCTCTGATATTTCATCAAATTAACTGTTCATAAGTCCTGCTTTGCAGTATCCTGCTTTGTTTGAGGCTCTTTGTTCCCTTATTTTTTATGTTGTCTATGTGTCTTCCTTTCTTGCAGTGTGGATCTGAGATATGATATTTTCTACCTTACAATATCATAACCCATACAGATTATCTGTACCTGACCTTGATGTTGGGCTTCCAGACACTGGTGGAGTCTCACAATGAACTATATATAACTAATTATATACACACACACTATAACTAATGGTCTCTATATAACTAATTATATATACACACACTATAACTAATGGTAGTGGTGGCAATAAGTGGAGATAACTTGAGATAACTGTAGATGTGCCCCAAGATGGATGTAATGTCTTTCAGAGATGGGGCTGAAAGAGTGCACCTTACACTGGCTTTCAAATTCCTTTTCCAAGATGCAGATGTCTCGTGGTCATATCTGTTGTCACAAGATAAAGGCTACTGTGTGTGGAAGGCAGTGTCTCAAGATAGAAGTGGGTTAAGCCTGGGCTTATAGGTGGGACGATGACAGACTTTGGCCTACTCTGGGCCTGTGCTCCTACCAGTGTCCCTAGTCTTTCCAGTGTAAATTCTGTGTAATTAAGTTTCATTTAAATTGGCAGTAACCTTCTATGAAATAGGTTAGTTTCGAATTTTTTTATTTTGGATCAAGGCAAATTTAGCATTATATACTTGTACTTGAAATTCTATGAAACCAGTTTTAGTTACATCTGCAAAACTTTTCAGAGCAAGTAGGAGATTTTCCCTTTATCATGAGAAACAAGGTATTCAGACACTGAGTACATTGAATACTGCATTGCAAACACCGAGTATATTGAATATGGCATTGCTGTTCTATCTTGGGACAAAATTCATATTACACATGCTAATTTCCTATGAGAGATTTAGAAAAATATGTTTATATTTTTACTTTGGAGAGGCAATTTGCATATTTCTGGCTTACCAGTGGAGCAGGCAATCACATCTTTTGAACAATCTCAAGGTCTTAAAATTCCAACAATATGGAGTAACATGAAACATGTTCTAACACTCTACCCACAAATCCCACTGATCAAATGAGAGAAGGGTTGTATTGATGTTGCACCACATAAAGAATCAATTGATTCCATAGAATTGTAGAATAATCAAGCAAGCCCTTAGCTATAGTACCTGCAGGGGGAACCATCTTTGTGGTTTGAGACAAAAGGTTCAGAATTTGCTTTGAATAAGTTGATTCAGCCATAGACATACTTATTAATCAGGGCTGTGTGCTAGGGGTCTGTTATGATAATAAATACCTAAAGCAGTGTAATTCATCACACAGGAGATTCTCTTTTTCTCATAATTTTGAAAGATCAAGGTTGAGTGACCACATATTTAATCGTTTTCTTGCTGGCAGGGCACCAATTTTACCTTGAGGCAAGTGTCAGAAAATGTATGCTGTCTCTCTCTTCTTACAAATACACCAATGCACAATCATGGGGGCTCTGACAAATGAATTGTCTAATTCTAATCATTCCCCAAATGCCTTACATCTGAATTTCATAGCCATTTTAAGTTTCGACCTTCTTTTTTCATTTAATATGTTTTTGTTTATTTATTTTTTTACTTGTAGATGGACCCAAATACCTTTATTTTCTTTACTTATTTTTGATGAGGTGCTAAGGGTTGAACTCAGTACCTCACACTTGCTAAGTAAGCATTCTACCACTGGGCTACAACTGCAGCCCTGGTTTCCACCTTCTAAATAAGTGCCTTTAACATATGACTTTGGGGATTAAACTACTGCATGAATATCAGGAGACAAACCATATGCAAAGGATAGCACATGGCTTCCTATAGTAGGATTTGGTCTCTCACCATTAAATCTATGTACTCATTCACAGAAATTTGATCTCAGTCTTCTAACTTTGGAACACTGTAGTTTAGAATTTTTTTTTAAACAAGATTCACAAAGAACACAATAAGAATTCAAAGATTCTGCACATTGAAATTGAGATTTATACTTGACAATTTTGTGGTCTTTATATCATCAAGGAAAATATTAAAAAGTGAATTGTGACTTTGTATTGGGCAGTTACTGTTTACTATCTTGTGTAAATACACAATCAGTTTATTACATAATATTCATGGAATCTGACAGATTTCCTGCGAAGGCTCTCTGTAAATATATCCAGTGTCAAAAGTTAATAAAAGACAATAAATTTATTATAAGCTGAAAAATCAAGGACTCATATCCCTTAGGAATAAATGTTAGAGATGGGGTTTTGGCTCAGTGGGAGAGTGCTTGCTTGGCATGTATGAGGGCTCTGGGTTCAGTTCTCAACACCATAAAAAAAAAATAAATAAATATCCACAGACAATTAAAAAAAAATTAAAAAGGTAAGGGTCATCTCATTGACAAATAACTACAAATTTAAAGGAAGTATAGGACAGCTACTGAAATTCATAAAATTTTAGTCTTGGATCCAGTTGCTAAAATTAGAAATATGTCTTATACCCGCTACCTATCCTTTTCTTTAATTATTTGTTATACCTTCTCAACATAGGAACAAAGTGAAACCAAAGAAATTAGACATATGTGAGAAAAGCTAGACATGGAATTGGTCTTAGGGCTGGAGGATACTGAATTAAATTTTCTTGACAATAATTGGGTCTTAAGTATATATATATATACACACATTGTGAAAATTTGGGGAAGTTGCATAAATTCTAGTATGAATAAACACAGGAAAGTTGCTAAGTACACTGTTAAATTATTCAACCTCTTTCCTTCCAATAACTGACACTAAATTTCCACTTGTCATAGTTGCTATGAAAGCAATCATTCCCTAATAGCTTCTGAAGGTGATTGTAAAATGGTTTAAGTTAATTACTATATCCTGTTATACAGTTTACCATAAAAAGATCAGGATTAAATATTGGACCCAGTTCAAGACTTGCAGAAAATAAAGAAGATAGCTGACATAATGTCTTAAAGAAAAAGTAAAATCTCCAGAATATGTTCTCTATCCTCTGGATGTGACTAGAATTCAGGTGCCAAGGACTTACTGAGTATCTTGTTTTAAAATTAGAAATAGCTGGCCACAGTGGCACACACCTGCAATTCCTGTGCCTCAGGGGGCTAAAGCATGGAGATTGTACATTCAAATCAAACCTCAGCGACTTTGTGAAGTCATAAGGAAATTAGGGAGACACTGTCTAAAAATTTAAATAAATACATAAATAAATAAATAAATAGACAGAGATGTGGCTCAGTGTTTAAGTGACCCTGGGTTCAATGTTTGTCACCAAAATAAATAAATAAATAAAGTAGCTGATTAAAAATAAATCAGAAATAAAGTTCATTCTACTTTGCAACTGATCCTTAAAAAGGGAAAAATAATCTCATCTTGGTGATATGACTGGATGACTAAAATATGACTTGCTTAAAGTCTATATTTTCTTTCACATTTTTAGTTCATAATCTTCATAAATCAATACCTATGTTTATTCTAAAATTTCAAAAAGTAAGTTTTCTTCTAATTGCACTGTAAGGAACCACACTGTCAGTATCCCTCAAGGAGAAAGAATGTGGAAGAAATGATTTCAATGATTCAAAATAGAACTTTAGTTCATCACACTCTAATCCAAGCTCTTAATATGGAAAAATAAATGGGAACAAGTTGTAGGTCCTACAACTTTGTGTCAACACGTATGTACTCATTTTGCTTTTTATGTACATTTCCATAGCAACCACATAATTATAATTATCACTCTGTAAAGGTGGGAGTCGTTTCTTAAGTCAGATTTTAAATCAGTCATATTCTGACACTTTTAAAATGACCTCTATAAGAATATTATTAATTTAAACATTTTTTTAAAAATGAAAATTTAGAATTCAAAAATACCAACCTAACTTTCTAAAACACTGCTTCCTTCAAACACAAATATTTAATTTTGAAATTACTCAAGATTTTATGGGATGAAAATCAATAAATATATTCCTCTTTCTTCTATATCTATCCAATAGATAGAAAATTGATTAACAATATAAAGAAAAATATTATACTACACAAAAAAAAATTTTTAAAAGAAACTTAATTTCTCCCAAACAAAATTTGTTATACCTTCCTATCTATCTATATTCTACTTATCTGTAATTTAATTCTGAGTCTAGGAATGAAAACAAAATCAATATGTATTTGTTAATTTTAAAGGTCTATACATAATATCCAGCTTCATAATTACCTTCTTTCCTGGATCTGTGCTATGATGATGTCTTCATTAAAATGGACACAGTTTAACCACTAAAATTTTCAATATTTTATCTGCTCCATTGTAATATTTTCTCCTAAAATTTACCTATATATTAGTTTTTTATATTTTTTTACATTCTATAGGTAATTTTATTTTTTCCCATACCTTTTACCCTTTCTGTTTTAGTTTGATGACTTTCTACTGAACTAGCTTCAAACTCACTCTTTACATCCTTGAGCAGGTTGAACCTACTGATAAGCCTCACATGGTATACTGTCATAGGTCTTTGGGTTTCTAGGACTTGGTTTTGATTCTTCCTTACAAAGTCCATCTCTCTCTACATATCAATGATCATTATTTGTATGTTGCTTGATTTTACATGTTGTTATTACTGCATTATAGTTATAAATATTATCAGAGTTTAATTTGACATAATCATACATACTTAAATATAATTTCTTCCACTTCAGTTCCCAGTACTTCATCTTTCCTTCCCCTTATTCCTCCACCTGTTACTCTTCATCTGCTCTACTGATATCCCTTCAATTTTCATGAGATGTGCCCTTCTCCCTTTCTCCTCTTATTTTGATTTAGCTTCTGCATATCAGAAAAAAATTGACTTTTGATATTTTTGGACTGGTTTATTTAATTTAACATGAAAGTCTCTCATTCCATCCAATTTCTAGCAAATGTAATAACTTTATTCTTCTTTACACCTGAATAAAACACCATTGTCTATACACCTATTTTCTTTTATCCATTCATGTGATTATGGGCAACTAAGCTGGTTTCATAAATTCACTATTGTGAGTTGAGCTTATGTATAAAATAAAAGCATGAAGAGAAAGTTCACAGAATGGGAGAAAATCTTTATCAGCTGCTATTTCAAAAGGAGATTAATAACCAGAAAATAAAAATAACATAAAAAAAAGAAAACACCAAAAAAACAAATAGAGTTGGGGCTGTAGCTCAGCGACAGAGTGATTGCCTTACACTATGAGGCATACAGTTTGATCCTCAGAACCACATAAAAATAAACAAGTACAATAAAGGCATGTAGTTCATCTATGGGAGACCAACCATGCACGTGACTGAGTCACACTCCCTGGATGGGTTTTTTGAGGTGTCCAAGTAGCAAAAATGCAGCAGGACTTCCACACCCTTCTTGGGCTTAAGGGATGGCATCTCGCACATGGGCGTGTCTTGCTACAGTCCCATGGGTGGAGCTATGCTCACCTGTTTCTTAGTAATATTGCCCCTTCCATGGAAATGACTTTTGTGTGTCCCCTCTTCTTACTGTCAACCTGCTGATAGCAGATATCATGAAGCTAGCCTCAGCTCCTTGACACCTGACCCCTTGTCTCATTTAAATAGCTTCTCCTCTATAAAAGGGGTCAGCATGTGTGGACTCTTTCTCTCTCTCTCTCTCTCTCTCTCTCTCTCTCTCTCTCTCTCTGTGTGTGAACACTTAGGTCAGAGGAGCCATCACAGCAACTCCAAAGAAAAAGGTATTTCTGTCTCTTTTGTTTTAATTTCACACAGGCTAGTCAGCCCAGTTCCCCTGGAGTGACCCCTGAGCATTTTAGTCATGAACAAAACCAGGTATCCATCTACAACAACAACAACAACAAAAAGCCTAAATAGTCCAATCAATAAATGGGCAAAGAACCTTTCAAAAGAAGCAATACAAATGGCCAACAAATATATAAAAAAAATGTTCAACGTTTCTCATAATCAGAGAAAGGAAAATAAAAACTGCTTCAAGGTTTTATCTTACTCCAGTTAGAGTGGAATTCATCAAGAACATGAATTATAATAAATGCTGGCTGAGTATGGGAATGCTGGGAGAAGGTACACCTACACCTATTATTTTTTGTGGTATTGCAAATTATTAAACCATTCTGAAAAGCAGCAAGGCGATTCCTGAAAAGAATAGGAATAGAACTGCCAGGAGACCAAGATATCCAACCCCTTCACATTAATCCCAAAGAACTAAAATCAGCATGCTATAGTAATACAGGCTGCTTCCTTTTCTTTTCTTTTTATTTACTTATTTATTCATTTATTTGCTTACTTATTTGGTGTGGGGGTCAGTACAGGGGATTGAACTCAGGCTCACTCAATCATTGTGCCACATCTCCAGGCATATTCTGTATTTTATTTAGAGACAGAGTCTCATTGAGTTGCTTAGCACCTTGCTTTTGCTGAGGCTGGCTTTGAAATCATGATCCTCCTGCCTCTGCCTCAAGAGACATTGGGCATCACCCTGCCTGGCCTTTCTTTTCCTCTTAGAGCCTTAAACCTATTGTTTATTTTCCTAGGGCTGTCACGATGAAGGTCCATAAACTAGGTAGCTTTTTAGAACAGAAACATATGCTCTCATGATACTAAAGGCCAAGGATAAAATATTAAGATATCAGCAAGATCATATATGTCTGAAACTTGGTAGAATTTATCCTTTTTCCCCCTGCTTATTTAAACAATGCCCCTCAATTCTTTGCTCTGTGATTAGCAGCTGTATGATTTCTGTTTCTGCTGCAATGCTTGCATGATAATCTCCTCTTCTTTCTTCATGTTCTGTCTTACTCCTCTTGTAAATCCAGGATCAATATAGTATTTAGAGTATCTTACTGATATCTTAAGTTCATGAAGATATTTATCAAATTAAGGTTACTTAAGAATTCCAGAGATTAAAATCTCAATATACATTTTAGAGAAACACAATTTAGCTCATTAAAATCATTCTTTTTGGCCACTTAAAAACCACATATTTTTGTTCTTTTTTTCTTTTCTTTTTTAGAGACAGAGGGAGAGAGAGAGAGAGAAAGAGAGAGAGAGAATTTTTCAAATATTTATTTTTTAGTTTTCGGTGGACACAACATCTTTATTTTACTTTAATGTGGTGCTGAGGATCAAACCCAGTGCCCTGCGCATGCCAGGCGAGTGCACTAATGCTTGAGTCACATCCCCAGCCCAAAACCACATAATTTTGATGTGAGAAAAATACATCCATCTTATACCAACAACCCCCAGTGGTGCTTATCCCTATCAGCAAGTCAAAATCAAAATCTCACATGAATACAATGAACTAAAAAATTTCATATCTCATTTTTTATATTGCCAAAATTAGGTGTGGGTAAAATATTGAGTATGAACAAACTTCAGGTTTAATTTCTCTTTGTCATGTGTATAAAAATCTAGAAAACAAATTTATTTGCTTTGAGAATTTAGTAGTAAGACAAGAATTATATACTGTACTGACCCCCAATCAAACAAATAAGTAAATAAATAAATAAATAAATAAATAAAAAGAAAGAAAAGGAAGCAGTATGTATTACTATAGCCTGTATAAAACACACACACACACACACACACACACACACACACACACACACACACATACATACATATATTATATGTGTATATTTTATACAGGCTATTTTAATACATACAAATACACACATACACACACACACGTGTGTAGATAAATTCTACCGAGTTTTCAGACATATATGATCTTGCTGATATCTTAATCTTTTATCCTTGGCCTTTAGTATCATGTGTGTGTGTGTATTTGGAAAGAGAATTTTCTTTCCAAAATAAAGAATTTGAAGAATTCAGAGGTAACCATGAACCAGGCCGGGTACCCCCATTCAAAAGACCCTTGCCATAATTAAGATTCTCTTCTTCTCAGAACGATCTTTATGAAGTATGTCAAAAGGATATCTGCAAAATTTTCTGCAAGGGCATTGTGGTTTGAAGCTTCATTTCTTCCTATGAATGCCAGGTTTGCAGACAAAACTTTTGAAACTTCTCTCTAGCCTAAGAATATGGGACAAAGAGTAACTGTTATATAACCACCAACTGACATCATGTAACCATTCACTGAGTGTAAATCTAAAAAAAAAAAAAAAATTCCAGACTCAGAATCCTGAGATATTTTTAGTTACAGATAAAAATAAATCTACTTTCTGAAAATTCTTCTGGTATCCAGCTTCATCTGTCTTACATCAACTGGTTTTAACAAAGTTTACAAAAAATCCAGGGAAATTTTCATTATTCTATTTTCAAGCTGGAGAATAATTTTCTGTAGCTCCATGGTCTGTCCTTTTGAGACAAAAATCTAACTCTCAAATTAAGGAGATGGCCCTTCCCCTAAGCTTGTGTCCACTGGGACCATGATTATATGGTAGAGTTGATGGATAATACATTGTCCTTGAAATAATCCAGTTTTCATTTACTCATCTCTGTCCCTTCATGTTCGGTAGGTTCCAGTTTCTGCTGATATAAAATTGTGACAAACACATTACTACTATTTCAGGGATGTCAAGAGGATACATGAAGATGCTGGGTTTCTTTGCAAATCCTTCCAGAATAATCACATCTCTATTCTTGATTTTAATTGAAATAGTTGACTGGATTAAAAAATTATGCACATAGTCTCTTGATCAAAAGTTTTTAAAGACACAAATTGGTCCTAACTTGAGAGAAATTTCCAAATCATCAAGTAATAGAATTCTTTGCTTGGTGTTGTTTTGATTCTTGCTTGGCCATTATTTCCTCAATTTTACCCTTCTTTTGCAATTTTCTATAAGCTGCAAAAGAAAACCATCCTGCATCTTGAACATATATTTTTATAAAAGGACACAGTTCTACAATTGGCAGCAGCTCTCTGATATTCCTCAAATAATACCCTTTTCATGTAAAAAAAATGCATGGGCCCCATATCAGCATTCCTAAATTTCTTAATCCATTTCAGCATCAACACTAAGTTCAAAATCTTCCTTCACAAACTTAGGTGTGGTCTATAAAAATGCATTGAAGACGTAAATTCAGATGAGTTTATTCTAAAATAGTCTGGTAGGCCCTTAACCTTTTATCTCTAATGAACTGAAAGGAGGCATGATGTGAAGTAAGGACACATCACAAGAATGCCATGTGTAGATAGAGGTGGAGTTTAGAGAGATGCAACTATGAGCCAAGGAGACCTAGGGATTGGTGGCCATCCCCACAAGGTAGGAAGACACAAGCATTCTGCCTAGATCATGGCCCTGTTGACTTTTTGACTCTGGATTTCTAACCTTCAAAAATGTACAAAAAAAAGCTGCTATAACCCACCCAGTTTGTGGTATTTCATTATGGCAGTCCTGAGCAAAATGGCCTGGTGTTGGTACTGGGAAGTACCAACAAATGCTCTAACAAATACCTAAAAACGTGGATCTTCTGTTTGATATACATACAGTTAGTATCTCAAAATTGCTTCAATAAATTAACAGATTTATTTAATAAAGAAACACACAATTGCTACATTGTAAGGAAAACAGGAAGTAGAGAAGTGGGATTTTAATCTATTAAAATTAAATAAAAAGCTACAACTATATTTTCTGCTCCCTATGTAGAATGGATGAATGGGAGATTAAAGTAAAGAGTAGTGCCATCCATATGGATGTTATGGAAGTAAGAGATTTTTGTCTCCTGTTTCATCTTTTTTAGGATAAGTGATAAAAGATAAGGAATAGTCCATTTTTCATGTTATTACTCATTTTCATTTTGTTTACTAAATTAGAGACTAGAAATTTCCTAAAATATTTTGAAGATAGAGAGAGACTCTGACCTGACTAAACTTGAGTTACATTCTTCTGAGGTCTCTCTGCTCAGGTAGGCCTGAATTTTGGGTTTCTGCAGTTTTCCCTACGTTATATAATTGTAGCTAAAATCATGTGATGTCAGAACCTCCTACCATTGATGACATCTGATCAACCTCAATTGGTGACCCAATTCCATATCTTTTACCGTGTTTCAGTTACTATCTGATCAACTTGGACAGTCCTCAGCGAGGGTTCTATTATGTATGTTCAGCCAGAATCCCCTTTACTCCTGATGGTTCCACTTAGTAATTACCCATCCACTGATCTCCATCCTATTTCTTTAGGTATAAATCCACATTTTCTTTGTTGAATTCAGAAATGAGCTCAATCATTCTACTTTGCTGCCAATACTTATTCTATCAGTTCCTGAGTTATCTGTTATTATTTAAGGAGATATTACCACACATTAGATTTTTTTTTCTTTATTACACCATGTAAAAATCTCTGAACTTTCAGTTTTTAATACTAAATTTTCGAAAATTGAGCACCCTTACTTGACCATTTACCATACATGTAAAAAATATGAAGGCTTTAATCTTCTATTATTTCATTGATTTTACAGACAGTGGAAATGTCACTTGACAATGTTAGTTATTTAATTGACTCATAGAAAAAACAAAACAAATCAATAAACAAACAAACAAACAAACAAAAAAAACCCACAAAGTATATGCACACATAATTTCTCACACACTGAATAGTTATTTTTTCAAACTTCTTTAGGACACATGTAGATTGAGAGTAACAAGGTAGAGTAAGAAATTCTATCCAATGGAATTCAAAAGAAGAAAAGAGTAATCATATTTATGTTAGATAAAATAGATTTTAAATTTAAAAAAGTAAAACGAGAATGAGAACCAAAAGCTCTAAGTATACTGATATAAGAATCAAATTAAAAGAAATAAAAATTCTAAATATATATTTACCCAATTTTGGAGCACCCAAGTATACAAAGCAGTATTAATAGACTTAAAGTGAGAGATAGACTACAATACAATATTAGTAAAGAAGCTCATTACCTTACTTATAGCAATTAATGGATCATCCAGAAAAAATAAACCAATATGGAAACAGCAGGGTTATATTGTACCCCAGTCCAAATCGATCTATCAGACATCCATAGAACATTCCAAAACTGCTGACTACACATTGTACTCAAGAGTGTGTCAAACATTGTTGGGACAGATCATATGATGGTCTAAAAAATTTGTTGCAATGAATATAAAAAACAGCGATCAATGCTTTTATTGAAAAAACAGGAAGATCCCAAGTGAACAATGAATTGCTGTATCTCATGACATTAGAAAAAGAACAACAACAAAGGAAAACAGATTTAGTAGGAAGAGAGAAAGAGTGAAGACATGAGCAAAAATAAATGAAAAATATACAAAAATATGTAAACTAAATGAGAGCTATTTCTTTGAATACATAAACAAAATTGACAAATTCTTAGCTAGACTAGGAAAAAAGGAAAAACTCAAATAAATAAAATCATAAAAGACACACATATTGCATTTGATATCATGGAAATACAAAGAATCATTAGAGATGATTATAAACAACAAATTTCATAACAGAACGGGGCAACTTCTTGTACACACACAGGCTAACTTACCTTCTGCTTTTTCTCCCAATTTTTACTCAAATAATACCAAGAAATTCATCACTAAATACCCATGTAGAAGTTCAATAATTTATCACTTATGAATTGTACTCTGTATTCCCCTTACATTACTGTACACGTTTTGTTTTTGTAAAGCAATTATCACATTCTGCTATCTATTTTGTATACATTTAACTTTTTATTGGTTATCTTTTAGACTTTTTATTCTAGAATTTAATCCATAAGAGATCAATTATCCTTGTTTATTTGGTGAAAACACATATCTGATTTCTGGAATAGTACCTGGCACATTGTCAGTGAAAATAAAAATATTTGTTGAACAAAGTAATCTCCTCTTACTTAGTAAAAGAGTTTTCAGTTTAAAGAGACAATATGTGATTTTAAAATGTGCACTTCAACATATATATTGTTAATAATGTACATAGTATTTGATGGCTAACAAAACTTAATTTGCATAAATAAGTCAATAGTAATAATACACATAACATACATAAGCATAATCATCTGCATCAGGTTAATTTTTTTTACCTTGTTTCAGTCTTTCAATTTGGCTAATGTTTGTTGGTCTTGATTATTTGCTATTTTTAATAGACCTTTGTCCTTTACTCAGTAGCCTCAGATACAGTGAACATTTCTCATTTTTCACAAAAGTTTCTTCTATTATTAAAATTACACTTTTCATTTGAAGTGGCAAAGAAGGAGAAAATATCATAGAGCAATCCTTGCTGGAACCCATACAGATGTTTCCCATAGAGATAAATTAACAAGTAACTACATAATAGGCTCATAATTTTTTTTAAATAAAGTCAGTCTTTAACAAAATAAAGTTTTTCTGTTAATTTTCCTTCTTGTTTTAGCAAATTTTCCCAAAGCATAAGATTTTACTTTCTTTTCCAGAGAAATATAGTGGCTTCAAAAGACTTTTCATATTTCACCATAATACTAGAGACTTGGAGGTCACAAATTATGTAGAGGGGATTGCTTGATATTTGACTACAGTTCATCCTGTTTTTAGCTTGCATTTTAATCATCCTGGGAGATTGTTTTGTGTTATTTTCTATGAAAACTTGGTAATTTTAAGTTTTAATAATAGAAGCAACACACCAAGACATTCAGGGACTTCTCAATTTATTGAGTTGGCTTGTTTTCTAATAAATTTCTAATGAACTGAATATATTCAAGATTTTAAAGCACTTTTAGATTCTTTCAGTGAAGTTTTTATTCTTCTGTAAAGTGTTGTTTTCATCTACTATTTTCTACAATAACACACCAGTTAAAACATAAATATTTGGCATATCAGACACAGAATAACACACCAGTGAAATCAAAGCATAAATAAATGGCATATCTGACATATAAAACACCTTAATTTAAAACATAAAAATTAAAGATTACTATAAAATCAGAGATAGTACCCTGCATTCTATCAGACCCAAATGGAATAAAATTATGAATCAACTATAAAGTTAAAAAATAGAAGCTACTGTAACAAATGTAGATGAAATAATACACAAAAAGTAACGAATGGATAGTAGAAAAAAATCAAGGATAAAAAAAAACCCTTAGAGGTAAATGAAATCACTGATAGAACATCAAAATCTCTGGGACACTATGAAGGCAGTACTAAGAGAAAAGTTTATTACATTGAGTGAATTCATTCAATAAAAGAATAAAAAGTCAACAAATAAATAACCTAACAAATTAACACCCAAAGCAGTTGAAGATAGGAAATGATACAAATCAGAGCTGAAATTAATGAAATAGACACAAAAGAAACAATTGAAAAAATTGTCAAAACAAAAAGTTTGTTTTGTCTTTTTGAAAAAAATAAACAAAATAGATAAAACTCTGGCCATGCTAAGAGAGAAAGCTTAAAATACTAAAATGTGAGATGAAGAAAGAAATATCACAACAGACACATCTGAAATACCAAAGATAATTAGAAGCTATTTTGAAAATTTATACTCTAAAAAATAGAAAATATTGAAGACATCAAGAAATTTTTAGAGACATATGACCTACCCAAACTGAATGAGAAGGGCTCAAAATTCCTTAATAGGACATCCATAGCACAAGAGTTAATAACAAGAATCAACAAATGGGACTTACTTAAACTGAAAAGTTTTTTTCTCAGCAAGAGAAACAATAAGAGAGGTAAATAGGGAGCCTACATCATGGGAACAAATATTTACTCCTCACACATCAGATAGAGTCATACATGATTTAAACAGATCAATTTCAAGTAATGAATTTGGAAAAGCCACCAAAATCCTATCAATGAAGCAAAGCCCAGGACCAGAAGGATTCTCAGGTGAGGTCTACAAGATGTTCAAAGAAGCATTAATATCAAAACTTAACAAAGTATTCCATGAAATAGAAAAGGAGAGAAGCCTTCCAAACTCATTCTTTAAGACCAGTATCAACCTGATATGAAAACTAAACAAAGACACATCAAGGAAAGAAAACTTCAGACCAATATCCCTGATGAACATAGATGCAAAAATTCTTAATAAAATTCTGTCAAATTGCATACAAATCATATTAAAAATACACTGCCCCACAATCAAGTGGGATTCATCCCAGGGATGCAGAGTTGGTTCAACATACAGAAATCAATAAATGGAATTCATCATATTAAAGATTTAAAAATAAGAATGATATGATCACCTCAATGGATGCAGAAAAAGTATTTGACAAAATACAGCACACCCTCATGTTCCAAACACTAGAAAAACTAGGGATAGCTGAAACACACCTCAACATTGTAAAAGCTATATATGCTAAACTCAAGGCCAGCATCATTCTAAATTCAGAAAAAATTGAATGTATTCCATCTAAAAACTGCAACAAGACAATGATGTTCTCTTTCACCATTTCTATTCAACATCATTCTTGAAACTCTAGGCAGAACAATTAGAAAAAAAAAGAAATTAAAGGTATACAAATAGTTAAAGAAGAACTCAAACTATCAATATTTGCTGATGACATTTTTCTATATCTACAAGATCCAAAAACTTCCACCAGAAAACTTCTAGCACTAATAAATAAATTCAGTACAATACCAGAATACAAAAACAATACCCATAAATCAAGCTCATTCCTATACATCAGCGATGAATCCAATGAAAGAGAAATTAGGAAAACTACTCCATTCACAATAGCCTCAAATAAAATAAAATAAAATACCTGGGAATCAAAAGAGGTGAAAGACCTATACAATATAAACTACAGAATGCTAAAGAAAGAAATTGAAAATGTCAGAAGATGGAAAGATCTCCCATGCTCCTGGACAGGAAGAATTAATATTGTAAAAATGACCATACTATCAAAAGCATTATACAGATTGAATGCAATTCCTATTAAAATCCCAATGGCATTCTTCATAGAAATAGAAAAGGCAGTCATGCAATTCATCTGAAAAAATAAGGATCACAGAATAGCTAAAGCAATTCTTATCAGGAAAAATGAAGCACGAGGCATCACAATATCAGACCTTAAATTATACAACAGAGCTATAGTAACAAAAATGCATGGTATTGGCAACAAAATAGACTGTAGACCAATGGTACAGAATAGAGGACACAGAGACAAACCCACATAAATACAGTAATTAATACTAGACAAAGGTGCCCAAAACAATCACTGTAGAAAAGATATCCTATTCAACAAATGATGCTGGCAAAACTGCAAATCCATGTGTAGTAAAATGAAACTAAACCTCTTTATCTCACCCTGCACAAAAATCAACTCAAAGTGGACCAGAGACTTAGGCACTAAAACAGAGACCCTGTGCCTAATACAACAAAAAACAGTACCAAATCTTCAATTCATTGGCCTGACATCCTTAACAAGACTCAGAAAGTGCAAGAAGTAAAATCAAGAGTCAATAGATTGGATGGGATCAAATTAAAAAGCTTCTTCTCAGCAAAGAAAACAATTAATAATGTGATGAGAGAGCCTACAGATTGGGAGAAAATCTTTTCCACATGCACCTCCAATAAAGCATTAATCTCTATGACATATAAAGAATTCAAAAAACACCAAAAAACAAATAACCCAATCAATAAGTGGGCTAGGGAACTGAACAGACACTTCACAGAAGAAGAAATACAAATGATCAGAAAATTTATGAAAAAGAGTTCAACATCTCTAGAAATTAAAGAAATGTGAATAAAAACTATTCTAAGATTTCATCTCACTTCTGTTAGAATGGCAATCATCAAGAATACAGGCAACAATAAATGTTGGCAAGGTAAAAAGCAAACTCATACATTTCTGGCAGGACTGCAAATTGGTGTAACCACTATGGATAGCAGTGTGGAGATTCCCCAGAAAACTGGGAATGAAACCACCATTTGACTCAGCTATCCCACTCCTTGGCTAATATCCAAGGGACTTAAAATTAGCATACTCTAGGGGTGCAGCCACATCAATGTTTATAACAGTTCAATTCACAATAGCTAGACTATGGAATCAATCTAGGTGTCCCTCAATAGATGAATAGATAAAGGAAATGTGGTATATGGAATATTACTCAGCTTTAAAGATGAGTGAAATTATGGCATTTACTAGTAAATGGTTGGAGTTGGAGACTATCATGCTGAGGGAAATAAGCCAATCCCACAAAACCAGAGGCTAATTGTTTTTTCTAATATGCAGATACTAATTCACAATAAGGAGGAGGGCACTAAGGAAGAATAGTGTTACCTTAGATTAAGTAGAGAGAAGTGATGGGAAGGGAGGCAAGGGGATGTGAGCATAGAAAAGATGGTAGAATGAAACAGAAATTATTACTGTATGTATATATGTGACTATATTACCAATAAGATTCTGCAACATGTATACTCAGAAAGATGAGACATTATATCACATCTATGTATGTATAATATATCAAAGTGCATAAATGCAATCTACTGTCATGTATAACTAACTAAAACAAATTAAAAATAAATAAATACATATATAAACAAATGCTGGCATGGTACCAGAAAATCACCATGCTTTCAATAAAGTTTAAATCCACTGAGAACAAATTTATTGCCTTCAATGATAGGAAAATTTGGAAGTTTAAAAGTACTGTGTATAGAAATGTTACCAACAGTGGATGTATTAAAATAAAAACACTATATGAGATCAATCAGTATTTAACCTTATTTTCACCTTGCTATTTGGTTTCTGGGTGATTCTGAGAGTTTGGCTTGAGATTTATCAACTGTTAATTGGTGGAGGCGATCCCCCACTCACTGTCTTGACAGCGTCACAGTGAGAAAAAGTGTTGGCAAAGCCGCTCTCCCACTGTCTTGACAGGGTCACAGTGAGGATGAATGCTGGCAAAGCCACGTTGGTTGGTGGGTAACCGAAACCATGAGACCCTTTTTTATGTAATTGGGACTTTGCATTTTCATGCTTATGTTTCTCACAGGAGGCATGAGTATGTTAAATGCCAAACAAATTAAATTTCAGATGGCTAGAACAGAACAGGTAGTTCAAGCCTTGGAGGCCGTTCTACCCACCCCTCAGCATATCAAGGACAAAGTAAAAGGCTATTCTTCTATCTTAGTACATTGTGGACAAACCTAATAATGGACAACAATCATCCTCTGAAAAACAAATTCTTTGAGAACTAGTGCACCTTGACTGAGAAACAAACTCTTTGAGAACTAGTGCACCTTGACTGAGAAACAAACTCTTTGAGAACTAGTGTACCTTGACTGAGAAACAAAGAAACTCTTCGAGAAAGCAGCTCAACCAGTTTTATGAGAATAAATTTAGGAATTAATTAAAATAGCTTTATAAGACACAGTTTTAAAATAATGTTAGAAATATTATTTTATTTGGATTCTTAAGTTTAGAAATTCTTAAGTCTTTAAGTTGTATAGGTTTCTGATATGTTTTAAGGATGATTCACAAACTTTAGGATATTTTAAATATAAGATTTAAAGGGACTTTTTTAGATGGGAATTTTGAATTAGAAATAAAGTACAAGTGTACTTTAGGTTAATGATTGACTAGGAGACTTAGAGTCTGGTTACGTAGTTTGGCATTAGTTAATAAGGAAATAACATATCTTGGGAAAAATAGTAAATCTTGGGAAAATCTGAAGGATGTAAATTGGTGACATGTTTTATTGATGATTTTGTACTTTGATGATTGTATAGCTGGGGGTCATATCCTGGAAGAATGTAGATCGGTGTGCTCTCAATCATGATTAAGGAAATGTCATGTCTTGGCAAAGTTTTAAATTATATAATCAATGACGTATTGTGAATCTATAATGATGAGAAAAATTGTAATAAAAAGGGGACCCAGAGAAAGCAGTTTTAGCTCTCTCTCTGGAGATTGCTCAAACGGAACGACTCCTGTCTCATCATTTCGCCGACGCCACTCCTCCTTCAGGACTCCCTGGACCCCGCTGGGGCTGGACCCCGGCAGTTAATTATGTAAGCTATTATACAACTAAATAATTATTTGACAGATACACTATAGAATTATTATCCAAACAAAACAAAATGAGTAAAGTCGAAGAGTGATCAGAGATGATTGGGGAAGAGATTGTTTCAGAAAAATGAAATTCTGTGAAATAGCCTAAGTGCCCAAAGCAGGAGAATATAATTTAAATTCAAAGGAATCACAGAAGGTTAATGTGTAATATATCTTCGTTATGGTTTCGAAATGTGTCATCATGGCTAGAGGAAATTATATTTTCCACAGTTCTGTTCCATGTATGTGTTCCATTAGGGTTGGCTAAAGGGAAGATTTTTGTGATATTTTGGGGAGTTTTAAGAATATAGTAGCTATTATACAGCTGCACTTACAGCTGCTGATCTGAAGACTTAATTCATTAGAATGAAGCAGCAACTGAACTTCCTTATGCTGGATCCTCGCTCACCACGCAGACTTCTGCATCAGGCAAGTGTAGCCAGCTCCTTGAGAAATGATCTGGACTTGCACAGGATCCATTCATCAAAAAACTCAGTGGGGCAATAAGTTGTGATAGATACTCCAGTCCATTGTTGTAAGATATCAGGACAGACTTTTATGTTCCTACCACCAATTCAAAATATCTTTCCAGTTTACATCAATACCTAATAAGAGATGAAAGAAACAACTGTATAGTAATCTGCACCAGTCTCACAATTATATTGCGCAACTTTCTTGTCACAAATCTCATACTTACCTGCTGGTTCCTTTCACTATTGAAACATGATTGATACATACTGTTAAACAAGCTTTGAAAAGTAGGTAACAGAATATTCAAATATTACAGATAAAATCAGGAAAAGATGTTGAGATCATGATCAAGTGCAGATTGTAACATTACTATAACTGAAACGTAAAAAAATATTTTAAGAAGGGTAAGATTGGACTAGATAATAAAAACTATTGCAGAAGTTAGGCAAAAGATTATGCTTAGGGAAATAATCATTATGTAGAAGATATATAGAGAACATACCTTAAAATCGATAAATTCATAATGGTAGGTAAGGTACTATTGTCTGGTATCAGTAGAAAATAAACTATGAATGCAATTGAATTAATGATTTATTTGGAATGGAAAATTGAATTCATCTTATCATCAGGAAGATTTCATAAATTCTAGTCTTCCACATTGAATTTGAGATAGTTTTGAGGTTTGCATGAAAAGTACTCATTTAATATTTTATTCCTAGGAAATGTGATGAGTAGAAAATATAAAAAGGAGTCAGCCATGTTTATGTGGTAATTATGAGCTCAACTAGAACAAGGTGGTTAAAAACAAGTAAGCCTTTCTAAGAAATTTCAGGCTTATTAGCACTACCATTCTGAACTGGTTTGACTATATTTTTTAACAATTGATGGAATTTTGGGTTTGTTTATGAAATCATGAATCATTTCCCTATTTGTAGAATTTATGTGATATTATGTGCAGTGAGTATATCTGAGGCATCTTATTTCATGTGCATCATAATCTAAACTTAACTGAAAAAAATGCATTCAGTTGAATATGATGAATTACCTATTACTATAAGATATATCTGGGGCTGGAGCTGGAGCTCAGTGGTAGAGTGCATGCCTACCACAAGTGAGACACTGGGTTCAAATGTTAGCACCACATAAAAATAAATAAAGGTATTGTGTCCATCTACAACTAAAAATATATATTTTTAAAAGTATATATCTGGTCTCCAAGTGTGGAATTTTTTTGCTAACATATTAATTGTAAACTATCTCACTATTAGTGTTCTAAACATAATATTACATAATAATTTTAACTGGAAATATACATTCAATTAAATTACTAATATTGTTCTGCATGGTAATAATTAGTGGTAACATAATACATAAATACTTTTTGGTCAGAGTTCTATTTAAGTTTCTGGTGGGCCAAGTGTTCTGGCAAATACCTGAAATGACAGCTACTTTGGAGGCTGAGGTAGGGAGGTCACAAGTTTAAGGTCAGCCTGGATACTTTAAGGAGAACTTTTCTCAAAATAAAATAAAAAGAGTTGGATATAGTTAAGAGGTGGAGAGTTTCTCTAGCATACAGGAAGCCCTGCCTTGAGCCCCTAGCTCTAAACTCTAAAATCAGAGTTTTTGTTTTGGTTCTTACTTATCAGATAACTCAACAAAATATATTACTGAAAAATGACTTTAGAAACATATTTAATATATAATTTTTAATTTAAAAATTATTGTACATACATATGTTTCTGAATATGAGAGGTCACACTGAGCAACTATAAATAATTATTTTCATCTAGCAGAGAGTAAAGCAGGATCATAAAAAATGAGTCACCGAAGAAACACATGGAACATTACTCTTGAGTGGTGTTACAAATTCTTCCCCAGCAAAACCACACATAATTCTTGCAATCATGCTATCCTGTGATACCTAGGAATCTACCAGACTCTGAGCAGCACCTCATCATCGATCCCTCACTTGACCTCCTTTCATGGTGCCCTCCAGGTGACTTTGTGCAGTGAGTATTGACCTCCTTTCATGATGCCCTCCCGGTGACTTTGTGCAGTGAGTAAATCTAAGGCATTTTATTTCATATATATCATAATCTAAATCTCTTTCTATAGAGTGAACGTCATTGAACCATCGATTACTTAGCTTGCACTCTGGTGCATTTTGCTCTAGGAAAGTCTGCAATAATTCATATTTTCCCATTTTGCCTGTTTTTTTAAAGCACAAAAGTGCTGGGCAGTGCTTTGCAATGGCCTCTGTAGTTCTACAATTGCAATGAACATCAATCAAAGACTGTAAACATGCATTTTTTTCGTTCACATATGCTCAAACAGCAGAACACAAATCAAATCAAAGAGCAAAGAAAAAATATGATTTTTAGGTTGATACATTTTTGAACAATCAAAGAACCTTTAAAGCCAATTTGATGACTCTTCTTCTTCCTCTTCCTTGTTCTCCCTTCTCCTACTTCTTTGCTCTTATCTCTTTAAGCATAGTTTTAAATTTTCATATAAAAATCCATTTAATTTAAAAAATGTTCAGTTTAAAGATGTATTTTTTAAATTATCCAAATAAAACCTCTTTAGGAAGTTAACAAATTAAAAAAGAGATACTGGTGGAATACTTTAGGTATTCAAAGATATTATAATGCATTTGTGTAAAGAACAATTAGAAATATCACCCCTATTTTTATATCAGTGCTCTAAAAACATTGTAATGTGCATAGCAATCACCTAACTCATCATGAGAACTTAAGTTCTGAAACAGTAGTTTGAGTTTATAACCAAAATTCTTAATTTGTAACAACTTTTTGATTGATACAAATATTCCTAGATTGCATTGTGAGTAGCAAAGAGGTACATTGAAATGATGAAAATCTGTAATGTAAAATGAGATACAGAGAGCAAGGATAAGTTCTTGAAGTGTAAAACCAAAATATAATATCATGAGACTACTGTATGTCAAGCACTGATTAATAAAATTATATGTGTTCACTCATTCAACAGTTGCAAGAACTATCAGAGATAATCACACTCATTGATTACATTTACAGATGAGAAAACTAATGTACAAAATAGTATGTTACCAAAATACTAGAGTCCCATTTTTAGAATCTATGACATTTTTAAAAGACATGTTCTCTCTTATAAGTAACACTATTGCATTTAGCCATAATTCATCACAAAATTTAAACAAAACAAAAAGAGCTACTACTGAATAAATAATATATTTAATCTTCTTAAAATTTTAATTCATTTTAAAATGTGGTAATAACATGCTCTATCTAATTTTTGAATCACTTTATTGCCTAAATACATGTTTAAACCAAAGATCTGATGTAATGAAAATATATATATATATATATATATATATATATATATATATATATATATATATATATACTTATAAATACAAAAATAAATATTCCATATATATATAGCAGAGACCTCTAAATCACAGATAAAAAATTTTAATTATTTGCACACCAGCAGTATTACTGTTAGTTCCAACAATGATCCTGAATTACACTTGGTTCTAATGAATTTTGAGGAAATAAGGTGCCTATGGAACTGCCATGAATAAGCAGAGTACCAAGGATCCAGAGACTTCTGTTCCATGCTCTACTCTATGTGGAGATATCTTCCCACCTCACTGCAGATATCACAGGAGAACAACAGCAATACCAGTGTCCAACCACAACATCGGTGTCTTTATTTCACTCTGTGTGATAATGGTCACAGTTGTGCAATCAGAAATAATTAACTTTGCAGTGTTTACTGCCCTATTTATACAATTGTGTGTAACAATTTGATATTTGAGAGAAATACTAATAACAAGAGGACAGTTCAGATTATGGACAAAATCTATAGGAGAACTAAATATAATGAAGATTTTCTCCCTGATAAGGAACAGGAGTTTGTTTTACTACACTTCTGTTAGTCTAAAAATACAATCAGTGTTTTCCAAATAGTAACAGAAGATTTCTGAAGTTCTAGAAACTGTACAAATAGTGACATAAAGATGTGAGAATTTGGGGCTGGGGTTATGGCTCAGTGGTAGAGTGCTCTCCTCGAACTTGCAAGGACCTGGGTTCGGTCCTCAGCACCACATAATAATAAATAAATAAATAGATAGATTGATTAATTGATTAATCAAAGTTATTGTGTCCAAAATAAAGAAAGATATAAGAATGTGTTCTTGAAATTGGACAGGACATTCTGGCCAAATAAATAAATCATAATTAAAAGTGATGAGGGAGTGAGAGCTCACTATTTTTAGAACAGAAAAGAGAAGATGTAATTTTGTCTTTTTCTTGCTAAGAACAGTTTAAAATCTGTGGCCATTGCACAAAACAATCAAACACAAAAGGGCTTTACAAGCTTGAAAAAAGAACAGTATTTTGTGAGTACATTTAAATACTCAAACTATTTTGTATACATTGACTATATGGATTACAGAAGATTGACAATTGGAGTAAAAATAGCCAAAGTATGCAGCTTATGAAATAGTCCTTCCATAAGAAAATTAATTATTGAGAATAGTATGCAAAATGAGAGAGAGAATATGTAAATATCTCATTAAATTTCAAACAATTATGAACCAAACAGAAAAGACCTGTGATTGATTAATGGTCATAGATTTTTTAATTGATGGGATTATTGTTTGCTGACATTCTTAGTGGTTTGTGTGTCCTAGATTATCTACATGGACACATAATACTAACACCACTTAGGAAAGAAGATAAATGTAGACACCAGCTCAAATGGAGTTGATTTTCTATGAATTGCTTTTCCACCAAAGGATTCTAATCAAAGAGGAGAAGAAAATGCATATTTATGTGTTTTACAGAGAATCATTTCTCAGGATATTTCCTCAAATAAATATTGTAGCAAATAATTCAAAATCATTGGGTTTAAGATGTTATTTTCTATGAAAAGACCTGATTGTGAGTTTTGTAATTTGAAATATTTTACTTATAAAACATTGTTAATATTTTTTTTTAATTTTCACTTTGATTTATAAACAAATATTTGTACATTTGCTGGCCAACTAATATTTAGAAGACTTCATCATTTTTTCTTTATTTTTTATTCATCTTACAATGCACAGATTTATATCATGACTTTTTGGAGATGTCTTTGAGTTTACCATATAAGCCCCAAATTGGGAACAGCAAAGTCTATACTTAATCAAGTGGTAATAATTATATTTTAAGCTTAAAATGTTTTTATAATTCAGACAAACAAAAGGTTTCTGATGAAATTTTGAAAATACGCTCATTTTCTCCCTCTTTTTTCATTCACCTATCTTCTAATTCTTCTATTCTTATCCAAAATGCATGTATTATATTTGCAAAGCTATCACTTTGGAAGCCTTCACCTTCATAAAATAATTATGATATATAAATAAAATGTGAAATATCTTTGTTATAGGTTTTTAAATATTGGAATCTGCTTCTTGTGTAAGATCCAAGTATAAAGGAAAAGTTAATCATTCTCTTAATTTCTGCTGTGCGGCTGCAGCAAAATAACAGGGGTGGGGGGGTGGGATGAGCAACTTGTGTACATTGATACAGCAGGAGTGGGAGCCATTTATTGTAGGACAGGAGGGGTATACATACATTCCACACAGCTTATCTAATTAACATAAACTAGATACAGCAGTCAACCAATAAGGAATCTCCACACTTAATGGCTTGCTGATGTTACTTCAAAAACCACTCCCTCTGGCAAAATGCCAGGCGCCATCCTGTCTTGTTTACAGACCCTAACATTTCCCCCTTTTGTTTAATTTAAATAACAACCATAGTGGCTTTTCCACAAACACCATAAATAATCTGCTACAAGCAGAAGGGGAGGATACAAAATGCCACAATACCTAGCCAATTGATGGCTCCATGCAAGAAGCCCTTGGAAAAATTATACCAGCAATGACACCATTAGCAAAGATACTGAGTTACAATTTGTTGTAGATTACAGTTTGTTGTCTCAGTCCAGGTAAAACAGTGCCTCAATAGATTAACTCACAGTCCAGGTAAATCACAGTCCGGGTAAGTTCTGCAGGCAGCTAGCTTGATCCAAAGTCTCGTCAAGTTCTCAGCAACACTGGAAACTCTTCCACCTTCATCCTCACCAGCACTGGGACAAAGGCAGAAACTTCCGCAATGATGCTAAAGAAAATCCTGTAGCATTCCACTAAGAAAACAACCTTCTGAACAATTTAGTACATTATCTCCAGGTTTTTTACATTTGAAATAGGCCTTAATAGTGCTCATTACTCATTAGCTTCCAGGTGTGGGAGAACCATTGTAGTTACTGGCCTTGGAAATGATCAAACTTCAGGGACGCAGCCTTCTTCTGCCTGCAGCATCCGGGGCAGCCACAGATGGCCCTACAGAGAGTCCAGGGAGAGTCCCAGGGAGAGTCCCGGACTCACACTGCCACCAGGCACAGGGAGCAAGAGCTTGCGAGACTATGCCTCCAGGTCAGGTCTGGATTTGGGCTCTCACAGTGGCATCCAGTTCCCTGGGTGGGGGGCAGGGAAGAGCCGACTCCCTCCGCTTGGAAAGTCCTTGCTGCGCCATGACCTGCTGGCACACATGGTAGCCACAGCATCAATTCACGCAACCTCTGGTAATGAAAAGTATTCAGTAATAGCCTTTTGTTGCAACTTTTTTCCTGATAATCCTTCCTCCTCTGAACTTTCTTCTTTCTGACTAGAGTTCCTGGGCTTCCATTAACACATGTCCCCAACTGCTCTTGGTTCCACTGGAGTGCCTCCTTCCCTTAGTAATTTACTTCTCACCCCTTTCATATTTTCGTCACAAAGACAATACAACATTTCAAGACAAAACAAGACACAAACATACTGTATCAATCTTCTCCATTTTCTCGAAATGGCCATTTTTCCTCTTGCCCTATCTGCCTAGGGACGAGCAGATTTGCTCCCGTACTATCTAGGGACGGGCAGCTTTTTTTTTTGTCACTTACCCCCTAGTGTCCCGGGGCTCCATTATGGGCCACCATCTGCCACAGCCCGGTCTGGCTGGGCAAACTAACCAGGCGGGTGACGAGGAACTTGTGTAGATTGATACAGCAGGAGTGGGAGCCGTTTATTGTAGGACAGGAGTAGTATTTATACATTCCACACAGCTTATCTAATTAACATAAACTAGATACAGCAGTCAACCAATAAGGAATCTCCACACTTAATGCCTCCCTGGCGTTACTTCACAAACCACTCCCTCTGGCAAAATCCCAGGTGCCATCCTGTCTTGTTTACAGACCCTAACACTTAATGAACAATTTTTCTCTTACTCTTGATTAGATATTAACTTTAATTATTTTGAAAGCTTCATTATTCTCCTGAGACAAGCTGTCTCAAGTTTAAACCAGATTTAAACCAGATTCAGTGTTCTTACTTTGTTTTACTTGTTCTTACTCTGTTCTTTCTTTTTATTTTATTTTCCATACGTCTTAGTTAATTATCTTGAATTTTATGTCCTTCAACTACCAACTGAAGATAATGCGACCCTCATCTCTCACAAGTGTTTTCTCTTTATGCAGTGTTTTAAAAACTAATGGTGATATCTTCAGTATAAATGATCTCATATTTTTACTAAAAGAATGTTAATAGTATTGGTGTTAATTCCTGCAATCTGTATATGGGGTAAAAATGGGAGTTCATATCCCACTTGAATCAAAGTGTGAATTATGATATATCAAAAACTATGTAATGTTTTGAACAACCTACAATAAAAATTAATTAAAAAAAAAAAAAGAAAAAAAAAAAAAAAAAAAAAAAAAAAAAAAAAAAGAATGTTAATAGCATCATTGTTTATTATAGACCCAATATGGAAAGTATGTAAATGTCTATAAATAGTAAAGCGAATAAATACATAATAGTATATTGATGGCATAGTATGTTTTAGTGAGAATAAACTATAACTAAACTTGAAAATAGAGAAATTTCAATTTGCGTAAGTGGTAGGATTATATTTATGTGATTTTCAAAAATATATTAAGGGTTACCCTTTACTCTTAGAAACTTTATTATAAATTATAAACTTTGAAATGAGTATAAACCTGAATAGAAGCAAAATAATTATTAGGAAGGAGATTCTGTGATGAAATGGCATTTTATTTTATTTTATTATTCATTTATTTTTGCAATACAATTCTTAATACACCATTATACCATAATTTATCATATCTCGGATTACATATAATGTATGTTGACACCAAATTCACATTTTCACACATGTATTTTGTATAATGATGAGGGTCTCCTTTCACCTTCCATACAATTCCCCTTCTCCCTCCCCTTCCCTCCCACCTCTATTCCCTATCTAGTGGTAATCTTCCCCCCTTGATATCCCTCCCAACCCCATTTTGTGTCACCCCCTTATATCAGAGAAGATGTTCAGCATTTGTTTTTTTGGGATTGACTAACTTCACTTAGCATAATCTTCTCTAATGCCTTTCATTTCCCTACAAATGCCATGATCTTATTCTTTTTTATTGCTGAGTAATATTCCGTTGTGTACAAATGCCAATTTTTTTACACCCGTTCATCCACTAAAGGAAATTAGGTTGGTTTCACAGTTTAGCTATTATGAATTGTGCTGCTATAAACATTGATGTGGCTGTGTCCCTGTAATATGCTGTTTTTAGGTCCTTTGGGTATAGTCCAAGAAGAGGAATAGCTGGGTCAAATGGTGGTTCCATTTCCAGTTTTCCAAGGAATCTCCAAACCGCTTTCCAAATTGGCTGCACCAATTTTCTGTCCCACCAGCAATGTATGAGTGAACCTTTTCCGCTGCATCCTCAACAGCATTTGTTGTTTGTCTTCATAATATCTGCCACTCTTATTGGAGTGAGGTGGTATCTCAGAGTAATTTTAATTTGCATTTCTCTGATTGCTAGAGATTATGAATATTTTTTCTTTTATTTGTTGATTAATTGTATATCCTCTTCTGAGAAGTGTCTGTTCAGGTCCTTGGCCCATTTATTGATTGGATTATTTGCTTTTTTGGTGCTTATCTTGTTGAGTTCTTTCTATACCCTAAAGATTAGAGCCCTATCTGATGTGTGAGGGGTAAAAAATTGTTCCCAGGAGGTACGCTCCCTATTCACCTCACATATTATTTCTTTTGCTGAGAAAAAAACTTTTTACTTTGAATCCATCCCATTTGTTGATTCTTGGCTTTAATTTTTGTGCTTTAGGTGTCTTATTAAGGAAGTTGGGGTCTAGCTCCACATGAGTAAAATTAGGTTTTTTTTTCTTCTATTAAATTCAGAGTCTGGTTTGATCCCTAGATCCTTGATCCATTTTGAGTTAAGTTTTCTGCATTGTGAGAGATAGGTATTCAATTTTATTTTGTTGCATATGGATTTCCAGTTTTCCCTGAACCCTTTGTTGAAGATGCTATCCTTTCTCCAGTGCATGATTTTGGCACCTTTGTCTAATATAAGGTAATTTAATTTTGTGGGTTAGTCTCTGTGTTGTCTATTCTGTACCATTGGTCTACTAGCCTGTTTTGGTGCCAGTACCATACTGTTTTTGTTACTATTGTTCTGTAGTATCATTTAAGGTCTGGTAGAGAGATACCACCTATTTCATTCTCCCTGCTTAGAATTGTTTTAGCTATTCTGGGTCTCTTATTTTTTCAGATGAATTTTATGTTTGGTTTTTCTATTTCTATGAGGAATGCCATTTTGATTTTGATCAGAATTGCATTGAACCTGCATAGTGCTTTTGGTAGTATGGTCATTTTAATAATATTAATTCTGCCTATCCATGAGCAGGGTAGATCTTTCCATCTTCTAAGGTCTTTTTCTATTTCTCTCTTTAGGGTTCTATCATTTTCATTGTAAAGATCTTTCACCTCTTTTTTAGGTCAATTTTCATTTTTTTTGAAGATATTGTGAATGGGGTAGTTTTCCTCATTTCCTTTTCAGAGGATTTGTTACTGATATAAGAAATGCCTTTGATTTATGGGTGTTGATTTTATGTCCTGCCACTTTGCTGAATTTATTTACTAGTTCTAGAAGTTTCTTTGTAGAGTTTTTTGGGTCTTCTACATATAGAATCATATCATCAGCAAATAGTGCTAGTTTCAGTTCTTTTTTCCTATAAATATTTTTTTTAAATTTTTTTCAATTGGTTGTTCAAAACATTACAAAGCTCTTGATATATCATATTTCATACATTAGATTCAAGTGGTTCACAATCCTATAAATATTATTTTAATTTTTTTTGTCTAATTGCTCTGGCCAGTATTTCAAGAACTATGTTGAATAGAAGTGGTGAGAGAGGGCATCCCTGTCTTATTCCAGATTTTAGAGGGAATGCCTTCAGTTTTTCTCCGTTTATAATGATGCTGGCCTGAGGCTTAGCTTAAATAGCTTTTACAATGTTGAGGTAAGTTCCTGTTTTCCCTTGTTTTTCTAGTGTTTTGAACATAAAGGGGTGCTGTATTTTGTCAAATGCTTTTACTGCATCTATCAAGATGATCATATGATTCTTATCTTTAAGTCTATTGATGTGATGAATTACATTTATTGATTTCCATATGTTGAACCAACTTTGCGTCCCATGGATGAATGCCACTTGATCATGGTGCACGATCTTTTTGATATGTTTTTGTATTGATTTGCCAGAATTTTATTGAGGATTTTTGCATTTATATCAATTAGAGATATTGGTATGAAGTTTTCTTTTTTTGAGGTGTCTTTGTCTGGTTTTGGAGTCAGGGTAATATTGGCCTCATAGAATGAATTTGAAGTACTCCCTCTTTTTCTATTTCCTGAAATAGATTGTAGAGTATTGGAATTAGTTCTTCTTTAAAGGTCTTGTAAAACTCAGCTGTATATCTGTGCAGTCCTGGGCTTTTCTTGGTTTGTAATCTTTTGGTGGCTTCTTCTATTTCCTCACTTGATATTGGTCTGTTTAAGTTGTGCGTATCTTACTGACTCAATCTGGATAGATCAGATGAATTAAGGAATTTATCAATGCCTTCACTATCTTCTATTTTATTAGAGTATAAGGTTTCAAAATAATTTCTAATAATCTTCTGTATTTCTGTAGTGTCTCTTGTGATATTGCCTTTTTCATCCCATGTGCTAGTAACTTGGGTTCCCCCTATTCTTCTCTTCGTTAGCATGGCAAAGAGTCTGCCAATCTTATTTATTTTTTCAAAAAACCAACTTTTAGTTTTGTCAATTTTTTCTTTTTTGTTGTTGTTGTTGTTGTTTCAATTTCATTGATTTCAGGTCTGATTTTAATTATTTCTTGCCTTCTGCTGCACTTGCTGCTGATTTGTTCTTTTGTTTCTAGGACTTTGAGATGTAGTGTGAGGTCATTTAATTGTTGGTTTTTTCTTCTTTTATGGAATGAACTCCATGCAATGAATTTTCCTCTTAATACTGCTTTCATAGTGTCCCAGAGATTTTGATATGTTGTGTCTGAGTTTTCATTTAACTCTAAGAATTTTTTAATTTCCTCTTTGATGTCTTCCTTAACCCATTGTTCATTCAGTAGCATATTGTTCATTCTACTTGTGATGTAGGAGTTTTTCTTCTTTATTTTATCATTATTTCCAATTTCATTCCATTATGATCAGATAAAATGCATGGTAGTATCTATTTCTATTCCTTTGTATTTGCTAAAAGTTGCCCCGTGACTTAATATATGGTCAATTTTTGAGAAGGATTCATATGCTGCTGAGGAAAAAGTGTATCTGATTGATGTTGGTTGATATATTCAATACACGTCAATTAAGTCTAAGTTATTAATTTTGTTATTGAGTTCTATAGTTTCTTTATTCAACTTTTGTTTGGAAGATCTGTCCAGTGGTGAGAGAGGTGTGTTAAAATCACCCATGATAATTGTGTTGTGGTCTATTTGACTCTTGAGAATAGTTTGTGGGATGAACATAGTTACATCATTGTTTGGAGCATATATATTAATGATTGTTATGACTTGTTAGTGTATGGTTCCCTTGAGCAGTATGTAGTATCCTTCTTTATCCCTTTTGATTAACTTTGTCTTAAAGTGTATTTTATTTGATATAAGTGTGAACACCCCTGCTTGCTTCCAAGGCCCACGTGAGTGGTATGATTTTTTCCAACCTTTTTCACCTTCAGTCTGTGTATGTCTTTTCCTATCAGATAAGTCTCCTGTAGGCAGCATAGTTTTAGATCTTTTTCTTTAATCCAGTCTACTAGCCTATGTCTTTTAATTGGTGAGTTTAAGCCATTAACATTAAGGGTTACTATTGAGATATGGTTTGTATTTCCAGCCATATTTGTTTATTTTTGTTATTTAACTTCATTTGTTTTTCCAGTTGATTAGTTCTTCCTTTACTGTACTACTTCTCACTGTTGGGTTTCATTGTTATTTTTCATTTTTTTCTTCATGTAATGTTTTGCCAAGGATGTTTTGAAGTGCCTGTTTTCTAGCTTCATTTTATTGGCATTTTATTTTTTTATCTGGATTTTTTTTAAGATGAGTTAACTCAATTTGTGAAAATCCATTGAACTCTTTAATTATAACCATATAATGTTCTTCATATTATCTATAGTTCAATGAAAACTCAAAGCTGGTAGCAGTGGTGCATGTCTGTAATCCCAGAGGCTTGGGAGTATAAGGCCTAAAGATTGCAAGTTCAAAGACAGCTTCAGCAATCTAGTGTGGTCCTAAGCAACTTAGTGAGATCCTGTATCAAAATAAAAATAAAAATGGACTGGGAATGTGGTTCAGTTGTTAAGTGCCCCTAGGTTTAATCCCTTCTAACAACTTTAAACAATCACACAAGATATGCTATGATATGGCTATATTGTCAATTACTTGTTGTCTATACCTTCAGTGCCTTTGCCCTTTAAATTATTTTACAAATGAATCAGATGTAAGTTTGGATTACCTGTCAACTTCCTCACATTAGAATATAAGCCTGCCTAGTCCCTGGAATTCAGCTGTCTACTTTATTTTTCACAGATCTGGTAAAAAAGGAAGTTCTGCCTGGAGGCATTTTGTGTTGTCACTTTCATTTGAGATCAGATTTTTAGGTTTATCATGTGCTCAAATTGTCATATTCCCTTTAGTATCTTTGCATATTCTAGTGAATAGATTTTAAATTTATTGTCACTAAATGAAGAAAATATTTAATTATGTAAAATATATTATTGTTTATTTTTACTCACTTTATTTACATGGAACAAAATAAATTGGGCCATACTCTATTTAACTCAGGAATAATCTTCTCAAAATTTGACTTTGTATAACATTAGTTATGTTGAGAGAGGATGTGTTACAAACATATTTACATGATTTGGTTGTAAAGCTAATTGTGGAATAATTTAGAATGGCATCAATTTTGACATAAAATCTTCATTTCACATTTAAACCTGAGAAATTATAATTGGCTTAAAATTTTAAAATTTTTGTGTATGATGATAGATTTCTATTTGTGATGTATTTCTCTATTCCTTTGGTGGCTCTCTGTGTTAAAAAAAATATTAAATGCAGGGTAATTTAAATTGATGTCCTCAGAAATAATTTTATATATAGTTAACATATTCCCATTGTCATCCCTCCATTTTTCTTTGCTTGATTTGATAATAATCTCATTCCTCATTCATTTTTTCACTATTCTTTAATTGAGATGCTATTGATTTTTATGTTTTATAATATCTCCATCTAGACTCCTTACATTAATTTTGAATTTTAGACTAAGATAGTTAACAATACCTAACAGATTACATAAGTGACCACAAATAACACAGAACATGAACAAACCTGAAAAACTTTACTGCTATCACTTTTACTCCTTCTGTGTTGCAGAATCTCTATAGATATCAGTAACTTCTGATGTTGCACATTTGACTATCAATTTGCCCTTATTTAAAATATTCAATAAATTAACATCCTATATTAATCTTTTTTTCATAAAATTTTTCCTTTTTCAAATTTACTCATCTTTTCTGGATTCCAGTTAGCATTTTATGATACCATTTCACTCTCCCAAGTCATTATTAAAATTATTGCCTGACTTTTTTTTCCAGAAATGAATTGTGATTTTTTTCTAATACCTTATCAATACATTTCAAGGATGCTCATTACAAGGATATCTTTCCACTTTAACTTGTTTCCAATTTTTAATTTCTCTCCAATAACTTAGAACAAAATGCAACTCCTTAGTATGACACTTAGTACCTTGATCCTTTTGCCTACTGACTAGCAATAAGCCTGAACTACTGACCTTTATCTCTCATCTAAGAATTCCTCAACTATAGTAATCTTGCACATACACAAGTGTGTCCTGATCTTTATGACTTCCTAAATAGTATGAACATGTGAAGATGGGTATTTACCCTATTTTTATTCATTTCTAAAATATCATGTGAAATAACACTTGGTCCATGATCACCTTCTAAGTCAAGTGTGAGAAATCTCTAGAATTATTTCAAAGAACATCAGTGTTTTTCCATTGCTCCATTCTCTCATCAAAATTAATAAGAGAAATTAAATATCCCTATGTATCCAAGAACTACTCCCCCACAAATACTGGAACTTTCTGTGTCACTTATAGTGAATTATCAATCTGACACAGTTATGTTTTCAAAATTTACTAGATTAAATAAAGGAATAAAAACTTTGATGGGGATAAAAACTTATATTTCGGGATAATTGTGAATTTCTACCTTGAATGACAGTGGAAGTCATTTTAAATATTTTTCATTGAGGCCAAATTTCTGAAACATTAAATTTATGCTGACATTGTTTATGGTGTTGGCTCATGTTCAATCCTAGTGGTTTAAAGGCTGATACAATAATTGGCAGCATTTTGAGAAGTCATAATACTTCTAAGGTGAAAAGGATGCATAACACTTCCACACTCAATGAGAATCAAGCCATTTATTCTATATATAGTGAACAACATCAGTCATAATCATTATGTATGTGAAGTTTTACTTTTTTTTCAAAATTCTAGTGAATGCACACTTCTGACACCCAACATGTATTCACATTTTGCTATAGATGCTCTACTTTGGTTAGATAATATTTAGCGTTAGAGGCGCTGGGGTATGGCTCAGTGATTGAGTGCTTGCCTAGCATACACAAGACACAAGGTTCAATCCTCAGCACCACATAAATGTAAAATAAAGTTATTGTGTCCACCTAAAAGTTAAGAGTAAATATTTAAAATAATATTTAGCCTCAGAACCTTAGAAATTCAAGCCTTTCTAGGTTAAAAAATAAATAGTTTTTATCAAGAGACACCAGTCCCAGTCTCATATACCTACATGGAATCAGCTCAGTTCCCATTATTTTCTTCATATCTTAGTTAATTTACCACTTGATGGGAGACTGTTTAAATTTAAATGATTATTTTAACTAAAAGTCACGGAAAAAATTAGAATAACTTTATAGTCATAATATTATACTCTCCCTATAAAATTATGTGCCTAATTATCTGTATTATTCACCAGAATGTAAATTCTTCAAGATCTGCAATTTTGTCATGATCAGTATTATATTCCCCAAAGGGAAGAAACTCAAGTAGTACTCAACATATTATTTTGGTTAAAAAAATATAGTAACGAACTACTATTGAAAAGGTTCAAGAACTCACATTGGAAAACAATATAGTACAGAGAAGATTCTTGATAAATAATACAGTTTCTGTCTTTAACATATTTAAAAAATTATGTTAGCCACAATACCATCAATATTTCTCAAGAAATACAAATGGGCAGCAAATAGATGAAAAATGTTCAGTATAATTATTCTTCAGGGAAATGAAAATCAAAATCACACTGAGATACCACCTTGTACCAGTTATAATAGCTATTATCAAAAATAAATAAATAGCTATTTGTGAAGATATGAAGAAAATACACACTCCCGTCAGAAGTATAATTACTATATCCATTGTGGGGAACGATATGCAGGTTCCCCAAAAATCTGAAATATATTTGCCATTTGATCCTTCTATTTCACTTGTGGTTATATACACAAATAAAACAAAATCAATATACCAAAGAGGTATCTTGTAAACCATGGGGCCATCAACAGATTAATGGAAAAAAATGTGGTACACACACACACACACACACACACACAGACACACCCACACAATGAAATATTTCTTAGCCATAATGAGGAATAAAATTTTGTCATTTTCATCAAAATGGATATAACTGAAGGTAATTGTGGAAATAAGCCAGAGACATAAATACTAATACCACATGCTCTTTACCTTCTGTGGAAGCTAAAAATTGTCAACCAGAAAGTAGAACAGGGATTATTATAAATTGGGTAGGGTGTAGGAGTCAGGAAATGCTGGGTTGAAAAGGGTGATTGAATTAAGTCAGTGTATATCATAAGCATCTTCAGAAGTATCACACAGAATCCTACTGTTGCATATAATTAATGTATATTAATAAAAATTATAATGGTTTTTTGTTCTTGTTATTTTTCTTTATCAAAGAGATTGAACCCACTGACAATCCAACACTGAGCTATATTCCCAGCTCTTTGGTTATTTTTAAGTTTATTTTAAGACAAGTTCTCCCTAAGTTGCTGAGGATGGCCTTGAACTTCCTTGAACTTCCTTGAACTTGATCCTCCCAACTCAAACTTTCAAATTGTTGGGATTGTGAAAATGTTGCTGTGCCCAGTCAAAATAATGAAACTTAGAATTTCTATTCATATTGCTATAAATTTATGATTCTTATATCATTGTGGTGGCTTTTATAATTATCATTTTTAGTAATTTTTTTTGACAAATATTTCAAATATCATTTTTGGTTATGTATATGAATAAATGTTTGTTATTCTTTGCAAGAAACAGAGTGTTCTTTCTTTTCAATTAACACTTTCTAGATGCAGTTCTTTAAAGCAGTACATTATTAATATTCATTTGTTGATTGATGCAGAGTTGATTTGAAAAGCTCTCTTTGTTTATACCCACTTATTATTCCTTTTATTATATATAGATGCATTTTTTCTTGCTTCTTCAATATTTTTATAAAATATTGATGCTTACTACTCTGTTTATGCATGTAAAAGAAAATGAGCATGTACATATTTTTGAGTGTGTTATAATTTGAATGATAGTTTGAATGAAAGTGAATTTAGATACCTACATTTAGTTCTTATTGAAGTCTATATGTGAAAATTATATTCTACAAATCTTTAATACATATGTGGAATTCAGGCATAAGTCTTAAACTGTTTTCTTGCTCATTCCCAAGTGATTTCTTTTTTTTCCCACCTTGAAGAGAAATAAATCTTTATAAATTATTTTTCTTCCTGCTTGTTAGTAAAGGCTGCTTTTATCTTTCTATATTAGTTATAGTTAAACCTTAAAAATTTCACTTTGTAAAATAATTTTGGAATTAAGTAATTTAGGAAGAGTTCTTATTTCATAATAAATTTCCTATTTTCTAAAATTTGATCTTTTTCTTTGTAAGCCTGTGTTATTGTTTTCTTCTCTAAACACCATCTCTTCCTTCATTTCATGTCCCTGACAAAGAAATAATAATCACAGTGGTGCTCGTTCTGAATAGTAAATTAATTCACTGTTTCTGGTGTAAAATCTTCTCTGTCAGAAACAAATATCTATGTCAGCAACTTCTCATTGTTTACACAAATCTTCCACATTCAAGTGCACTTGATTTTTCCTCTTAATTATTTTCTGCATGAGTGATTATTTTCATCTTAATTATCATACTTATTATAATTTTATAATACTAAGGATATGTTTGGAAAATATTGTTTTGCCAAAAACACAATTTGGTAAGAATAACAAAGTGATTTTGAATTATGTTTCCAGTGAGACATTTCACCTATAGAGAATGGCAAGATCCTGAATATCGAAAAATAAGGGTTTTCTTGAGTTTAGTGATTGAACTGAATTTGGAAAACCATATATATATATATATATTGCTGGATTAGTTTCCACATTTTCAGAAGTTTGAAAGTTTCAGAAGTTCTGAATATATATATAGTTTTGGGAAAAAGAGAGAGGGAAATAGAAGAAATCATTTACTCACCACATGTCTTGATGCTATAATTTTCCCAGCCTTGAAGTTGCCTTGTCCTGAGCACCCATTCCGGGACTCAGGGTACAGCGCAGTGTTAAAAGAGTGCTGGCTTAACATGAAGGAGTCCTTGGGTTGAACTCAAGCCTCACAGGCATGTGCGCATACACACACACATACACACACACACACACACACACACACACTCACACACAAATCCTTCAGAGTATGACCTGCTGATTGAAACAAGTGGCTTTTCTAATAACAGAGTCTTCCCACATAAAGTATGTGAGGTTTAATGAACCTGTGTTCTGCAGGTAACTCATTGCTTTGACAGATTTTTTAACCATTATGTGGCACAGAATACTGGAAATAAGATCCTTAATAGGGTGTACATAAGATAATTGTGAAGACTACAGGAAATAACTTTTGTAGAAATCCATTGAAAAAGTATTGTATTATGATACTTATTCTTTTTTTCTTTCCACATGGGGACATCTTCCTGACCCACTTTTTCTACTTATAAAATTGTATTAATAAAGTGAAATCATTTATATTCTCCATAAAGTAATTATTAAAAGCTTAGATTTAACAGGAAGATCCACTTAATTTAAAATTTATTTTCCTTCTCAGCTTAAACCAAATAATATTATCTATATTATATACATTCAACGTGTCTTGTTGGGCTTAGAACATATTAATAAAAAATATATATATTAAATATTTTATTATAATGAATACATTTTTGTATAGTTATGTTTTTGTTGTTTTCATTATTTTTCTGGGTATACATTCATCTTAAAGTTAAATCAAGTTTCTATATTGATTTGTGTATTTATTTAAAAATAAACTTTGTATGACATAAAATTTTATACATAAAGTGTCTATTTATTCACATCTGAAGTTATATCTACTTATGACTACTTTTATTCTCAGCATTCTTTCAGCAGAAATACTACTGATAAAATATCTGTCATCTTGAAATACCTATTTAATTGCCTACATTCATCAATGGAGATTTCTTTTAGATATCTTAATTATTATTATTTTTTTAAATGGGACTTCATTATTTGCCATATGTCATGCATTTTTCAGGATCTTGAAATAAAAGTGAAAACATGCCTAATTCTCCAGGACATTATAGTTTAATGGTGGTACACAGGTTACAATGTTGTAACAGAATATACTATGTAAAATTTTAAAGGCACCAACACCGTTAAAGTTTATATATATGTATGTATGCATATATATCACATACTTTATCTGTTTTACATTTTCAGATTTATATATGAAATTTTAAATTTACATATTAAATTTATATGTGGTATTGAAAGGTATTGGTAATAAAATCTAGATCAGAATTGTCATCATGAAGAGATGGAATTGAATAATGGTAAGACTTTAACTGTAATCCTGGATAATGACAAAACATTATTCAAATAGATTAAAAAACTGGACATTTCAAACTGGTATATTGGTGCACTCCTATAATTCCAGCAACTCAGGAAGCTGAGGCAGGAGGACTGTAAGTTTGAGGCCAGCTTGGGCAATTTCACAAGATTCTGTCTCAAAATAAGAAATAAAAAGGGCTGGGTATTTAGCTTAGTGGTAAAATGCCTTGGGTCCAATTGCTAGTCGAAAAATAAATAAATTAATGAAGGAAGGAAGGAAGGAAGGACAGAAACTCATATGAGATAAATAAATCAAGGAGGAAAATGATAGTCTGATTATAAATGATGTTTTCTCTTTAATTAAATAGGTGAACAAACTAAATAATTTAGAACACAAAATTCACAGATGGAGCTTGAACAGAACTGCACTTTCAAGGTAGATCACATACAAGTCACACAATCTCTTGTTAATTCTAACTCATCTTTTCATTTTATCAAGTTGACTGCTGTACCACTGACCAAGCAATTCTTTCTGAGATTAGAAACTAAATTTCTGAATTTTGGTTTGGTGTGCTAAAACTGGAATTCTGCAAACTAAAGGCATATCAAATGTGTATTTCCTATGGAAGTACAAAGGATTCCTATGCAGTTTCTCATTCTGTCAGGCAGTTCAGCAATGCCTCCCCTTGACAACTGCAAGTCACTTCTAAATTCATGTTCAATTTTCCAGCATTTGCATAACTAATGTCACTGAGTCTCACCTCAAAGACAAATATCCAGTCAGTTGCAACTCTGCCGCAGTCTCTGGCTGGGCACAAATCAGGAGCCACCACACAGCTTGTAGATTCAAATAGCAATGCTTTATTCCCGATCTCACACCGGCCGTCTACAAACATGCTCTGGGGAAATCCACATTCTCTGCCCAAATCCACACTCTGCCCAAATCCACTCTCTGCCCAAATCCACTACTCCTGGGCTTCTGTCTCCCAAAATATACTGTCTGACCCTAAGAACTCAAGAGGAACTCAGCAGCAGGATACGCCCTATTCTAAAGGGGGAACACCCTAATCTCCTATTATGCTAAACCGCCCTATTCTAAAGGGGGAACACCCTAATCTCCTATTATGCTAAACCAGGAACACCCTAAACACGGATCCGCCCTGGTCCTTGAGCAAGGTCACCTTACATGCAATGTCCTGCAAAATGTCCTATTTCCATGAGTCCTTCCACTAAAGAAACATGGGGGTACGCTGGCAAGGAAATTGTCATACCTACTTGACTGATGGCTCCCAGCATCTCCCCCCTTCTGATTAATTAAACAACAAGTAATGTGTCTTAAGGATCATGCCTGGTAGGTTGTCCAGTTCAACATATGATTCTTACCCATCATTGGAAAACTGACCTTTAGGCGTCAGCCTCCTGTCTTAGGTTGATACCACTGCAACTGGATCATACCCGTCACTGACTACCGGTCCAGCATACAGCCATACTTGTGGATAGGTCTATGCACCAGTGGGGGGGTGAGGTTCTTTGCCTCACCTATGTTGGCCCCCAAATTTGGCCTTGGTGCCAGTGGGGGAGTGAGGTTAATGTGGCTTAAGGACCGTGCCTGGTAGGTTGTCCAATTCAACATATGGTTTTTACCCATCATCTGAAAACTGACCTTTAGGCAACTGACCTTTAGGCGTCAGCCTCCTGTCTTAGGTTGATACCACTGCAATTGGATCATACCCGTCACTGACTACTGGTCCAGCATATAGCCATTGGCCCCCAAATTTAGACCATCACTAGCAGAAGGGAGGAGGATACAGAAATGCCACGACACCAAGCCAATTGACAGTTCCTTTGGAAAAATAGCATCACTGGTGACACCATCAGCAAAGATATGCCAGCATTACCACAATTAACATGTGGTGCGCTGGCAAGGAAATAAAAATTGCATCACTGGTGACACCATCAGCAAAGATATGCCAGCATTACCACAATTTGCTGCACTAAATGATAGTTACATAGTCCAGGCAAGTTCTGCAAGCGGTTCAAAGTGGAGGAATCTATCAATATGTCCGTCTCCTCCCAAAGTCCGTTTCCTCCCAAAGTAAGTTGACTCCTTGATTGAGCATACTTGTTGAGTTATATTTATTGGGATGAAGATAGGAATTCTGGCAATGATGCTAAAAAGACATTATCCTGAAAAGAATTATTAAATATAATGAAAAGGAAAGGTGAAAGTAAACAAACAGATCTGTTAACCTCCTTAAAAAACAATCCTTAACAGCTGTTTACCTGATTTAAATTAGTAAACAAGCAGATCTGTTAACCACCTTTAAGAACAATGCTTAACAGCTGTTTACCTAATTTAAATTAAGCCATTTAAATTATGTGAATAAAAAAAATAATAATTTGGATCCATTTTTCATGAGCGCTCCTCATATAAGAAATATGGACATATGCACACACAGACATATAACACAAAACACCAATGTGCAAACAAACGTACAACACCTAAGATAATAATAAAGGCCTTGTAGCTTTACCTAGGTGAAATCTCCATTGCAATGTTTAAAAACTCCATAGTCAAAAAATAAAACTGATCAAAAAAAACATTAACCTAGGTTTGTATGAGCTCAAAAAATAAAAATAGAACCTTATGATGTGGAAAAATGCAATAATAAAATAGATATTGAAAAAGGCATTCTGGTTAATCACTGTTGCAGATGTAAGAATGGCCAAGCTGGAGTTCTGGATATCAGCTGTTATGGATTTGAGTTAAATCATCTTCTTTTCGATCTGTAGAAATCGTTTTAGTTAGTCTTTCTGGAATCCAAATCGGCTGCAGTTCTCCCTGTGGAAACAAACAAATGGAGCCCCGACTCCAGACAATCACTGGGTCAGAACCTTTCCATTGTCCTGTTAGAATCTTTCCAAAGAACTTTAGGCTTATGCACATTTTTTGAATACATATGTCTTTCCGCAGCACTAAGTCCTGATGAATCCAAATTTAAAAAGTTTAGAGTAAAAAGCGTTATTTTAAATTTATCTTTGGGGGATATATACCCCTTTCCAGTTCCCTCTTTTTGCTTTAATAAGTACGTTTTAATAGTTTGATGAGCTCTTTCAACTATGCCTTGTCCCTGTGGATTGTATGGGTTTCCTCTTATATGAGTAATACCAAATGATGAGCAAAATTGTTTAAAAGAGGTAGAGGTATAGCCAGGACCGTTATCAGTTTTTAACTGTTTAGGAACGCTCACAGTGGCAAAATTTTGTAAGCAATGAGCTATAACATCTTTAGTTTTTTCTCCGGCATGAAGGGAGCCCATCAAAAATCCGGAAGAAGTATCAACTGTAACATGTAAATATTTTAATTTTCCAAGTTCTGGCAAGTGTGTGACGTCCATCTGCCAAATATGGTTAGGTATCAGACCTCTAGGATTGACTCCAAGTTTAACTTGTGGTAAAAAGGTCACACAATTTTGACATTGTTTTATTATATATCTGGCTTGTTCCTTAGTTATTTTAAAATGCTTTTGTAAAGTATTAGCATTAACATGGAATTTTTTTATGAAAACTCGTAGCTTCTTCTAGTGTAGAGAAAATATGTATGTCATGTGTAGTTTTATCTGCTAAATCATTGCCCAAACTAAGGGCTCCAGGAAATCCTGTATGTGCCCTAATATATCCTATAAAGAATGGATCTTTTCTGTCCCAGATTAGACTTTGTATAGTGGAAAACAAAGAGAAAACAGTAGAAGAAGGGGAAATCCTACCAGCATCTTCAAGAGATACTATAGCATTAACTACATACTGACTATCAAAAAATAAATTAAATACAGAATCTTTAAACATTAAAAAGGCTTGTAATACTGCATTAAGCTCTATCTTTTGAGCTGATTGTTTGGGTACTAAAAATGTAAAAGTTTGATCAGGGGTAACTACTGCTGCTGTACCATTATTTGACCCATCAGTGAATATATTTGGAGCATTCATGATAGGGGTTTTTCTTGTCATTTTTGGAAAAACTACAGGATGCTTAGACCAAAAAGACAACAAAGATTAGATGGTAAGTGATTATCAAATGAAACATTAGATTTACACATGATTATTGCCCAAGTATTTAACTCATTAACTAACTCATCAATTTGATCCATAGTATATGGAGTAATAATTTTATTGGGAGAAATTCCAAACACTCCCTTCGCTGCTTTTATTCCTTTGAGTATTAGTTGTCCTACAGCCTCAGGATACCTAGTAAGAATAGTGTTAGGAGAATAAGATAAATGTATCCACAATAATGGACCTTCTTGCGAAAATACTCCTGTAGGAATATTTTTTGTTGGTAGTACAATAAATAATAAAGGCAAACTTATATCAATTCTATCCAAATGTATATTTTCCATATATGTTTCAATAATTTTTAATGCCTTTCTTGCTTCAGGCGTTAACATTCGGGGTGAATTTGGATCTGATGGACAAATGCCGCAGTCTCTGGCTGGGCACAAATCAGGAGCCACCACACAGCTTGTAGATTCAAACAGCAATTCTTTATTCCCGATCTCACACTGGCCGTCTACAAACACGCTCTGGGGAAATCCACATTCTCTGCCCAAATCCACACCCTGCCCAAATCCACTCTCTGCCCAAATCCACTACTCCTGGGCTTCTGTCTCCCAAAATATACTGTCTGACCCTAAGAACTCAGAGGAACTCAGCAGCAGGATACGCCCTATTCTAAAGGGGGAACACCCTAATCTCCTATTATGCTAAACCAGGAACACACTAAACACGGATGCGCCCTGGTCCTTGAGCATGGTCACCTTACATGCAATGTCCTGCACAATGTCCTATTTCCATGAGTCCTTCCACTAAAGAAACATGGGGGTACGCTGGCAAGGAAATTGTCATACCTACTTGGCTGATGGCTCCCAGCACTACTCAACCCCAGAGATATGATTGCCAGTTCTATAGGGTAGGGGGAGAAGGTTCTTATTATCTGCTGAGGTTCATTAACACCAGCAAGGCATCTCCAGCTTCAGTGGCCCTTACCAGAAGGTTGTGGTTCAATAATTGGAACTTTCTTTATTCCTCTAGTACTAGAATTAGTGATTATTTTACAGTTGATGCTCTCATGATCTTAGAGTATATTTTTCCCCAATTATGTAGATAGTAACCAAATACCCAGTTAACAATTCTTTATATTAAGTATTTTCCCTCTCTCTTTCTCTCTCCCTCTGGTTCTGTTTCTTTCTCTTCCTCTAGTTCTCCTTCTTCACCCCCTTCTTCTTATTTACATTCTCCCTGTTGGGAGTTGCACTGGCTCCAAAGACTAACTTCCCCATACCCCAAGGAGAGCCGTCCAATGGTAAGCCCTGCTGACTCACATGATCCTTACCCACCAATTAGAATGCACCACAAGCCAGCTGCCCAAAACCATTAAATTGTTAAACTGTTTCAACTGTCAAACCACCCAGGCTCTATTAATATGCCGAGCTGCCTCATTTTTCTCCAATGGCAAGCCTTGATCATTCTTTCATTGGTGCCAAAACCCAGTAAAGGGGTTTTGCTGTGAGGGCCCCTTCTCTCAAGGCTTGCCATCCTCATCCACTCTTTGGAGCGCTGCTTACAACACCAGATCTTCAGTAGGTGAGTTCCCCTATCAGGTATCCAACTTCAGACAGGCTACGCAGGGGCTTTGACCATGATCGTCCAGCAAACCTCTGAAGCCCAATCGGGAGGAGAGAATGCACCCCACCACAACCTTCACAATCACTGTGGACTCTCTGGAACCCAGTTCATGAGCAAGAGGTCCTGAGGGGTGGAAAAACAGGGACTCCTCTCTCTCTCTCTCTCTCTCTCTCTCTCTCTCTCTCTCTCTCTCTCACACACACACACACACACACACACACACACACACCACCCTTGTCCCTCTCCTGGCCTAGATAAACCAAAAAGCCTAGTGCCAGGTGGTCCATGACTTCTGGCCTTTCTGAGCCTGCCAGCTGGACTCTCGGGTGACGACTCTACCATCCTCCCGGCCCCGACTCTCCTGAGTCATATTGGTTGAGCTCCCCTTGTGGGGATGCCTGTGAGGAGGCTCATCTAATTCTGTTCTGGTCTGGACCCTTCCCACCTTCCCACTTCCTTCTTAGAGACCATGATGGGGACCTCTTCTTCCCTTCCTGCAGACTCCCTCTTAAAATGCCTCCTGGCTAATCTGGATCGGCTATCCCTTACTCCTGATATAAATCCCAAGACTCTCATGAAATTCTGCACACAAGATTGGCCTGACTATAAGTTGGACAATCAAAGTCAATGGCCACCAGGAGGATCCCTAGATCCTGAAATTCTCAGAGATCTGTTTAACTTCTGCGAGCACTCGAAAAAGTGGAAGGAGATCCCCTATTTTTAGGTTTTTTCTCTTCTTCGTTCTTACCCAGACCTGTGCTTTTATCTTAATGACCCGACTGACCCTCCTTTTGATCCAGCAGATGAACCCCCACCCCACCGACCTCCCTCGTCTGCTCCCCCTGCTCCCCCTGACACCTTTAGTCCCCCCCAAATAGATCCCGCTCCCTAGTCCCACAAACCATGGCCCCTTTAAGAGAGGTTGGTGGACCTGAGAGCATTATCCAGGTACACTTCCTGTTCTCTATGAATGACCTCATGCAACTACAGCAAAGGTTGGGATCATTCACCACAGATCCCACCACTTACATTAGAGAGTTTCAATGGGTTCTCCAGGCTTATAGCCACACTCACCATGGTGATAATTGGCTAATACTCTCCTTCTTGAGGAACTTACCAGAGTCTGGGAACTTGCCAAAGCCAATGTGGTTGAAACTCACCGAGTTAATCCCAGTCACCCTCTGGGGCCACTTGCTGCCGCAGATCAAACTCCCAACTGGGATTATAATACACAAGCTGGCATACAGAGTAGGGACCAATTCTCTGCATGTATTGTTGCTGGACTCAAAAAAGCAGCATGTAAGGCTGTCAATTTCCAAAAATTACAAGAGATTACTCAAAAGCTAGAGGAGACCCCATCAGAATTTCTGGATTGGCTTACAAAAGCCCTTCAGCAGTTTACTAACCTAGATCCCGAAACCCCAGATGTGCCATCATGTCCTTATGACATATTTCCTCTTGCAGTGCTACTCCGACATCCAGGCCAAACTAAAAAAGTTCAAACAAGTCCCTGCCAACCCCCCAGACTGAGATCTTGACGGTAGCCTTTAAGGTTTTTCACAACCAGGATTAGTAAATAGAGTGCCGCAAGCACAAGGCCGAACACAATAAATTTCAAATGCTCGCCCAGGTGCTGCAGGGTGCTTCCCTGGGTTGCCGCCCATCACCGAAAACCCCCCTGGGTGCTGCTTCAAGTGAGGCAAGGAGGGACTTTGGGCCAAGGCATGCCCCACACCATGCACTCCACATAACCCATGCCCTAAATGTCAACAACAAGATCATTGGGGTTCTGATTCTCCTGGATTCCGTAGGAAGCCTTGATCATTCTTTCACTCCCTCTCCTTCCTTTTCTTCTTCTCATCCTCCTTCTTCTTTGACTGCTATGGTCTTTATTTCTGATTTAGTACTGCATAACTGATGCTCTCAGGACTGTTGAATATAAAGATGCAAAGTTTTCTTTTTTCATTTAAAAATTTAATTAAAAAATTATTTTTTATGGGTAGATGGAAAGAATGCCTTTCTTTTATTTATTTATTTTTATTTGCTGTTAATGATCAAACCCACTGCTTCACATATGCTAAGCAAGCGCTCTGCCACTGAATTTCAGCCCCAGCCCCAGCCCCAAAGTTTTCTTTTTATAAGTATTGACAGTATCACTTTACAATCTATGACCATTCAAATTAAATTTGTTGGAAGCAAATTTGAGTGGAAGCTTGGTGCCCACTTTCAAGACATCATGTGAGAGATATAAGGATGAGTCATGAAATCTGGGCTTCATAATTAAAGAAGCTATTACCAAATATAAGAATAGAGGATAAAGGTAATTGTTTCATAACCATGTCAGTGTTTGAAAAATGTTATCATCATTTCTAAATCATAATACACTATTTGTTTTACAATATTTTGACATAAATATCTGTCTCCCTATGGGAATGTATACTCTAGAATGACAGAAACCAGTTTCTCTGCTGTTTTTCTAAAAATAAAAAAAAACAACTATAAATTTCACAATCAATTATATATTTGCTGAATTTTTAAAAAAGACTAATAAATGTATTTACACATAGGTACACTTATATTCATGTACATACATATATATGTGTTGTGTATGTGTGTGTGTGTTTCAATACACTGCTTTGTTTATAATATAAATTGATTAAACTATATGTGAAATGTATATGGTTTTATTATTCATCTCATCTGGATTGGGTTATGTCACAAGAGACATATAACCACAAATTATGAAGATTCTACTTAAAAAGAACATGTGTTCTTAATATCCTATTTGATATCAAATTAGATTTTTAGTTAGTTAATTCTAGAACATACATATTCTGAGGTTTTGTTGGTCTCCACAAACTCTCCATCTGAGCCAAACCATTAAAATTTCTTTTTAACTTCACTGTGTTAACATCATTTCTAATTTATTCTCTTGAGCCAAAAGAGTCTCCTACTGCTTGTCTGTTTTAGAATTTAATTGCTTCACAGGCTCCTGAATTGAATTCTAGAGCAGTTTACTTTGCTCTCCTGGTAAATCAGTAAGTTCTCAGAATGATTTAAACAAAATGCAAATCATGACATGAAGAGAAATATATATATTAATAAGTCAAAAAGCAGAGGTTTCTAAAACTTTCCATCCTTTGACTCAGTTGGAAGCTAATAATGAAGTAATTAATATAATAAATAAAAAGAAATATCAGTTCCATTTCAAGGAGGTCAGGATTGAAAGCGCTCATATTTAAGGCACACCTTATTCAACACTTCCATATCTGTGTTTTCCTACCAGGAAGAATGACCATTTCCCTTTTGTATGAATGATTCATTTCAATGATTGTAGGAACAGCCAAATTTTTGTGCATAAAAATTTCAACATACCCTTTTCATATTTCTATTAAAATTTAATTAAACTGATCAATAAAAATGCATTGTACTATATATTTCTTTACATAATTATATACATTGAGTAGTGTAAGATCTGGAGTTTCATGTATCAATGCCACCAAATTAAAGAACTAATAAGATTTATATTTCAAAAAAATACAAAATTTGCACATAATAAGAAGTTTCTCAATTTTAATCACAAGATTATGAAATAATACATTTATAATGGAAAATGCTTAATTGAAAATTATAGAGTCATATTTAATATTCTGTGTTGTGCATGTTCTCTGAATCAGTCTCTAAAATTAATAGAATAGTAGAATTCTAAATTGATGCTTGATATTCAGAACTAATTAGAAGTTAATTTACTTTTACTTACCTGGAGCTATAGTTGTCAATCTAGGTTTAAAGAGTAACTGCTAGGCCTGAATGGACTTTTTACTCTTTGGAAGTCAAGGTCTGCCATCTGTTGTACAAGAATCAACTAACCTGAAATTCATAGATGTTAGGTTAGTCTATTTGAATGACTCTCAAAAATTTACCATTTTTTTAAAAAAAAATACCATTTGATAAATCATTTTACCAAATGATAAAGAAATTTTAATCAGTAAAAATTTATGTAAAAAGTGAATATTGATTAAACTTGTAAATATCAAACATAACTTTGTAATCAATGCCTGATTACCAATTCTTTCCATTGGTATTTCACATTATTTTAATTTTGAATATAGATATTTATAGTATTTCAGAAACTATGGAACAATGATGATGTGTACCTAATATCTTAAAAATTGTAGTGACTTGAAACCTTATTAATGCTCTGCTTTATTAGGAAAGCACTGCAAAGAGGAAAATGTTTAGTATTTTCTCCGTTCTATTCCATAGTTGCTAATGACCTGTGAGTACTGAGCACTTGAAATGTGGCTAGTGTGACTGAAAAACTAAGCTTCTATTTTCACTGGAGTTTATGCAACTTAAACATAAATATTCTCATACATATGATTCATAGTAATAGGGGGTTATAGTACTGCACAGCTCCAGAGCATTGCTAGATGACTTTAATATTCTTTCCTGGTCTTCAAAAGTTCTTATAGACTTGTTATATCTGATAAAGTGTACAGATTTCTTTTCATTGATTGTTTTATTAAAACTTCCAAAATTTGAAGTTATCCTTAAAGAATAAGGATGCTCACTTTAGGTTTTAGAAAATGAAAAAAGGGAGGGGTGAGAGAGAGTGAGAGAATGAATATGAGTGTTAGGGGAAGGAAGGAAGAAAGAAACTAAGTAGAAAAAGAAAGAAATGTAATTTATGTGAAGCAACAAATACATCACCAATGGAGTTTGTTAAGATTTTTAAAGTATTTTTTCCACATTGTTCTGTATATCACACAATAGATGCAAACTGAAGTAATTTTGTATAAAACAAAAATAAAATGATTGCATACATATTGAAAGTGATCATAGAAATATAATGATGAAAGGATTTATCTTTGGCATATAGAATTCTTGAATTTATATCTTTTCAAAAGACACTCAAAGCAATTCATTCAATTCATTTCTGAGTTGTACTCAGTGGAAATGAAATCTCCAAATTTTACATCTGATTAAATCCGTTAACCAATTGAGATGACTACTTTAATTTCAAAGAGAGGAATTAAATGAGATCTCGTAATTTATAATAGAATTGTCTTTACATATAACATGCACGTGTATGTTCCAGAGCTCTATGGTGAACAGACTGTACCCATATTCCCCTGTCTCCCTGCCCTGAGTACTTTGGGCTTAGGGTGATAACCTTTGATTTCATGCATATTTTTGGAAATACTTTTCAAATTCTTACTTTGCAAAATTCAAGATCTGATCACAGACTCTGAACTGAACTATAATTAAGTGGAAAAGTGTTCTCTTTTCATTTAAATGGAGGTAATTTAATATGTTTAAATATGTATGCTTATATAAACATACAGTATATACATACATTACATATATGCCCACAAAGATATGTTCATATATATATAAAATTCTGATATATTATAAAAATAATATGTCACAGTGACACTTATGTGAAAATGGAATGATTAAAACATTGTTTTAATAGTTTTGTTTTATAAATTAATCATAATATTCTTTGAAAAGAGTGACATGTGAGAGTCAAATTTTATGTTTAAGACTCCAAAATAATTTTCTCTAATGTGAACTTTAAAAAATATGTTTCAGTGTCTATGGTTGAAAGATCATGAATGCCACTGAAGCTAAATGTAACTAAAAAATTAATAAAATCAATAATTTGTTTGCATAAATTCTTTATCAAATATTACATTAAAAATAAGAAGCAAGAGTAAATTTATTAATAAATTCACCATAAAGAAATAAACATATATAACATTTATTTACATATACAAGCACTGATTTCAATGTTCTACTTCCCAATATGGTTTGTATGATAAATTACCTATTAATTTAGGTATACTATTTTTTTTAGTGAGTTTATTTTATTATTATTCAAATAAGAAACAGAAGTTTTATTCAATCTACAAATAAATTGCAAAAGAGTGCTTTCTTATGTGGTTTTGAAAAAAATTTCACCACATTAAATTATTAATAATTAGTATCATTATCAAAGAAATCTTCTCAAGATAAGGTCAACTAATTTCATTAAGGTTTAAGTATCCTTAAATACAATATTTGAAAGGATTCATATATAAATAATGGCTATATTTTTAGAGTTCTAAATATTTTAGCTAGTTTATTCATCAGCAACCCGTATTGGTACTTTCTTCACCTCTTGCACAGAACCCCTTTCCCATCATGCCACAACCCCACCTTGGAATGTGAGTTAGCTTTATCCTGATCCAGAAGTTGAAACTAGTCAATATGACAAGCTAAAAATAATAGCCAGGATCAAGAGACATTTCCCAACCCTCTCCCTCACCATTCACAGAGTGTTGAATACAACCAATCTTTTCCAAGGAATTTCTATGTAAGTTAAGGTGAGCTATTTCTGGTCTGAATGGTTAAGATATTGATGAGCCTTTCCACACATACTCATCTGACATTTTTGTGTATTTCCACAACAATTTCAGAAGCCATAGGTTTAAAAGGCTGAGAGACTCAAGCAATTTATGTTATCTTGACTACAGTAGCACATTTGGTTTTCCTGTCTATACTATCTTGCAAATACAGTGTCATTTAGGCTCACAAGGTACATTCTATTTTCTTGTGTTTTGTTTTAATCATGTTTTATAAAAATCAGTTGTGTGATTGAAGTTTTTCCTAAAGAGTGTAGGGTAATGCATGTAAATTATTTAGCCAAACAGGAAAAGATTGTTTTTAAAAGTCTGTTATCAGTTGCTTTATCCAAGAAAAGGTCCTAAATATTGAATATAGATAGTTTAAGTACATTTGTTTTTGTTTTTCAATATATAATGGTTGAGAATTTTTTTTTTGAAAATTGGTAGATTGAACAAACACATGATTTGAATTGAATAGAATAGAATAAAGGTTTTAAAAAACTGTGTATAACAGTACATGTATGGGTGGACATGTTCATTTTCTGGTCCTGCTATTAGAACTTCTATTATTGATATTTTGCAGAATATAATATATATATATATATATATATATATATATATATATATATATATATATATATATATATAATATATGTTTGCTTGGAAAATCCTCTATAAAAACCCTTAAATGTATCTTTTCTTGAAAATAAATTCTTCAGTATCAATAAAAATAGATGCTCCAATTCTTTTATTTGTGCCAAGCATTTTAGATTCTTTGACCTTTAAATTTAGCAAAAAGTATGCTAGCCAGTGTAAGAAGAAGAAATCTGTAGCATCTTTATTGCAATTTGTCTTACTGAAAAGTTACCTTCCTATTTACTGATATTAATTTGTCAAAAGAAGAACTTGGGAAAAGAACTCTTCCAACAATGTGATAGTTTATACTTAGATTAATCTTAAAATGTCATGCTAAGTCCTTCCCTTGTTCTAAAATAAATATACAAACTTGCAAAAGAAAAGATATGATTAAAGCATGAGTAGTAGAAACTTACAAAGCCAATTTTATTCAGAGATGCAAAACCATCAGGTACCTCTCCTCTCTTTTCTATTGTAAATAACTTTTTACTCCTTGTTTTTAGGGGGAGTGGTACCATAAACTGTTAGTGTAACAGTAACATTTCTAACTGATCATAAAATATTGAGTGTGTTATCATAATAAGATTATCTATTTGTGGTTAATTCTTCTCTTCACTCTAGTAATATTTTATTTAAATTTTGTTACTTATGTTGTGCAATTTGGGCACAATATTCCTTGTGCTTACCATATCTTTCTTCTATTGAGAACATCCCTGTCTCTATGTGTTTATTAACTGAAAAATTTATAAACTTTGCTTTTATGTTTCCATCTACTTGAATGTCTGTACTTTAAGGAGATTATAAGTATGTGTGTGTGTGTGTGTGTGTGTGTGTGTGTGTGTGTGTATACATTTGAACATATATATGGGTAGACTATAAAAAACCACATTTTATATATATATATATATATATATATATATATATATATATATATATAAACACACACACTAGATATTTACTTTCTTTAATTTTTTATTATAAAATAAATGCATCAAAATAATAACATATTCACAGAATTATGCACACAGAAAATACTAGCACCCTAAAGGTTCCCTTTTTTCTATGAAAAAATCCAAAAGAAAATCTGAACGAAAATTAAAGGATTTAGAAAAGGAAATGTGCAAAATTTATGTATCTAGATCAATCAATATATAATATAATTTTATATCCTTAGAAAATAATTTAACATAATATGAAATCAATGAAAAATCTGAGACAATATGAAAAGAAAAAAAAATGTTCCAAACTGTTTTAGTACATAGATATAAGGTAAATTTCCATTTGGTTACTTTTAAAGAATCTCTGAGTTCTGTATATTTTGTCAACATGTGAGCAAAATATATTTTAAGATTGTATTAAAATTATTTTATTTCAATTTCCTGCCAGTTTTTTTCCACTTTCTTCTTTCTGTTGGGTTGGATCTTGCTTTTAGTTTGTCTTCTTTTTCATTTTCCTTTTCACAGACTTTCTGTTTTAAAACTTGTAGAAGTGTGAAGATGAAAATTTTATTAAGAGATTCAAGGTTTTTGTTTTTCCCTCAACACTCCAGGGCCAACAATTTGAATGCCAGCAACTTAGTCTTATAAATTTAGAGGGTTCTTTTCAGAGAGTGTAATGATGCCCTTAACCTAAGAAGGGCCTTAGCCTAAATAACTCAATTTTAAAAATAAAACTGCAGTCTCCATGAGGTACTCCTATGGAGTCCTCTAATAATGTTATCAGGCATAGCCTGATAAAAGCAAGTCACTTTCCACAAACCTGATAAAAAGCAGAGTGAACTCAGAAGTGTGATATCAGGGTGGAAATCACCAGACATATATCTGGACTCTAAGAGGCAGGGTGTCACTAAGAAACCTGGTAATAGCCATAGAGACCCAAAGGGCAAACAGAAGCTCCCAAAGTTTACTATAAATAATAGAGCAAAAAAAACAAACTTCAGCCAGCCTATACTGATGCACACAAGCCTGAGAGCCTGATGAGGACCTGGACTGACAGCCCAACTCTTCTCATGTGCCTGATCCTCTGCTTTATCCTCACTACTCTTAAACTCTACAGCAGCCTCTTGACTCTGGTGAGGAAAAGACTTCTACTTATGACCATCTTCTCAGCCAGCCTTCAACTCCACCCCAGGAGAATCCTCTGTAGGTTCCTGACTTGCTCACTGTCGTCTGAGAGAGTGTGCATCTGCTGGACATGAGACCTAAGACTTATGACTTTATAAATCTAGCACTTATGCTTAGCATGCAGAGAGAATGACTGTAATAGGTCTTTCATGATTAAGTGTGTTTGCAGTGCTGAGAGTTAACTTAGAATTGTTTGCTTTGAATTGATTACATCTATTGCAATGCTCAGCATTAAGGATCGTCATTCCTTAAGTACCTATAGAGTGAAATTGTATTAAGTGAATTGAGTGAATAAAACATTGAAAAGGGCAGAAACACATGGACATTCTTTCTCTCTCCCCTCCACTGCATATGTCACACTTTTGCCTATCAAGACAGAGAGGCATGAGCTTTTTCTCTTTTATTTTTTCTTTGGTCACAGGCGAAAACATGATTATTGGTTTTCACCAGAGGTTAGCCAGTATCAGTGCAATGCTTCTGTATTCCTACTAAAACCACCTTAATTATTGCTAGCATCTTAATTTGCTTCTCATCACTTAATTTTTAAGTCCCCTGGACATTGATGCCTTCTGGGCTTCTTTGTGTCCTTTGTATGAAAACTTTTAACTTTGTCAAAGGTATCTTTCTAAGAGTGTCTACAGATTTCTCTGCTCACTTCTCTGAGGTTCTATTCAAGCCAGCTCTCTCAGCACAGCCACTTTTATGGAGCCAAATTCCATCCACTGTGTTTGTGCAATGATGTCTCTGTTGCTTTCTGCCAGGACTCTATGGCTCTGTTATCCAGCTGCCCGAAAGGGACTTGCTTCCTTTTTCTTGGGAATTCAACTTTATGGAATCTTTGCAAACATACACTCCTGCACATTGTATAACTCCTTTCAATGAGTAAATTAGTATAATTCAGAATACTCTGTCCTAGCCAATACCAGAATTCCCTCTGTTAATATTTAAAATATAATTACATTTACGTATTCCAGGAAGCTGTATTTCTTTTCCACTTATTGCATTTTAAATTGACCAGCCTGCTACTTTATTGACACTTTGTCATACCCGTATAATTTTTAGGAAGTATTTAAGAGCTAATTTTCAATGGGAATTGTTTCCCATGGAAGCAAACACATCTCTTTTGGGTGTTGTCTGCATTAAAGACTCCGCTTTTTAAACAGTTGTTATTCAGTATATCTATGAGTATTTGCTGAGTGCTCCCAAAATATGCACACTGTGCATATGGATCCAGCTCCCATGCTGGCAAGGAGAAGGGTTTTCTCATGATTTTGGCTCAATGAAACTAAGTTTTAGCTAGACTAAGAACTTTAAGGTCCCTCTCTTCTTCTAATAACCAGAAGCTATTTTGGAATCACTGCTTTCTTGCCAACCTCATTTTGAGTTCCCTTTGTGTCTCAGATATCTAGAAATTCTCTTCTTCATTGTGTATTCAGTGACATAATGAAATTGCAATTTTATATTTAATTTAACACATTCATTGTTGTAAAGCAGTATTGAGTTGGCTCATCATCTCTGTTCAGTCAACTATATTAAGAAGGAGTCCTAATATGAAATCTAATTACAATACATTCAACTACTTTTCTTAATAAAGGATTAGTGTGCACAGTTAAAACAGTTATTTGTTCCTTTCTAGTCTTAAGATATATATTACTAAATAAAAAATTCTATGATAACTCTTTTGCTTATCATATTAAGGCAGATATTTAATATCATCTTGTATTTGTCTCAAAAGGTAAAAAAAAACATTGGTAAAAACGTTGATTAACAGAAGTGATCATTTTTTTTTGAAATATATAGAAATTCTTCATTGAATGCCTTTGTAGGCAAATTATTATCAGTTCTTTTTCAACAAGTATTTATTTTTCCTGGTCCTTTGATCATTATATATACATTTAATTTTTTTAAAAAATTGTGCTCTAGATGTGAAAGTTATGCAGGGTAACAAATTGTTAAAACTAGAGATTCTCTTAGTTTTGGTTAGCATTTCAGAGGTAAGAGTAAAATCACCATCATCATCTTTAGAGAAATTAAGAAACAATATGAAACTCAGTGGGTAAACTAGAACCTTACTTTGATATTTTTATATTGTGAAAATAAGAGGCAAATCTTCTGTCCATAATGGATTGTAAAAAATGAATAGTCAAAGCGGGCATGGTGGTGCACTCCTATAATCCCAGCGGTTCTGGAGGCTGAGGCGGGAGTATCAAGAGTTTAAAGTCGGCCTCTGCAACTTAGCAAGGCCTTAAGCAACTCAGTAAGACACTGCCTATTAATAAACTATAAAAATGGAGGTCTCGGGATGTGGCTCAGTGGGTAAGCCACACTGTGGTTATACTCTCTGGGTTCAGAAAAGTTAGAAAAGTTACTGTTGTATCAGTCAAGATTGGCTGCTATTAAAAAAATACTACAAAATAATTAGCTTATAAACAAAATTTATTCTCACAGATATGAAAGTTGTGAAGTCAAAATTTAAAGCAATAACAGATCATTGTCTTATGGAAATCAGTTTCCTGGTTCATAGAAGAGGTATTCTGGATCTGTCTTCTCATGGTGAATGAGGTGAAGGATCTCTGGACTCCTTCATAGAAACTAATAGCATTCATGAGAATGTCATTCTCATAACCTAATAATCACTGAAAATCTCCCTCTATTAGTTCAGTTTATCTTTCTATAAAGTAATACTTAATGTGAATATCATGTATGAAAAAAAAAATATTTGACTCACATTTTTGAGGCTTGAAAGCTCAGGATTCGGCAGCATTTTCTATTTGATTTTTAGTGAAGACCCCCATGTTGTATCACACATGGAAGAGGAGGAGAAAGGGAGAAGGTCATTTTCAGAATGGACCAACCTCATAGGTAGCTTTATCATAACCTACTCCCCAAAGAATTAACTTGGTCTTGCGAGAATTGCCTCCATTTTATTTTTTTTTTTTTACAAGGGCAGTGCTCTCACAACATAATTGCCTTGAACTAGTGGTCAGATTTAAAGATTCCACTACTTCAGAACACACACTGGGGACTAAGCTTCCAGTATTTGAATTTTAAGGTCAACAACATCCAAACCATAGCACTGAGTAGGGACTGGGCTTCTGAGGCTATAGAGGCTCCGTTCCCCAAGGTTTTGCAGGGCACAGAATTGCTTCAGCAGCCGTTAAAAGTTCCTGTCAGGTGCCTGAATCTCCTCCACGAAGGAATCATATCTGAGTAACTTGTATTAGTCAGGAGTCCAGGAAGCCATCTTATCCCTATAGTTCCAGTGACCATTGTTTTATTAAAGATTTACTATGTTGGATTGATATTCACAGTTACTCTTTCTCTGGCTTGTGCTTCTAAGATTCCAGATGGTTCTACTCTTCAAAATCTAAGTTGGGAGTAGTTACAGCCCTCACAACTTTTTCAGTTAGTGGGTCAGCAGAGATGACATCAGGAGAAGGCCACCAAATTTTACCTCGTATGAACTCCAATGGGTGATTGCTGTAACTCATGCCACTCCTACAATAGCTTAGAAGCACTGTAGAATATCGGGCCTTGAAATAGTCCTACCTCAGTCTCTCGCACACTGGGCCTCTTTTGGAAGAGGCAGATCCAATGAGCTCCAAAGTGATCCAAGTTTGAACTTCCATTACTTTGTACAATAGGTCCTGTCAACTCATTCACATTAAGTGACCTTGATGGATAACTCCAATATTGTGTTGAAAAGAGCAATCCAAACTAACTTCATGATCTCTTCCTAAGAAGTTTTCCCATTTTTACCAATAAAGGTAGATTTAGAATTTATTTTTTTTTATTTTTAAAGCTTTGCTTCTCTTTATGATTAATAATTCCATCTTTAAGTCATTTATCTCTTCTTGTATTTTACTATAAACAAAAGTAGTCACATTTCAATGCATTCTTAGAAATTTTACCTGATCTTACTGCTCACAACTTAACAGGATACCAAACATTATAAACAACAGAGAGTTTTTTTTTTCATAGTGATGGAAGCAGGGACATGTAAGACCAAGGCACCAGGTGATGTAGTGTGTGGAAAGGGCCCAGATATTAATTTACAGAAACCACAAATCAGTAGGGCAAGAACACAATTCTGCCAAGTTTCTTCCTGTGGAAAGAGGATGGATTTTCCTTCAGTTTCAAATAACAAGTTTCATATTTTAATCTAAGACCTCATTCAAGTGCCCCTTGTTTCATAACATTAATTTAGGTATTTTCTAAAAAGCTGAAACTATATCTGTAGCTCTCCTCGTTGTTTCTTTCCCCTTCACCAGAATCACCCTTAGCAATCACATGGCTACAGTGTTGGTGATATTAGCCTGCACCTCAACATTGTTCCAGCATCTATTCATTACCTCCCAAGCTGCTTCAACTTATTCAAATGGCAACCTTATTTCTGGTACAATTTTTGTTCATTATTCCATTTGGGTCCCATAACCATATACCATACCTTATAAAAAATGGAAATACATTTTTTTATGGCTATATAGGCAGGGGAATCCAAGACCAATGCAGCAGATTTGGTGTGTGGTAAGGGCCAGTATACTAGTTCACAGATAGCTCTTTCTCACTATGTCCTCACATAGTGCAAAAGGTCAGGGATCTTTCAAGTCCTTCTTATGGGGCATTGATTTTTTCCTGAGGACTCTATCATCTTGACTCAATCACTTCCCCCAGCCTCTACCTCCTAATACCATTAAAATGTAAATAATATAACTAAAAGTATAGGTTGAGAGAAGTGCAACATTTTAATCATATTACCTTTTCTAAGCAATAACAAAGGATGTGATCATTTCCTTTTGGGATTTAAATAATGCTAAAATTCTTATATTGTTCCAGAAAATGGAACACAACTTAACAGGATACCAAACATTATAAACAAATTGATGGCATATTTTCAAAGTTTGCATAAATTCTATAAATCAATTCATTTTAAGGTATTATGAATAAAAAGAGTTGAGATATTATAAACCTCATAAATCTAACAGAAATAAAAATAGAATAAATAATCAACTTAAAACACAGAAAATTGCACAAAGAAGTAGAAATTAACAAGGTTTTATACATAAAAGTACTTAATTGTTAAGTATAATAAAGTAATATTTAAAAATCAAGTATGAAACTTAAAGCATATAGTTAATTAAAAAAATAGCATTACATATAAAATCAGAAGAAAAAATAAGAAAACAAACAATATGTAACTTAAGATTAAAAATAGATAAAATTTCATAACAAAAAAATGACATGAAGATTAGAGAAAAAAATGAATGTATCAAAGCCAATATATGCAGACATTCTTCAATTTAATTCACTTTCCTTTATTATATGTTCTAGATATTGCATAAGTTGCAAAATAAAGATTTAAACAACCGAGCATCAAACAAGGCTATTGGCACAATTTTTTAAACAGCATGTACAAAGTTTTTTGTTTCTGTGTCACTTTTTGTTAATTTGTGATTAAATAATAAGACTTTAAAATGTCTTATTATGATATTATCTGTTATGGTAGATAAGACAATTTTGAACTTGGTCCTATTAATTATCTTACAGTAGTTTCTAAGTGTGCAAATAAAAGGAAGAGTTCATGTCTCTTCTAAATCAAAATTTAAAAGTGATCAAGCTTAATTAAAAAGGCCTGTCAAAAGTTTAGTTTGACCAGAAGGTAGGCCACTTGTGAAAGTTAGCCAAATGGTGAATGCAATTGAAGAGTTCCAAAGGGAAATTGAAAGTGCTACTCCATTGCACACACAAATGATAAGAAAATGAAACAACCTTTCTGCTGACATGGGGAAATTTTGGTGGTCTGGATAGAATATCAATCAAATCAGCCACAACATTCCCTTAAGCCAGAATCTAATCTCAAGCAAAGCATTGATGCTCTTCAATTCTATGACAGTTGTGAGAGGTGAGAAAGCAGTAGAAAATAAGTATGAAGCTAAAAGAAGGTGATAAAGGAGATTTAAGGAAATAAGTCATTTTTGTAATGTAAAAGTGCAAGGCAAAATGGTGAAGTGCTAATTTAGAAGCTAGAACATAGTATACAAAGGATCTAGCTGGAACCGTTAATGAAGGTGTACTACACAATTGAGATTTTCAGTGTAGACAAATAAGCCATATTTTGGAAGGATATATCATCTAGGATCTTTATAGTTAGAGAGGAAAAGTCAATTTCTGGCTTTAAATCTTCAAAGAACAATATTATTTTATTTTTTTTTTAAATATACTATGTCTCTGAAATTGCTAGATCTCAAATCAGTCTACTGGACTTGTGCTTTTTGTAAAGAAAGTAGCTATGCCTGGATGAAAGTAACTCCATTTATAAAATGGTTTACTGAATAATTTTAGCTCATAATTGAAATATTGTTTGGATAAAAAGATTCCTTTCAAAATATTACTGCACATTGACAGTCATTCTCCCAAGAGCACTGATGGTAACGTATAATGAGATAAATGCAGTTTTCATGTGCCCTAACACAAAATCCATTCTGTAGTTCATGGATCAAGGAATAATGTTGATTCTCAGGTCTGATTAGTTAATAAATACATGCTGTAAAGCTTTAGTTTTCATATATAGAGATTTATCAGAAAAAAACTCTACAAAGTTAATTTAAAACTTTTGGGAAGGACTTACCATTCTATATTCTATGGATATTCATGATTTAAAGGAAGTGGACAAAAAAACATTCACAGGAGTTTGGAGGAAGTTGATTTTAACACTTGTGGGTGACTTTGAGGTATTCAAGTCATCAGTGAAGCTAACAGTAGAAACAGTGGAAATATCAAGAGAATTCAATTTTGAAGTGGAGCTTGAAGAAGTGACTGAATTGCTGCAATTTCAAGATAAATCTTGAATTATATGTGATTTATTCTCATGGATGAGCATAGAGAATTTTTTTCTTGAGATGGAAACTAATTCTCATGAAGCCTTTGTGAACACTGTTGGAATTATGCAAAAGGTTTAAAATACTATATAAACAATCAGTAAGGCAATACCAAGTATGAAGAGGACTGACTTCAAATTTAAATGATGCTCTACTATGGGTAAAATACTGTGAAACAGCATTGCATGCTCCAGAGCAATCTTTCTGAAAGATTTAATCTATGTGATTTTATTCTCATGAGGATGTAAAGGATATAAGAAACAATGTCACATCACATTTAAGTTAGACAAAGTACAACGTCTCACTATACAAAAATTTGCAAAAAAATTTAGTAGATGTGACTAGAATATAAATTCATAAGTTTTAAAATCATCACAATAAAATAGGTATATTTCAAAAATGATAAATAATCTTGTGAAATTACATAAATTTTACCACATTAAGACATGATTTTCCATTATGAAGCATTTTCTCAATTTGTGACTAAGTACATTGTTCATTGAAGGCTGAGTTAAATCTCTTTGATCTAGTCATTTACTCGGAAGATGCATTTTCATGGAAACTGTTGATCACAAAGAAATTACAGGTCCACAGAGGACACAGAAGAGAAAGTATTTGGGCATCATCACCCATATCCTCACATCCAATATCTGAGACCAAGTGAACTGGTCTTTCAAAATTGTAGAAACACATGTCTGATCAGTATGCTTATTATTTTATTTATCTATTTCTATTGTGTGTATTTAAGAAACAAAACATGAATTAATCAATTATTTATTTCTAGTGAAATGATTACTACAAAAATTTAACCTGTTTATCACCTTCCATAATAGTGTGTGTTTGTTTATCTTTCATTCCCTTTTGTGCACCATATTGATGGATGTGTGTAAATTAAATTTGCATCAGAGATATACATCCAATTAGGTCATAGTGTATATTCCTTTTATATGCCATTAAATTTAGTTTACTGGTATATTATGGAGGAATTTTGTATCAATACCTGAGTTGGAGTAATTGGCATGGATGGATTTTTCTTTATTTTTATATGTTTCCCTGACTTTGTTATCAGGGACTCAAAAAATGTTATTTTGTTATTTTGGACTCAAAAAATGAGTCTGAAATTTACATCATCTACTTTTTCTTTGGAGGAATGTAGAAGAATTTGTATTAACTTTTTGACTATTTAATAGAATTCAACTCAGAATCCTTCTGCTCCTATGTTTTTATTTGTTAGATTTTCGATTACTACTTCAATTGCTATTGGTCTGACTTGTATTTTTATTTAGTTGTGATTCAGTCTTGATAAGATATTGTATCTAGGATTTGGTCATGCCTGGGGCAATGTAAATTGTAATAGCGTGGAGATTTCACAAATAAATTAAAAATTGAAATACCATACAATTCCAAATCCCTCCTCTAGTTATATTCCCAAAGAAAATAAAGTGAAATATTATAGAAATATCTATGCTCCTATGTCCATTACAACATGACACATAAGATATGGAAACAACCTATTTGTCAATTGAGAGATAAAGGAATAAATTACAATATACAAATAATATACAATACATTACATATATTTATATTCCATTTAAAAAAAACCAAGGGAATATTATTTATCCCTGACCAAAATATGACCTAGAGGACATTATGCTACTTAAATTGCCCTGGTTTAGAAATAAAACCAATAGAAAATAAAAACTAATAAATACAGAAAAAGCAAATGAAAACCGTGAATATATTTTCATGATAAAGAAAACAAACAAACAGAAAAAAAAACCTCAGAAAACCAACCGAAAAAAGAAATATTCTCAATGTAATAAAGGTCATTTATGTAAACCTAACGGATAACAGCATAATCAATGGAGAAAAACTGAAAGATTTTTTCCCTATAAGATTTTATTGAATGAAAGAATATTCAGTCTCACCAATTCTATTTAAAATAGTACTAAAAGTACTACCAAGAACAGGAACAGCAAAAATAAATAAATAAAAAGTTCTCCAAATAAGAGAAGTAATTTTTTGTTCTGATAGTTAATTTAAGTCCATTTAATTCTCACATCTTAAAAAATAAAAATATCCTACCACTTACACAGTCTTAAAGTGGGGTTTATTAAGTTAATCTTTATCCCTATTTCTAATAAGAGTGGAATACAGATTTCTTGATGCTAGATAATACAATAATTTGAAATCTCAGTGGTCAAACTCCAAAATTTTTATTTTTAAATCCATTAATTAATTATTAGCTGACTTTTGATATCTCCGGTTATTGGTGAGCAGTTTGGTTTCCCCAAATGTTTTAGTATGAATATTAGAGAACCATCCAGGCAAAAATATAAAGCAGATTTTATTTAGAAATAGTAACACAGACTTCTCCCAGGAGGGTAAAGAGAGAAATAGCTAATGTCCTGGTATCCTAAGAAGTGGGGATATCATTCTGCCCCTTTTCTACATTTTATAATTTCTTTGTTCTCTTGCCCTCTTCCTCCATATCTCTCTTCTTACTGTGTACAAGACTAGGCCCAGGAGATGTCAGTGGAATGGCCAAAAGGGGACAAGTAGATGGGCAGGGGGAAGGGCCAAATAGAGTGATCCAGGCAGCTCAGGAGGTGTTAATTAACAACCTCCTGTCTGCAACCTTTAGGAAGGGGTAGTGTAGGCAAGTAATCTTGGTAATCAAAGGCCTTTAGATACTCCAACGTTCCAATCTCCAGGGGGATCTCCAACTTCCCATGCTTGAATTGACTTCTATTTTTTAGATCAGGCCTGATTACCTATCTACACAGACTGCCTGTCTTTAATTCTTGCTTCACTTTGACCCTACCTAGAATTGGAATTTGTAAAATTATTACTTAACAATTTTGATTTTATAGTGTTAGAAAAGTGTCTGATCTTTTTGATGCCTTTCTCTATGTGTTTCTTAAGAGTTCCTTATCTTTCTCTGTAAGTACTCTCATTATATACATAAAGGTAATCACTCAGAAAATGGAATGACTATATAAATCAGCCAACTGATGAGTCCAAGAAAAGGTAAACTTCCAAGTATGTTGAATCCCATCTCATTTGTAAATTAAATTTCTTTAGTGTTTGAAGTTAAGAAAAGGAATGTAAGAAAAACCTTATACTAAAAATCTATCTGAACTGTTTTTCTCTGAAAAAAAGCAACTAAAATAAAACCATTGGTCTAAAATTTTTTCAGCACATTAGAGTAAAAGGCGGTGTAAAAATATTACAAATGGTTCAGTTAACATTTCTAAGGGCAAGATAAGAGATCTTAAAGAAATATGCCTCTACCATACCCGAATACAATTCAGTTTCATTAACATTATGTCAAAAATTTCTAGGTGTCAATAGCCACATATGGGCCACAAGAATCTTATTTCTGAAAAAAAAATGTAAAAGAAGAAAGAAGAAAGTGATAGAACATGTAAAATTTTTACTACCTTTTAAAAATTATTTGATATTAGAAAAAGTCTGAACAATATTAAATCACCATACATTACTTAATACTGATCATGTGAGTGGACATTATAATCAATTTTATGCCCTTTCAGGAAACAATGAGATTTTTTTTTTAACATTTATGGCTCCAGGCACCCTGAGATCAACGTTACCACCTTAGTAAATGCCCCTGCCATATTCATTAATAAAATAAACTTTTGGGGGGGCAGTCATCTCACATAATCTGAAATTCTTGGAAAAAAAGACATTTGGGAAAATCTTACACATAATAAGATTCAAAATTAATTGTGTTTATGTCTCACTTCTTATTTTATTTTCTTTACAAGTTTTTTTTTCTGTTGCCCAAGCTGGACTCTAACCTCTGGCTCAAGCAATCTTCTCCCTCAGCCTCTGGAATAGTTGTGTCTACAGGTACTTGCTTCCATGCCTCAACATCCTCTTTCACTCTTATAATAACACATTTGCAAATCATGTAACAAATAATCAAAGAAAAAGCAGCAGTTAAGTGATTACTAAAAACCTAATAAAGAGAATCAGATTTGTATATTGATTACAGGTATGGATTTCTGTCAACAAAATCCCTGTGAAGGATCTTTATTTTCACTCTGAGATCTTAATTATACTATTCAAGTGTCATTATTAGCCTCATTGTAATTTGTCTGTTTGCTTCTAAATATTTAATTATCCTCAATTATGTAACCTAAGAGAATACATTTAAAATATACTAATATATCTTGTAGCATTAAATATCTAAAGTACTGCATGGACAATAAAACAATAGAACAAAGAAGTATTTCAACAAAAAAGTTTAAGATAAAAATTAAATTTCAGCTATGTAAAAAATGTTAGGGTTGGTTAAAATAAAAAAAAGATATATTCTCTATATAAAATGCTAATTTATGAAAATGTAATAGACTACTTAGGTATTTGTCCTTCCATCCCTAGGTTTTGTGGCAGAAAGATAACACACTTCCTGTCCATCATTTATTGTCCTGTGTGCAGCACAGCTAAGGCTGAGGTAGTTATGTAGCTAGGATTCTGATCATGCCTGACACATAGCAATGAACCTTTCCCCATAGGTTATGGAAGACAACTAGGGAACCCAGCTGATAACACACCTGGAGGCAATGAGGCATTTTATGCCTCTTTGCTGGTGCTGTCAAAAGCAGCTAAATGCACAGTAAATACATTTGTTATCCCACAGCAGTAATGAACTAGCAGACAATTTCCCCCTTTCCAGCCAGTTTGTTATCAATGGAGGATTAGTAATAGAGAGCCCTTCCCATCTCCATGCCAATAGAGGCTGAGTGAAGAGCTTAGACTTCAAGAGGCAGACTATACCATACCTGAATACAATTCAGTTTCTTTAACATTATGTCAAAAATTTTTAGGTGTCAATAGCCACATGTGGGCCACAAGAATCTTATTTCTGATGTGATAATTTAGATGGGTTGAAGAACCGGGCATAGTATGAAAACTTTGACTCTACACAGCAATTCTAGTATTTATTATAACTCTAAGCCAGACCTTTTAGAATTGAGTAAGAAAAGAGGTCAATACACGACCACACTGAGACAGAGGTTAGAATTATAAGAATTTTAAAGTAACCATTATAAAAATGCTTTGCTGAGCATTTATGAATGCACTTGAGGTAAATTAAATGTTAGGAAGACACAGGAAAAGTAAAAGTGGATTCTCACAACAATAACAAAAATGTAATAAGTAGAGAATACTCTCAATGACTGGGAACAGCGCAAAACCTAAGGGACCAAGTAAAGCATGAATGCGCTTGGGAACAGAACATGAATGAGCTTGGGAACAGAAGCCACCTAACCTTAGCTGCAAAGGGCACAGTGCACAGAGACTCAGGAAGATGTGGGCCTGTAAGAAAAATCCTTGTAGTTTTGATGTTGAAATGCAGGATGGAAGGAAGGGTAAAGTCAGAAAAAACAACAGAATTTTGTCCAAATTTAGCACATGGCATACTCCCACAGATTCAAGAAGCTGAAAAAAACAACAAACAGAATAAACCTTTGGAAATTTTTAAAACACAACATCTTCAACGTTATAAAATCTAAAGCAGAGAAAAAACCTTGATACCAGTAAGATAAATAACACTTTATAAGATTATTCAAATAACAGTGTAATTATCCCTAGAAACCTGGAAGTTTCCTCCTCAAAAAATTGCGTAACATTTTTTTAAATGTCAAAATGTATAATGTCCAAGTATCAAAGTAAAGCACTTTTGCCCCATTGAAAATATCTTTTTAGGAAAAACATGAAATGAGGACATTATTGGGTGAAGAAAAACTAACAAAATATGTCCCCTGTTTCTTAATTAAAAAAAATGATTTTTTAAAAAGCATATTGTAAATTGGAAACAAGAAGATGGTAATACATAAACATATAATTAAATAATATACAACATTTGCCTTTTTCTCTTGAGTTTTCTAAATATTTGAACATGTAAGTAAGGGAAAATCCCTCCTTATAATAAAGAGTATCTACAAAGACACCTGTATAGCTAACATCTTATTAATGATGAAAGACTAAATGCTTTCTCCTAAAATATAAATGAATCAAAAGAGTCACTTGCACCACTTCTATTCAGCACAGTACCGTAATTCTAGTTAAATTATTAAAGCATGAATGAACAGTGAAAGACACAAACTGGGACATGACACAATATAACTGTTTCTATTTCCAGATAACACCACTGTCTTCATATAACAGCCCACAGACCTTAATGAATAACTTGTAGATTAAATAAGTATATTGTTCAGAAAGAATGCTAGATACAATATAAAATCAGAATAAAAAACCCAATCATATATCTATATTCTTACAACAAAGTATGGAAAGCACAATATATATTTGTATGCATATAAACATATATATATATTTCATATATATATATATATTTTTCATATATATATATATATATATATATATTTGTGTATATGTGCATGAGCATATGTAATATAATTTACTTAAAAACTGTTAGTGTAAACCTAAAAAGACATGTGCAAAACTTACATACTGAAGAGTACATAAGTCAAAGATGATTTAGTTAAACAAAAACTGGTCTAAATATATCATGTTCATTTAATAAAGGATATACTATATAGTAAAAACATTTGATTAACAGGTTTAATTCAATTTCTATCAAAATACAAGCAAAATTGCCTTTGTATAGGAAGATGCCTGTGTGAATGCACCATGGTGAATTCCACCCTTATGTATTCCTATAGAGTACCAATTTATAAAAACAATAAATAGATCCTGAAGGTCGGGGAGGAGAAGAGGTGAAATGTGAAGAAAGAAAGAAGGGGAGAGAGGAGAACAAAATATATCCCATACTTATGTGATTATCTCAAAATTAACCTCACCATTATGTATAGCTATAGTGCACTAATAAAAAATGAATTCTAGGCTTTATATGAGATAACAAAGGAATTACCACAGGTAAAGTATGGTTTAAAGAACACAGAATGGGTTCAATAGCAGATTTAGAGACTAATTTATATAGCTACAGTAATCATATGTGCATGTATTGGTGGTGAGATTGACATTTAGATCAATTGTTTAGAATGGAGAACTGATAACAAAACTCTACGTGTATATGCAATTGACTTTTGACAAAAATGCAAAAACAATTCAATTGAGGAAGCAACATTCAACAAATGGGGTAGAGCAATTGGATACCTATAGACAAAGCAAAACAAGATAAAACCTTCCAACTAAAACACCTTTTACAAAAATAAGCTCAAATTATTTGTATATTTTAATGAAAAATCTGAAATTTTAAAATATTTAGAATATAATAAAGGAGATAATCTTTAGTATCTAATGCTAGGTGAAAATTTGTTAGACTGCAAAATAAACAACTTGCAGAACAAAGCAAAAAAATGTAAGTAGGAGTTGATTAAGTTTTTAATAAAACTTTCTCTGACAGACCTTGTTATTGAAGAAAAGCTGTAGACTAAGGAATAATATTGACAAAATGCCTAAAGAACAAATAATTAATATCTGGATTATAAAAGGAATGCTCAAAACTCAACAACAAAACAAAAATCCAATATAAAAATGGAGAAATAATGTGAAGAGATATTTCACTTCAGAGGTTGTCTTGCTGAAAGAATAGAAACTTATTTAACAGCAGTTATTAGGCAAATGTGCATCCAGTTCATGGAGTAGAATCACTACCCATTTATTAAAAAAACTAATACTGGTATCTGTGCATATAATAGGAATATACTAAATGTGTGAATGTAGCAAATTTGAGTTATAAACTGTTGGTGAGAATGATAGTGATAATGAAAATCAGTGTTAGAATTTCTTTAAAAAAAACAAACAAACAAAACTAAACAAGCTTAACATGCACAGTGACAAGCGATTTCCAAGTTGTGACACAACTTGGCTGTGTCACAGAGTGCACTCAGATGATGTAAAATACCATTCTAGGTGTGCCCTGTGAAGGTGTCTTGAGGTGAGATTTGCATTTGAATTTTTAGTCTGAATAAAACGAAGTGCTTTTTAAAATATGGTTGGGATTCATTTCACACATATAAGCCTGAAGGGAACAAAAACCTGAGGGGGAAAAATTTTGTGCTCTGTCTGACATTTTTCAAGTTAAGCATTAATATTCTCTTGCAGCTGGACTTGGAACTTAAGCTGAAACTGTACCATACACTCTCCTAGTTCTCTAGTCTTCAGAATCATTGGAAACATAGCATTGAATTTAATGGATCTTCAATTTGACACCTGCAGCAATTTAGTATTTTTTTACCTTCACAATTGTATAAGCCAATTCCTTTTATTAAGTAGGTGGGCACACACACCCACATACCCTATTGAAAGTTTTTCTAAAGAACTCCAACTAATCTATATATTTGCCAAATGATTTAGCATTTGCATTTAGACTGTTGGGTATATATCACCACAAAACCAAACTTGTTTACACACAAAACCCTGTATGTATGCAACTTTACTTGTAATAGTCAAAACTGAAAACAACCCAAAAACCCTCTAATATGTGAAGAGATAAAGAAACTCTGCTATGAGTACTACCTAACCACAGAGGTAAAAACTGCTCATATAGTTCAGAAATTGGATTAGTTGGAAGATTACTGTACTAAGTGGAAAAAAGAATTCTCAAAAGATTATGCACTGTATGCCTCAGTCTATATAAAATTCCTGAAATGATTAGATTTGTGGTTGTCAAGATTTGGGGGGGGGATGTGATTTTAAAGGAGTAGGAATAGGAAGTTATTTTTGGTAATGGAATAAGAATAAATCTGAATCTTGAGTGTACTTTGGTTCCACAATCTATACATGTGACACAGTACAATAGAACTATATACAAACCATTGAATTTTGATTTGATATTATATATAATGTGTAATCATATGTAAAAAGATGTATAAAATGTAACCATGAGAGAAACTCATTGAATTTTATAAAATCCCTCTCTATAATGTCCTTCAAATAGACAATTATTTAAAAGTAAAATTAAAAATGTGAATTTAGTAATTTAGTATTTATTAATTTGCTTCACTAGACTAGGTTTTATGGCAAATAAATTACATCCATCTTGTTCATATTTTCCAATACAGAATATTTTCCAATAATATTGCTCAAAAAATATTTGTGTTAGAATTTTCAAAAGAAGCAGAACAGAATCTTCATGAAAAAATGAGATTTATTATGAGAAATTGGCACCTACAATTATGGAGACTGAAAAGTTCCATGATATGCCATGTGTAGAAAAAAGATCCAGGCAAAACAGTGGTGTAATTCTGTTCCTATGCAGAGAGCCTATGTACTATAGGAACTAATGTTGTAAATCCACATGCTAGGAAGAGGAAAATGACCTGACATGTTTCAGCTCAAACAATAAGGCAGGAAGAAAAACAAACAAACAAACAAAAAAGTGAGTTCACACTTCCTTTGCCTTTTGTTATATTTGGAACTTCAATGAATTAGATGATGACTGCCCATGTAGGTGAAGGAGGATCTTCTTCATGTATTCTACTGATCTGACATTTTTTTCATCTAGAAAAACCCTTATGGGGCTGGGGATGTGGCTCGCCTTGCATGCGTGCGGCTGGGGTTCAAGCTTCAGCACCACATACAAACAAAGATGTTGTGTCCGCCAAAAACTAAAAAATAAATAATAAAATTCTTTTTCTCTCTCTCTCTCTCTCTCTCTCTCTCTCTCTCTCTCTCTCTCTCTCTCTCTTTCTCTCTCTCTTTAAAAAAAAGAAAAAGAAAAAGAAAAACCTTATGAACATACTAAAAAAGAAATGTTATCCTAGCTGACTGAGCACAGCATGGCTCATACAATTTCACACATAAAATCAACCACCACAGTAATGATTATACAAGTAAAAACCCAAAAGCTGAAGTATTTAGTTACTATGTAGGTAAAGCTATAGATTAGACCTACAAGAAAGAATGAGGAGAATACTCAGATATTGAAGATAAATATGGACAAATATTTTCAAAGAAAATTTCAACACTAGAAAAAGTTTAGAACAAAGAACATTAAAACTAAAAAAAAAACAAGTGATGGCCCTTCATCATGAATTTTGTGAAGAAATTGACTTAAGGAATCAAGTTTCACAGCAGTGACTATGTTGTCATTGGTAGGATATAAGTTTTATTAGGAAAATGAATCATAATTATGGAGAGCCTAGAGTGTTTTATATCAAAACAAAACTGAAGAAAAAAGAAATAAAAAGGAAGAAGGGGGGGAGGGAAAGAAGAAATGCGAGGGAAAATTTAAACTGAAAAGGAATAAACACTGATCATTTGATTAAAATTAATAGAAGAAGAGATATAAAAAACAATACTTCTGCAAGATTAATGCTACTTTGGGTTCAACAACACTACAATCAATCAGAAGTTATTCACATAAACAATGAGGGAGGTGAACATGTATATAATCTGTGGGAGAAATGATAATGCTGAATTGCCCCTAAGCAAGTAATTGAAAATAATTAGCAATGGATTAGAGATTTAAAAGAATTACATAAATATGATTGATACAAATTTGGTGTGAATTTTGGAATTGAGAACATATTTAGTCAAAGAGATAATTTTGTTACAATTGTAACTTTATATGCATATAATAGTATACATTTTATATGTGAGTTTTATTCAGAAATTTTCTGGATTGATACATCAATTGATTTTTTAAATAAGTTATTTTTTCCAGAAATTATAATTAGAGAAATAAATAGATGTTGGTTATACTCTGAAATATTCTACCAAAACTATTTTTTAATGGCAGTGATCCCATGAAAATAGCATACAACCTGAACTAAGTAGGTAGACACCCACATAGAAATATTTATTAATTTATTATAAAAGAATGCAAATTCATTAATTAGAAATACTCTCAACCTTGTATTTACCAACTATTTTGTCTCATAGACTTTACCTGTCACTAATCTTTTCAAACAAACACATAAATGATTAAAAACAACAACAACAAAAAACTCTTAAATCCCAATCTCTGAAGGAAGGGTACACAACAAGATCACAGTTAGGTTGGTAAGAAGAATGTATCTACAGAGTGTTTGGTGAAAAGAAGCAATTAAATGTAGTAATGCTCATGTCCAATACAAATCACAAATACACAGTATATAAGGCCTACAAATACATTAAACTATAAATCAAAGAACAAAGCAAATAATACAGTTTTCAGAAGAGAGCTAACAATCCAAACTGAGTAAACTTTTTCTATACATGAACTGGATGATTAGATAAGGTTAATAGATATGGAGAAAAGATGTTGATTATCTCGTGTGAACAAATTATTCTTCCTATATTATCATTCTTCAATCCTTACTGGGTATCTGCCTTAACATCCTTTTTCTTGGAACATCTGAAATCTTGTCATTGTAAACTATCGGTGTTCTTTTGAAATGCATATACGGTTTCTTGGAACTTCATGCCAGTTTTACAATCCAGGACACATCTTTCTCATGGAAATGGGAAACATGTTTCGAAAAGATTCACATTGAAGGGCATCTCTCCCAGTGTTTTGCAGAGTAGGAGGCTAACTGCTAACATTTGGCCTCCGGAGATGGCCTAACTACACAGAAAAAAAAACATTTTCAAACTCAAAAATTACTAATTTGTCCAGCTATATCGTATTGACCAACTTTTCTTTTAGGTGAACTTCTTCACTAGTTCACCCCAGCACTGGAAATCCCTAATGTCTTCTGTTTTGTTGGAGTTGTGTTCAGTTACTGTCCCTATTTCAGTTGCTTTGAATAAAGTCTCCATTGTCTGTTTAATTTTTGCTTAGAAAAATGTGTGCTTTGAGAAGAAGGTTTTAAATTAGATCAGAGAGAAAGAGAGTAGTCACTACTACCAAAAACTTTATTCAAAATCCCTGCAACTATAGTTATACTGCATATCTTAATGAACTTAAAAGTTGAACAGGTAAGATTACCAGATTCATTACAGAAAATGAAAGATTGAAACAAACATCCTGGAAGGGGACCAGACAAACAGAGTACAATTTCTCCTACAATCAGTCTCTTTAGACCAGGTTTTTAAAACACGTGGTCAATGCCAACAGCATGATGAAAGACATAATGAAGAAAACTCACGTTATTTTGCTTGTATTTTCATTTAATCATGTGACTTGTATGCTTCTGAGGTCTTAGGCATTTTATTTCATAGAAATCAAGATAATTCAAAAACAAAGAATAAGAATATAAAAGAAAATCTGAGATCAACAGTTTTCATAATAAATTGAATGTGGATGTTCAGGTTGATCAACAATGAATAGAAAACAATAAAATGCCAGATATTTTTCATGTTTGTTTTAGAAAGCTGGATTGAGAAAAAATGAAATTTCATTAAATAATGATACATTCTTAAAAACACATAGAAAATTTCTACTCCAAGTTTAATTTCAATAAGAAATCTGGCATGTATGCAGATAGCACAAAGATCTAAAGTTGTGTAATGGATACTAACTTATAGTGTGAGATTTGAGGTAGGGATTATATCAAATACCATTACATGATTTTTAAAAAGCATGTTTCTGTACATATTTATTTTTTTTTGAAAATAGTTTCAAAATATTTCCAGACTACCCACCAAAATATCATAAGAATATACAAATGCAATTAGATAACCATTAATAGAATTGACTAAAATAGATTTATGTGTATGTGTGTACACATATATGTATTCACACACACATGCACACACACATATATATGTGCACACACACACACATATATATACACAAAATGTGCAATGGATTGAGCAATGATTCTCAGTTTTCTGAATACATGCCAATAACTATGAAGGTATCCATTTCCAAGAAGTAATTTTTGCCATCCTTCCCTTGTAACACCAGCACATGATTCTCAGAATTAAGTGAATACTGGTCTTTTAAAAAAATAACAATCATTTTCTGGCCTCAGAAAAAAATTACCAAAAAGTAATAATCTTCTATAATTGTTTTATTTTGGGGGAAGTGTGCTGCCGCAGTCTCTGGCTGGGCACAAATCACGAGTCTCCACACAGCTTGTAGATTCAGACAGCAATTCTTTATTCCCGAACTCACACCGGCCGTCTACAAACACCCTCTGGGGGAATCCACGTTCTCTGCCCAAATCCACTCTCTCCCAAATCCACTCTCTGCCCAAATCCACTCCACATGGGCTTCTGTCTCCCAAAATATACTGTCTGACCCTAAGCACTCAAGAGGAACTCAGCAGCAGGATACGCCCTATTCTAAAGGGGGAACACCCTAAACACGGATCCTGCCCTGGTCCTTGAGCAAGGTCACCTTTCAGAAGTCCTTCCACTAGACAGCATGGGAGTAAGCTGGCAAGGAATTTGTCATACCTACTTGGCTGATGGCTCCCAGCATCTCCCCCCTTCTGATTAATTAAACAACAAGTAATGTGGCTTAAGGACCGTGCCTGGTAGGTTGTCCAGTTCAACATATGGCTCTTACCCGTCATTGGAAAACTGACCTTTAGGCGTCAGCCTCCTGTCTTAGGTTGATACCACTGCAATTGGATCATACCCGTCACTGACTACTGGTCCAGCATACAGCCATACTTGTGGATAGGTCTATGCACCAGTGCGGGGGTGAGGTTCTTTGCCTCACCTCTGTTGGCCCCCAAATTTGGCCTTGGTGCCAGTGGGGGAGTGAGGTTAATGTGGCTTAAGGACCGTGCCTGGTAGGTTGTCCAATTCAACATATGGTTCTTACCCGTCATTGGAAAACTGACCTTTAGGCAACTGACCTTTAGGCGTCAGCCTCCTGTCTTAGGTTGATACCACTGCAATTGGATCATACCCGTCACTGACTACTGGTCCAGCATATAGCCATTGGCCCCCAAATTTAGACCATCACTAGCAGAAGGGAGGAGGATACATAAATGCCATGACACCAAGCCAATTGACAGTTCCTTTGGAAAAATTGCATCATTGGTGACACCTTCAGCAAAGATATCTGGTGACACCATCAGCAAATACATGCCAGCATTACCACAATTAGCTGCACTAAACGTAGTTACATAGTCCAGGCAAGTTCTGCAAGCGGTTCAAAGTGGAGGAATCTATCAATATGTCCGTCTCCTCCCAAAGTCCGTTTCCTCCCAAAGTCCATTTCCTCCCAAAGTCCGTTTCCTCCCAAAGTCCGTTTCCTCCCAAAGTAAGTTGACTCCTTGATTGAGCATACTTGTTGAGTTATATTCATTGGGATGAAGATAGGAATTCTGGCACTGATGCTAAAGAGACATTATCCTGAAAAGAATTATTAAATATAATGAAAAGGAAAGGCGAAAGTAAACAAACAGATCTGTTAACCTACTTAAAAAACAATCCTTAACAGCTGTTTACCTGATTTAAATTAGTAAACAAGCAGATATGTTAACCACCTTTAAAAACAATCTTTAACAGCTGTTTACCTAATTTAAATTAAGCCATTTAAATCACGTGAATAAAAAAAATAATAATTTGGATCCATTTTCTCATGAGCGCTCCTCATATATGAAATACGCACACACAGACATACAACACAAAACACAAATGTGCAAACAAACGTACAACACATAAGATAATAATAAAGGCCTTGTAGCTTTACCTAGGTGAAATCTCCATTGCAATGTTTAAAAACTCCATAGTCAAAAAATAAAACTGATCAGAAAAACATTAACCTAGGTTTGTATGAGCTCAAAAAATAAAAAATAGAACCTTATGATGTGGAAAAATGCAATAATAAAATAGATATTGAAAAAAGCATCCTGGTTAATCACAGTCGCAGATGTAAGAATGGCCAAGCTGGAGTTCTGGATATCAGCTGTTACGGATTTGAGTCAAATCATCTTCTTTTCGATCTGTAGAAATCGTTTTGGTTAGTCTTTCTGGAATCCAAATCGGCTGCTGTTCTCCCTGTGGAAACATGCAAACAGAGCCCTGACTCCAGACAATCACTGGGTCAAGACCTTTCCATTGTCCTGTTAGAATATCTTTCCAAAGTACCTTAGGCTTATGTACATTTTTTGGATACATATGTCTTTCAGCAACACTAAGTCCTGATGAATCCAAATTTAAAAAGTTTAGAGTAAAAAGGGTTATTTTACGTTTATCTTTGGGGGATACATACCCCTTTCCAATTTTTAAGATTAACTAGGCTTCGAGTGACGCAATCTTTCCTCTGTCATGAAGGCATCTTAACCACCTTCAAATTAACCTTTTAAAGCCTTTTAATTATCATCTATACTGTACTTTTAAATGTACTTTTTCACCACCTACAGCTTCACTATTTTAAACGAGGCTTAGATTTTGTTTAAATCGCTTAATGTTAGTTTACATGGCTGCCCTTCAACCAAAGGCCTTTTTTTACTCCATTAAGAAGCTTTGTCTCAATCTGCCATGTACAAATACCTTTTTTTTTCTCAAGCTTTTAAAGTAAGTTTAGTTTCCTCAAAATCTTTTTAAATGGTATTTTATAACTTTTTACTTTACCACAGAGATTATCTCACCTAGAAACATTTTTTTAACCTTCCATATTGAAATATATTTTCACATCTTTAATCTTAATATCTCTTTTCTAGCTGTTAACCCTTTTTATAAATTCACATTCTGAAATAACCCTTATAAAATTTCTGATTTAGACAAATTACTCCACTTTAATAAGATGAAATACTTTCATGTTTTTTATGGTACTATAATACTGTAATTGAAACCCAACTGAAACTTCTTATACTCTTTGTATATAAATTACACCTGATAGAATCTTAACACTTAGTAACTTGTTTCAGCAAAGACATAGACCAAAGCAATATTAAACATTTTTCCATTCACCAATTTATGAAAACACACATAATGATTAAATATATTACCTTATGGAACTTAAGTAAAGAGTACTTGATTTCATATTTAGTGGTTGATATTTAAACACTTTAGCTTTGTAAATTAATCAGATGTCTGTAAAAACCAAGATCTTAGACAAGCATAGTAAACAGAACTAGCCATCTCTTTCTTGTTGAAGAAAAATCCTTCTACAGGATACCATGATGGTCCCATTGATATATTTAATAACTCGTCTTTAAAAAGCCATGGGCTACATTTTTGTATTGTATCAACATATGCCCTAATTGTTCTTGGTCTTACTGGGTTGCCTCCTTTCTCTAACAATTTCTCTTCCTCGGAGGTGAACAACTTCAAACTTTGAGTCAACCATTTTCCCCAGTTTGTCTGAGAAAGTTCTAGGAACAGGCAACTTGAAATGAAAACAGAATAAATCAGAACCAAAACACATTGTTTTTTGAAATGGTCACCCATTCTTTCGCTCTCCTTCAGGGGCTAGCAATTTCACTTACCCCCAAGCTTCAGGCGTTCCGCGTACGAGCCACGAAATGCCGCAGTCTCTGGCTGGGCACAAATCACGAGTCTCCACACAGCTTGTAGATTCAAACAGAAATTCTTTATTCCCGAACTCACACCGGCCGTCTACAAACACGCTCTGGGGAAATCCACGTTCTCTGCCCAAATCCACTCTCTCCAAAATCCACTCTCTGCCCAAATCCACTCCACATGGGCTTCTGTCTCCCAAAATATACTGTCTGACCCTAAGAACTCAAGAGGAACTCAGCAGCAGGATACGCCCTATTCTAAAGGGGGAACACCCTAATCTCCTATTATGCTAAACCGCCCTATTCTAAAGGGGGAACACCCTAAACACGGATCCTGCCCTGGTCCTTGAGCAAGGTCACCTTTCAGAAGTCCTTCCACTAGACAGCATGGGAGTAAGCTGGCAAGGAATTTGTCATACCTACTTGGCTAATGGCTCCCAGCAGTGTGCCAAAGTTTATTCTGGGATATGTTGTGTGTGTTCTTCACTCAAAAATTCCTATATATAATACAATATTTTAAATTGACATATTTCATTATTTACTACAGATATTAGAACAAGTTATTAATTCTATTAAGAAAACAATACAATCACTAAATTGTTGAAATTAATAAGAAATCATTGAAACTACATAAAGCATCAATTAATGAAGAATATGGCACATGAAACTGCTGTCAGGCAGAAATACTGAAAATCTGCCAGTAGTTGCACATTAGTTTTTTTCAAATTTATTAACATTATGCAATATGTTAAATTCATTTAAATCTATTTTCCATTTATTCAAATAAAATGTTAAGAAAATATTGACCAGTGTAATTTACTTCAACTCTTGAGCCAAATGAAAAATTGCTTAGAATTTTAAAATTTCCCTTCTTAAGTTGATGCTTGAAAAATATTAACATTGTTTAGTTTCAGTCAAACTTTTTGGATCTTTGTAAACATAGTATCCCAAATTATAGGATATATGACAAGGTAAATGAATTGTAGGGGTGTGTAGACCTGTATGTTATAAAATTTTAAATTCGTGAATAGATAATAATTTTAACTTTGTGCATTATATTCTAAAGGGCATTAATAAATTATCTTATTTTTACCTAGTTGTCTAAGAACTTAATGAAATTTCATATGGCTAGAAATTTATTTCTTTTCTGAAAAGATCATCTCCATAAAACTTAAATTAGCATTAAAAATTATGTTAGTTATTCCTTATTTTAATTAAAATTATTGATCAAGTATCTTTATATGGCAATGATATTAACTTCAAGAGGAAATGATATTCGTTTTCTTTTTTCTTGCATGTAACAATGATATTAAAAATCCAATATAATATTTTCAGTTTATGAGGCTTCTAAAATCTAGTTAATAGGAACATATATTTTAGAAAATCATTTAATAGAATTGGTTTTATTTATAATGCCATCAGCTATATTGTTTAGTTTCTAAACATTTTTTATATTTGAATTCTTAGGAAACTGAAAAACAAAACAATAAAATAAAACATAATAAAGGCAGTTTATTCAAGGCTGGCAATTTTTAGAAAATGATCAAACACTTCAACTGGGCCCTAAATAACATTAAAAGAGTTCATATTTCTTCTACCTGATTCCTTCTGCTGGGATTTGCATATACAAGCAGTTTGCTGGGAAATTACTTGAAACTAGAATAAACTGATATGTAAAAGAAAAATATTGTGTTTTGGAAAGTTTTCAAATAAGTGACATTTTTCAGTTATTCAAGTTATAAATTCTTTCAGAAACATAGTCAACTTTTCTATTATTTTAGAACTTTTAAATTTTATAAGTAAAATTTTGATTTTCAATAGAGTTGAAATGGCAACAAAATTATACTTCTTAAAAATGTATGATTTTCAATGAATTTATAAAGTTCCTCTAACTTAAAAAAAAAAAGACCTTCATGTTTCTGTAACTTCATCAGTGATATCAGCACTGACTTTGGAAATCACCTTCGTTAAGTTTTCATTGATCCATAAAGATTTAATTGCTCCATATGTTGCGAATTCACTGCTATCTGAAGTGTAATCAGTAGTTTGCATTTTTCTGATTACCATATTTCTTTGGGAATATTTCATTAATCTTTTAAAATAATTTAAAACGTTTTTTAATTGATAATTGTTCCCTTCATCCTTTATTTCATGGTCAGCATCCCCTAATGTGCCACTCCATATTATGATTATGGACCTCAGAGAACACTTAGACTGAATGATTTTCTAAAAGCTTTATTTGCTCAAGTCAAGAGAATTCTACTTTAAAATGTTTTCACTAAACTATAACAACAAAAAATATTTTGTAAGAGACTATCATTTTGATGACATGTATTTTCACCATGATTAATAATAAAATTAGTATGATACTAATTTTAAAGTAAATATAATTTCCACTATATTTGTATTACCCAATGAGGCTTATTTAGGATTCTATGTTCATTAAATGCAGAGCACCATATTGTAAAAATATTCTGACAGTAATTATGCTACTTCTATGACAACCCCAAGGAAAGTATACCTAAAGGATTTCTGTGCATAACTAAAAATCATAAGAATGTATTTAATTTTGTATATCTCCTTTTATTGGTGTTTCTTTTTGTGAAACATATACTTTAGAATATGTAACTTGAGAAAACACTAGAAATTAAAGGAAAAAAATGAAACTTACCTATAACATTACTGCTTAATATTAAATTATTTTTAAAAATATAGCTTTATATCTCCTTTGACAAAATTATGCCTTCACAACCCAAGGTGCAAAGTGCAAGAATGAGCTGTGGTCCTATCTTCTACCAACATCCACGCTACTGTTTGCACAATTGAAAAGGAAGCCTCAGAGGGCGAATATGTTGGATGACTTCCTTCCAAAAATATACCCTTCACTTGGTTGTGAAAAAACACAACAGTGATTTTAGATCAAAAACATCACTGAATGTTTTTATAATCTAGTGGAATGTTCAGGAAATAACAGCCTTTCCTCCTTCTTCCCCTACTGTTGGGAGCTGACGCATAGGAGCTGAGTGCTTCCTAGCTTTCAGCGATGGAAATGTGGGGTCTGGCTTCCCTCAAGGGGAAGCAGGTGGATCTCCATCCCTGCTCAGCAGAGGAGAAAAGCTTTGGGAGTGGGCGTTACCCAATGGGAGTGGGCGTTACCCAATGGGAGTGGGCTGCCCCTTGTAACATTACCCCTCTGCCTTATATGAATGGAATGATCTTTCAAAGAGCCTCCCCCAATAAAAACAGGGTTCAAGGGGTAGTCTGACTCTTTCAAACAGACCTCTAAAAGTCACAGAGCCATCCCAGATTTTGAAAAGTTATTTTTCTGTGCTTGTGTGCTTTCTTTCCCATTTTCTTAAGTTATTGAAGTAGTCAGATTTTCTGAACCCAGCATAGGTTGCCAGATCGACTAGATGGCAATACTCTACCTGCCAAAAAATAAAACATAACAAAAATGAAGAATGTTATTATTATACTTTGCACCTATTACTGCTATGAAGAACACATTTTAGAAAGATTTTTGAGATCTGAAGCCATTATATTTCACACTTTGAATATCTACACATTTACTGAATGAAATTTGAGATTTTAGTAGAATCTAGTGAATGAATTAATTCTGAATCAAGTACAGGTTGGAGTATAGGCAATTCTATACATCGAATTGTGTGAGTGAGTCATCTATTATAGTCTTAAGATATCTGTGGTGAACAAAATCCCATGAAAAATAAGTGGATTATTTGTTAAGTGCACACACATGTATACACACAAAATAAACTTAAGAAATTTCTGTGAAAAGATCTTGTTTCTGCCCAAGAAAATGTTAAAGTATTTGGAAAATTGCCTCTGATGTGTCCCTGCACCTAATTATGATGGCACATTTAGTTGAAAAGACCAGGTGTTCAGAACTGGGTTTGGGCATACCTACAGTCTCACAGATTCAGGTAAAACCAGCAGAAATCAATTGAAATATGGAATTAATAATCATAGATTGAACATAAATGATTTACCATAAAATAACCAGAGAATGCTAGTCTTCTGTTCTGTTAATCTTTTGTTGTGTAATTCACAATTTGATAGCATAAAGCAGACACTACCTGGGGTTCTCGATGATACTGCAGATCAGGAATTTGGACAGATCATACTGGGAGTGACTTACCTTGCCTCCATTGGGCCAGTATTCTCAAAAAAAAAAAGGAATACTTTCACTGCGAGTTTGGAGTCATTTGAAGGACTGTTTGCTTTTACATATAGGGTTGGCTACTGCTGCCTACAGTAGGTATCCTAAAATCTCTCTATGTGGACCTCTCCATGTGATGTCTATACCTGAGCCTGTTAATGATTTTGCACTACATTCGCAGTTTCTCACTGCATAGCTACTGATTTTCCCCAAACATCAGGCCTCTTAAATAGAAAAGTTTAATATTGGAAGTCATAATTTCTACCTTGTTCCCCTGATTGAAACTTTCATAAGCCTGCCAGGTTCTGGGGGCTGAGAAGTAGACTCCAATTCTTACTGCAAATTAGTATATTTCAGAAAGAACATGTGGAATTGGATACATAGTAATGACAGCATTTTTTTTTAATCTTTAATAATATCCTTGGGCTTTCAGACCTGTAATTTAGAATAATCTTCAGCAACAGTTATAGTGACTATTATACCATGGGGACAGAGATAAGTTTTTTTTTTTTTCAGGTGATTGATTCTTCAAACTTTTGGTTCAAAATTCTTTACATTATCCTGTAATATGTGAACAAATGCAGAGGCAAGGCTTGGGAAGTCAAGTGATCAAAGATCTCACTATGAGGTAGAGCTGGCCCCATCTGATAAGCCATTGAGATCAGCAGATGCTTTATCAGTATGAGGCAATCTAGAATGATAGTTAGCAAAGAAACATCATAAGTATCCATGGAAGATTCAACTGTTTTGCACTCTTCTCTTATTCATGTCAGTTTTCCCTGGGAAAGAAAGGAAAAATTAAGGGAGTTATCCACCTCAGCTCTATGTATAGTGCAAAGTAGGTGGTCTGAGATAGCAAGGAATGGAATGTGGTATATTGCAGTGGATTTGGTAAGGAATTGTTCACACCTCCTAAAAAGGCTGAGAAACTCATTTCACCTGGCTTTGGGTCTCTTCCTGCTAATGATTTTCAAATAAAGAGAATATTTTCATATAAAGCTCCCAGGGCTGGCCAGTGGCAATAACTGAATACCGTTTGAGGTATGCCTTAGTCAGACTGATGGTGCTACCCTACCATTTAAATTTTCTCTATCTTTAGCCCTAATTCCATGACTTTTCCAACATTTATTGTAGAGCTGCAACATTTTTCCTGCCTCCACTTAAATTTCATAGTCTGTTTTCCACAAAAGCTAATTTTGGTTAAAAACACTAGATTGAATAAGAAGACATCAGATAAAATTGTTGGAGTTAGTTCTATGAGAATACTGTTAAGTTTTAATAATCGTTAAGAAAATTAGCCTTTCTCAAAATTAAATAAGCAGTATAATCCAATAAAATAAAATATAAAGAAGTTTGTTGGGGTGTATGCATTACATAAACAAATGGAAAATTATATCAGAATACATACTGAGCCTGAGAAACTGATGTGACACCATTTTTGAGAAACCAGTCTGTACATCTGAGTAAAGCCTGTCCAAGGAAGGGGGTGTGACCCTTGTCCTTGGAACAACCCACAGAACACTCCTAAGCACATACCCACCCCACTAAGTTTTTGGTCTACAAATAACAGGAGAGATCTGCAATGATGACTCAGGCTAGGTGAGGACCCAGAGCTATCCCCTAGCAACCACCAAGCAGCATGAGACAGGGAAAGTACCTGGGATGCCAGATGACCCCCCAGTAGTTAATGGTGGTTGATAAGACAGTTGGGAAACAATGTAGTTTAACACGTACACCCCTCATGGCCTAAACCAATCAGTTAAAAGGAATCCCCCTCTTATACAAAACAATCACCCCTCCCCAACTTGTTCCTGCCAGTGAATGTGCTAATCAATGTTAAGAGTTGTTGTTTGACTTTCCCTTGATGTGAAATGATTTGCTGTGTAATGTTGTGATGCATAGAGTATCCCCTTAAAAGCTATAAAATATCACTGAACAAAGGACCAGGACTCACTCCCAGGGACCACTGTGTCGGGAACTGTTATGAGTCCAGGCTTGAGCTTGCAATAAAGACTCTTGTGTGATTTTATCGGATTTGGCTCCTGGATGTCTATTGGGGTCCGAGGAATCTGGCATTACAAACCCATGATAGATTATGCATCAGTCTTCCAGGAAAATAGTAAGCCCAGGTCAAAAGGGAACTTCCAAATATTCCAAGTTTTCAGACTTTAAGATTTATTTGATTTTTAAAATGTAATGGAAAGGAAAGTGAGAAACTGGGAGATGATAGATCGAGAAATGAAAGACAGAGACAGACAGCCATACACATGAGAGTTTATTTGTCAGACGTAACAAATAAAGCCATCTCTGCATAGAGAGACCACACAGGCTTAGGGTTGAGACTTGGAGTAGGCTCAAAGATTAGGGCCAGGTGGATCCTAACATAAGCGATTAAGGGTGGGGTTGGTACACCCTTGAGAGGGAAAGAATGGAGGAAAGCAGGCATGAAGGGTTGGGTTGGCATGAGGGAACAGTGAGCTCTTCTCAGAAAGGCCCTTGGGCAGGAAAGCAAAATTCTACTTAAAATGACCATCCAGATGCTAAACAAGGATCTTATAATGATCTGGCATTTTTAGTTTTTCAAATTAAGAAAAACAGTACAAAAAACTACCCCTTTTGAAGAAGCAAACTCTCCTAGGTCAATAAAATGCTTACAGGCTTGTTTAATTTGAATGTACCACATGCAATAGTGCTCAATAATATGTTCTGAGACTACAAAGTAGAAACAAGATCATACCCTTCCTCATGGAGAACAGAGTCAATTAAATCTTCTCTAGAATGTCATTTAAAAATATTAATGAAAATGTAGTAATTTTAATAAAGCAGTACATTATTATAAAAGTCATTTGTTAGAAATAGACCATTAATTTTGAGTAATATTCACATAAATCACACATGCTTTTCTACATCCTCTCTCAAGAATAGTGAAAAAAGCAAATTGTTATAGTGAATACTAAAATGTTACTTTCAAACAAAAATCACAGCATTAAGTTATTATGAAACGAAGGTAGAATTAACCAGCATTTTTATCCAAACCTTTTGTAAGACACTTCAACAATTCAAAGGTTATTTTCACATCACACACGTACACACACATGCATACAGAATTGCTCATATACATATACTTACTTACATTCCTTCATTTTCTATTTTTAGACTTTGTATAATCTTGTAGAACTACCAGTAAGTGAGAGTTGATTATGCATCTGCTAATAGGATGCCTTTCTAAATGTAAAACGTTCAGTGTTTGTAATAACCACCTTCCCAGCATAAATGTGCAGTACACTAATTTTACAGTCTGTGTCATGGAAAAATGACAGGTGGTATTGTGCTCTGTGCTGCACTTGAATACCTAATCTACATAAGCACAGTAAGAATTCTCATTACACAACAACATATGTGGACACATCATTTCAGGGAGCCATATGCTTCCAAGACACATATGAAATAATTAACAAAACTAGCCCCACACCATGTCATGAGTGTTTCACTGAGCTTTAGCTAAGAGGCTTGATTATTCCATCTTCAATCCATTCCTTTTATATCCCTTCCCTCTCAAGTGATTGTGACTGTGTTCTCATTATCACTAGTAGTTTTGTTTTCTACCAATAGTCTTTTCTCCTTGTCCCTGGCACTAGAGAAATGAAATAAATTATTAGTTCCTTATCCATTAACCATAACTTTTATTTATTGCTCTCTTGAAATCTTTATTTATTGTAGAATGTTTTTATAGATGTTAATTTCCTTTTCTGATTTTCCCAAATAACTCCCCTTTTAATATTTTTATGCCTTTAATTTGCCTTTTCTTAGAATCTAACCTATGGCAGCATTCAAGTACTATTTGAATACTGAGTTTTCAAAACAAACAAACAAACAAAAAACAAAAAAAAGCTCTAAAATGCAAAATCACACAACCTAAAAAATATGTTGTCTAAAAATTTGCAAATCAATAAGTCAAAGAGGAACTTATACTTGCACATTAACTCTATGGCAATTTATCAAAACTCCAACCATGGTTCACTACTGGATTCACACTAGGAGTTTTAGCATTTCCATTAGTATGTAACTCTTTCATTTTAGGTCACAAAATCCTGAAATTATACTCTGCATACATCTGCTATGTTTAAAACCAAACTTGATCATGCTATATAAATTTTTTATCCTCAGAGGTAAAAACATCCAGCACTTAATGGATAAAGCAAGTGTCTGTGCAAAAAAAATTCTTCTTCTGATCTATTGATTTTTAATCTTTTGTTATAAAAAATGTTAGGAATCCTTAAGTTTGTATTCAGTTAATTGGACATTAAGGATAATTTGTAATAATTCACTATTGATTTCAAGCACACAATTGGGAAAGTTTTCAAATAATTGAATGTCACTGCTTAAATGGATCCTTTTTATTTCCACTTACTGACTTAAATCTTAGTGCAAAAAGATTACCAGAAATATTGTAACCAAATAAAGTTAAATTTCTTGACTTGATTTAAGAGGAGAGAAAATACCATGCATTTTGTCTTATTTGTAGGAAAAAAACATTGTAACGAAATAAAGTTAAATTTCTTGACTTGATTTAAGAGGAGAGAAAATACCCATGCATTTTGTCTTGTTTGTGAAATGTTCAGGAAAGAAGGGTTAATCATACAGTGGTACTAGAAAGGACTAGTCAGAATCTGTAAACTAAGGAATTACTAATAAAGTTATGTTGTCTTCTCTTTAGAAAAATTAGGTTCAGCAGGAGTTGCAGTTTATCTGGACATTATCTTGGAATATATGGGTAAGGATGAATGAGTGTTAAGAGGATTCAAGCACATCATGGTTTGATTGTGAAAAACTGATTTTTTTTAATTGTTGGTGGACATTTATTTATTTATTTTTAAATTTTTATTAAATATTTATTTTTAAGTTGTAGTTGGACACAATACCTTTTTTTATTTATTTATTTTTATGTGGTGCTAAGGATTGAACTCAGGGCCTCACATGTCATAGGCTAGTGCTCGACCACTGAGTCACAACCTGAGCCCTTATTTTTAATTTTTGTTTTTTTGTATGTGGTACTGAGAATCAAACTCAGTGCCTCATGCATGCTAGGCAAGCACCATATCACTGAGCCACAACCCCAGCCCTCATTTTTTTTGTCTAATTGAATAATCTGTTTGCAAAAGTCTGGTTTAAAACTCAATTTTGACTCACAAATTAAGTTTGAATATTTCATTTTTTTAGTATATTAGCACCTTTCCCTTTCAAGTCACTTTTCACCTAAAAAGAATCATTATACCATTATTTTTTTTGAGTACATGAATAATCTGGAGCAGTACCATTCCACTATTACATTGCTGTTCAGGGACTAGTACTTTAGCTGAGTGTTAGAACATTTGCCTAGCATGTCATGTTTCCTGGTTTTAATTCCCTGTGCTGCAAACAAAAAGAAAAAATAAAAAGTCTTGTTCAGAGAATCTTGCCCACAGTTGAACAAAAACAGTTCTCAGGATTTTTATTGTTATAGGTTCCTGTAAAAAAAATAAATAAATAAAATAAAAAAATCTCTGGGAAGCAGGATTTTAAACCACTGATAACCATACACTTACCAAATTTTATAGTAACAAAAACATTAGGACTGGTTGTATAGTTCAGTGATAGAGGCAGAGGACTTAGCAAATATGAGCCTCTGCATTCAATACCTAGTACTGAGAAAGAAAAAAAGAAAAGAAGGAATCATTTGTCTTTATATTATCCTATTATCTACTTGGATATGAAAGGTTCAACTTTGATATTATTTGAAGAACTTGTCTGATTTGGTGATAGTCATGTATAACAGAATGTCACAGCAATATCTTGATAAAGGACAAGCATAAATGCTTCCAGCCTCCACTTCATCGTAGTCCATAGGAAAGAAAATGACCATGAGGATGAAGAAAAAAAAAACACATGTAAGCTGGCTTATTTGTGCATACCTATAGTCCCAAAAGCTCAGGATGCTGAGGCAGGAATATTTCGAGTTCAAAGACAGACTCAGCAACTTGGTGAAGTCCTAAGCAATTTAGTGAGACAGTCTCTAAATAAAATATAAAAAAGGGCTGGGTGTATGGCTCAGTGGTTGAGTGCCCCGGGTTAAATCTCTGTTATAAAACAAACAAACAAACAAACAAAAATATGTAAAAAAGAGAGACAACGTGAAATGTATGTGTTTGTGCTCTCACTCTGATGGTCCTATTCTCTCAGGCAGAAACAGTCACATATCCGTGCACATAAGAATATGCTTCTTGGGCTGGGGATGTGGCTCAAGCAGTAGCTAGCTTGCCTGGCATGCATGTGGCCCGGGTTCAATTCTCAGCACCACATACAAACAAAAATGTTGTGTCTGCTGAAAACTAAAAAATAAATATTAAAAAAAAATTCTCTCTCTCTCTCTTTAAAAAAAAGTACATGCTTCTTATTGAAAATATATTGTGAAATTACTTTGTAAACCATCAAGCCTACAGATTCATAATTATTAATAACAGATGTTAATATCATTCGATAATCCATTTAAACCCCACCTCACTATTATTAGTGAGGCATTATTAATATTTCATTCTTAAAAATTTCATATTTGCCCCTCATTATTTTCTATAAATCTCAAAAGTAGAATCTTTTAGAATCAAAGAACACTTATTTTAAGACTTTAAATAAATACTTTAAAAAATAATATTCAGAAAGGTTATTTCAATTCACACTCCCAGAAAAAATATTTGTACAAACCATCACACTTTCAAGAACCATTAACTAAAGCTTATCAATGAGTTTAGGAAAATTATATCTGGTTTTATTTCACTTTCATTAAATTTTTGTGAGAATAGATTTTTTAAAAAATAATTTTACACCACCAGTATATACACTTGTAGAATATGATTTCTCTCTCTGTTTTATTATGAGAATTTTAGTGTTGTTTTTATTTTCAAGACATGTATAATGTTAATGTCAATAAAACAACTGTTGGAGAATAATTTTATTTATATTCCTGTTAATATTTTGTTTGCTTATCTTAATGGGTGATTGTTTTTATTTTAGTTTGAAACATTTTATTTCTAAGTTTTCAAATTCATTGATGTGTTCATTAAAAAACATCTGATTAACATGAGGTTAACAGGTTTCTCCACCATGCACTGCCTCCATGATGTACATATTGCCACAAGCCCAAAGCAACAAGGCTCAGTGACCATGAACGAAATCTGAAATAAACCTTTACAACACCTTTTTAGTTGATTATATCAGACATTTTGTTACAGCAACAGAAAGCTGGTTACTATAATCATTACTCTATTTTCTTCATGAATAATAAAGCAGCCAAAATAATGACTGTACTAAAACACAATAAAGAATAGCTAATTTATATTCTAAAAAAAAAAATCTGATCGTGGGTTACTTCTAGAAAAATTTCTTATTTCTAAAAATTTATAAATATTCTTTTGATGATGTAGTGTATTGATTATTGTAGTGATGTGATTCTGTTATAAAGCATACATATATTCTATTATAAAATAGTGTGACTACTAAGCACTAAAGGGGAGGTACTGGGGAATTAATTTTATGAAATTATTTTTGTAACAATAAATTAAATATGATCCATAATTATAATGCACCCACAAAATAGCATTATGTGATATATAGGTATTTGTTACCTATATAATAGAAAGAAAAGTGAAAACAATGAAAGTATAAAGAAACTAATAGTAACTGCCTCAGGCTTAGCATTAAAGCTTTTTAATGTTCATGCTTTTACATAGAACACATTTTTATAAAATGTTATTTTGGTAAAATATAAATAATAAAACTGAAATAATTATTAAAATCTGATAGAAAACTTGAAAATATATAAAGTTCCTTTTTTTCAAGTACTAAAAATATGGAGACTTTTGAGTGATATGTTTTTTTATGACAAAAATACATAGATACATTGTAGAGGAAAAGCAATTAGCAAATACAGAACAAAGTTATCAGAAATGTATGCTATAAGATGTGAAACATAGTTATATTAAAACAGGATTAAGTGCAACATTTTCCA